>NC_056688.1:1218333-1522916 GCF_018350215.1 Panthera leo | reverse complement strand
ATAATCTGCATGTCAAAGTGACCAGTGTCGGAGGGACCTGTCCTTGTCCCCTACACATCATTGAATGATCTGGGTTTTAAGGAGTCATTATGCCCATTGTCGCTATCAGAATGAGAACTGAAACAACATCAACAGTGACAGGTGGCATGACAGTCTGTGAGAATAAAGGGACCCGCAAGTGATAAGAGCTTACTAATCAGGTTGCATGGAAGGCAGCAATCGCCTGCTAGAAGCCTCTAAGCTCACACATGTCGGGATGTGCAGGAACATTTGTCCAATGGCCTGTGAGGTCCCTTGCTCCTTCTACAGAGAAGGGGGTGGGCATCGCCTTCTCAGCTGCCTGCTTGTTCTGTGCTAAGAGCCCATCATCTGCTACAGGCCACCATCACAAGGAAGAGGTCTGGAGATTTAGGGGATGATTAGGACCATGGCAGAATCATCTTTGCTGTGCATGATTTTTCTCAATTTCAAGAATTCTTCACCAGGGACTAAGGCCACTAAAATTATAAGTAATTTTAAAAAGATGAGTACATTTTCCTAAGAGGTTTTATCACTTTGCTGAGGTTTTTTTTTTTTTTTTTAGTGATTGAATTTAATTTAATTTAATTAATTAATTAATTTATTTATTTTTTAATATGATTTATTGTCAAATTGGTTTCCATACAACACCCATTGCTCATCCCAACAGGTGCCCTCCTCCATGCCCATCACCCACTTTCCCCTCCATCCCACCCTCCATCAACCCTCAGCTTATTCTCAGTATCCAAGAGTGTCTTATGGTTTGCCTCCCTCCCTCTCTGTAACTTTTTTCCCCCTTCCCCTCCCCCATGGTCTTCTGTTAAGTTTCTCAAGATCCACATATGAGTGAAAACATATGATATCTGTCTTTCTCTGCCTTAGTTCACTTAGCCTAATACCCTCCAATTCTATCCATGTTGCTAGAAATGGCCCGACTTCATTCTTTCTCATTGCCAAGTAGTAGTCCATTGTATATACAAACCACATCAGAGGTTTTTGAAGACACTCATAATCTCCAAGTGTTCTGAGGCACTGCTCCACAAAAGTCACTAGACAGCCATATGGAGAAAAACAGAAATTACTTCCCAAATCTGTGACCCAGAGGGAAGGCAAGTGCTCCGGTACCATGGATTTAGGATCCCCTTCCCTTCTGTGGAGGGAAGAGCTGGAAACAGAGCACACATGTGCCAGTGAGAAAAGCCTTGAAGAGTGCAGTGCACCTAAACTTTGGAGTATAGTAATGGGATGTTTTAAGGGCGGTCTGAATCTATCCTGGAGGCCTTGGAGGTGTTTCTATGTGGCAGTCACTAGTGAGAAAAGCAAGAATCAGAGAAATGTATGTAACATAATTCCATTTCATAGAACAAATCATGACAAACTTCCTTCTCCCTTAGATGTGTGTGTGTTCTGTTAAAAGGCAAACCACAGCCCCACAGTGGCAATGGCATTGCTTACACTAACACCTCACTCAGTAAACTCAGACTTAATACCTAACTTAACTACAGTTTGAAGTGTGCCCGGAGTGTGACCTTAACCAGCCAGCCTGGAATGTCCTGGTCAACACAAGGAGGTAATCTGCCCCTCGACCTCTAGGAAGGCAACCTCGCCTAAAACAACACATCCTTTGCTAATAATTTCCTTTTTCCTACTCCTGGAAACACTTTCTTTTCTGTAGCTCGACAGAGTTCTTCTGTAGAGCTCCCCTCTACATGCTGGATGGGATGCTGCCTGATTCATGAATGGCTTTTTAACGATACAATATGATCAAGAAGGAAAAATACAGAATATATATAGAAGGAAAAATATAGAAGTCTGTATCTGGATTGTTAATGAAGAGGAACCAGAGAGCAGGAAGAGGTGAGTTGTTCAGTGGAGAGAGAAGAAACGAGGGGCACACGTGTGAAACACACTAACAAACAAGTCCCCTGCCCTGAAAAAAGAAAGTGTCCGTAATATAAGTTGCATGCACGGTATGAAGTCTTCTGAATGGACTTAGCTGCATGTGCATTTACGCACGGAGACATGCAAAGCACAGCGACTACAGTGGCAGTGATCTCACACATGGAATGTTGACTGATGTTCTATTCTTCATGTTTCACAAAGTTGAGCCCCATTCTTTTCCTTAAATCTTTTGTAGTTCAAATATTTTATGACTCACATCCGTTATTATATAATCAGAGAAAAACATTTAAATTTCATTGTGATAAAATGAAAAATATTGGTTTATTTTTATTTCAGGTGGCAGTTATCATTGTCGGTGTATAATTACAGTAGCCATTAAATTAATTATGTTCAGGGGGTGCCCGACTCTTGATTTCGGCTCAGGTCGTGATCTCACAGTCCGTGGGATCGAGTCCCGCATCAGGCTCTGCCCTGTCAGCACAGAAATTCTCTACTTGGGATTCTCTCTGTCTCTCTCTCTGCCCCTGCCCCGTGCTTTCTCTCTCTCAAGATAAATAACTTTAAAAAAGTATTATGTAAAGAACTTGGACATAGCACATAAATCCTGATCTCTGTGTCATGTAACTTGTTTGGGCAGATTCAACAAGGATATGGCATGTCGTTGGCACCAACGGACTAGATTAAAAATTGAGATGAAACCCACTAAGTCCACATTAGTGGTGTAGGGGAGGCAGAACTTCACCTCTGTTCGCCTTAGGCATTCAGCCGGAGCTCTTGAACAGTAAGAGAGACTTCCCAAGAGAAAAGCAGCAGCTGTGGACTGCACACAGCAAAAACCTAGAAGAGAAGTAACTCGGAACGCTGGCTTAGAATTCCAGCGTACGTCCATGTTCAACAAAGAACAGTATGTTTGCAGAGAAATGACAAGACAGAGAAAAACGGTTTTAGTGTTCCCAGGGTGGCAAGCTGTGGGAAGGTAAATGTGGGGGGAAGTTAATGGAGTGAGGTTTGTGTGTGCGGGCTCCTGACTCCAGTAAAAGGAGGATTTGGATCTTGCCCTTAGGCAGAAAAGGGGGAACTTTTTCTGCCTTTGCCATTGCTTAATCGTCTTCAGCCCAAAACAGTTTTCATGCCAAAGAGAGATATTTTGGGGTGACATAATCTGGTTTCCTTCAGTGGAATTAGGCTCCGGGAAAGAAGTCAGAAGGAGGACCATCTGCTCGGTCCCAAATGTGGAAGCGAGAAACAGAACGTGCTAGAGGCTTGAGCAGGGCTTGAAGCAAAGGAGTGGGCTTCGCGGGCAGTGTGTGACCAGAACATACCTGTGGACAGGCACCAGAAGGCCAGCTTCCCTGGGGCTGATGAACAGCAGGATTGGTCTTTCCAGAAGCAGACAAGAATGTGATTAGATGCATAAGGGACCTTCTTGAACTTCCTTGACGGATGCCGAAATCATGGTTGTTTAGACATTATTGTCACTCACTGTGAGATATTTTCCATTTGTAAAATGAATTCTCAGCATGATTCATGCTTCCTTCAGGACTTATTAATCATCTGATCGAGTTGGTGTTGGAAAGGAGGAAGTTCCTTGCTGTCTCCACAGAGTAGATCTTTTTAGGGCCACCTTGGATTGGAAATCCCAAGAGCTTTGTTATTCATAGTGAAACTAAGATATGAAACCTGACTTCATGAATTTCCTTGGTACTAAGGAAGAGCCTGTCTTTCTCTGTGTTTGTCTAAGTTATGTTAGGTAGCCGTCATGCACAGAGAGTGTTCCACACGGAATTTTGTAAAGCCATGCCCAGGTGGCTTCATTCGGTTCCTCCTTGTGTGTGTGTGTGTGTGTGTGTGTGTGTGTGTGTCCCCGTCCTTCTTTTTGCCTTCCCTTCCCTAGGTGCCCCCCTTCCCTTCCTCTGTGTGGGCCCATGTCATTGTTCAGCAGGATCCCATACAGTGCACTTTTGGTCACGACCCTGGCATATCCCAACTTTGGATAATAAGAGGGCTTCCAATGGAAGAGTCCTCACTCAGAAACCGTCTCCCTCATAGGCTAGCTGTGCTGATTCCGAATCTTCCAGTAGAGACTGGTTATGACTGCACATTTTTCCAGCGGAGAGTCTTAGGTCAATATTTTGAAGTTCTTTATGTCTTTTAGAGTGCTTTATGGCAATGAAAAGGTCCATTATACTGTAGCTCTTTCAGGGGACCTCGAACAATATCTGGTAGAAAAGTTTGTTGAAAGGCAGCTGAGAGCAAGAGAGGCTTCCGAGGGCTCTAACTTGTTTGGATGGAAATGGCTCAGGAATTGAGGTGGGCAGGCATCTCAATATTTCATTAAGTTTGCCTGGGATCATCCCTGATTTAAGGACATGCATAGACGAGAGACTCCTGCTGCGGAAATGTGAGCCCGTTCCTCCTCTAGGTCTGGGCTAGAGGACCCAGAGGACCTGGGCTATGGTGACGCCTCCATGTTTCTATTTGAATTCCTCCTCTAAACTCTGATGCCTAGGTATTGACTGTTTAGTAACACTATCCTTTTGTGTTCTTTGAGGGCTAAGACAGGGTCTACAACCATCGCTAGTTTATAAAATATATACACTTTCTGGAAAAGATAGACAAAACGTTCAAAAAATTATGCTTAAAGTATGCTGATAGCAGCAACAATGATGATGGTGATGATAGGCCACGCCCACTCTGCAGAAAGTAGCTGGTACATGTAGCCTGCATGAACCTCAGTCCAGCTGTGCCAGGTACAATGCGTTTTTAAATTTTTAACTTCAAGTCTGAGCTTCCACATCACTGGACTGGCAGGAAATTCAGTCAGTCATGCTGGCTTTCTGTGCCCTCCATATCGATTCACCCAGCCCGCGTGCTCTTGACTTCTGCTGCCTGTGGCTCCTGTGGCCACAGGACCCGGACCCCTGAGGGGAGCCAGAGCCTCAGGCCCAGGGTTTCACTTCGTTGCTGCACCTTGCGATGATAGCTTCTGTGGTCCCACCTCATCCCACTGAGCAGGGCCCAGTTCATCATGGTGCCCGGAACCCATAGGCTCCCCAACCACCTCCGGCACTGGCTCGGTGAAGAAAACATCCCTCTCTTCCCAAACGGTAACCATTTCGGGGGATTTCGATTCTTGGGAAAAAGTCAGAATGAGCATAATATGTTCAACGTCACAAAGGTTGAGGCAAAAACCACAGAGTTGGCTAGCGGCTTGAGTGGAGCTTGAACGAAAGGAGAGAAACATAGGAAAACATCACGTAGTTTAAAAATTACCTTGTCCCACTCTCGAAGGGAACTGTGCGGATTGTCTCTAATCTCTTCCCCCCCTCTCTCTCCACTGGTTTGTTTTCCCTCTGCGTTGATCTGGCCCACAAATACAGCCAGTCCGTCTTTTCTGCAGATGCAGATACTTTTCAGTGTCGCTTCAACAGCTTTGCCTTCTGTGGTCTAAAGAGTCTCTCTGAGATCCAGGCCTCTGGGCTTGATGCGCTCGTCCAGAGACTGCCTAGATCAGACGTGAGGTGTCGTGTCAGGCCAGGCAGAAGTGGTATCACAGGTCTGGTTCCGACCCAGGAGTGTGGAGTATGTTGCATATAGGACATACATTCTCAGCGGAGCAGTGCACTCCTCAGTGGGTGAAATTGGTCCCTGGGGCAAAAAAATCTTATTTTTTATGTATAAAGGACAGACATCCATGTGGCATATGAACAGATACAGTTTTAAAATTTTTTTTAACATATATTTATTTTTGAGGGACAGAGAGTGAGTAGGGGAAGGGCAGAGAGAGAGAGGGAGACACAGAATCCGAAGCAGGCTCCAGGCTCCGAGCTGTCAGCACAGAGCCCGACACGGGACTCGAGCCCACAAACCGCGAGATCATGACCTGAGCCGAAGTCAGACGCTCAACCGACTGAGCCACCCAGGCGCCCCTGAACAGATACAGTTTATCTCTGGTGTGAACATTTCATGGGGAAATGTCTCAACTGTCTGTTTATGGGGGGCCCTGCGTGGGTGGCACAAGAGGTTACGGACAGACCGTTCAGGTGCCGGGAGCAGTGCCCGGTGGTTCCATGCATCCTCTTATTTCATCCTCCCGACAGTCGTTTATGGATCTGGGAGCTGCATGTTAATGACTTGCCCAAAGCCACACAGTGTGTAGGTCGCGTAGCCGAGGTCTGAGGCCAAGTCTCTTTCCCAAGCTTTGAACCTCCTGTGAAGCCAGGCCTTACAGCTGAAGCCAGTGGGGAGATATCTGCGTCCTTATCTCCACCCCTGGGTATTTACCGTGTTGTTGGAGAGCAAGAACAGGAAAATAGACAGCTAACAGCACGCGGGTTTATGTTCTCACACTGTGTCTACTCTGTGATGTGCGCGTCAGACATTGGCTTCCTGCTGCAGTTTGTGCCTTGGCTTATGGTCGCTTGAGGGGGAGCCACTTGCAGGGGGAAGGAAAGGGGCCACGGAAAGAAACCACGGCGACCTTCACCTTCCGTGTTTCCTCCCTCCTCGCCCCTTCTGTGGGCTGCACCCCGTGGGGCTGGCCCCACTCCCGAACCCAGCACACTCTGGGTTTCTCACCAACACGCCACAACCTTCCGCTTGGGGTTGGTGAACTCGGGTACGATGCAGGGCCGAGCAGCCATTTGAAGGCGGCAGATTTCTGACCGGTCACTCTGACGTTCTCTGCCTTAGGCCTTAGTAGCAGCTCCAGGTCGGGTCAAGTTCCGGGTCATTCTGGAAGAAGGTGGAGGGGACTCTTCAAGCTGTCTCCCCCACCAACATCCGCCCTTCTCCAGGCTGTTTTCGAGTCAGTGCCGGATGTACGTGGGTAGTCTCGTGGGTGAAAATTGGTCTTTAGGTGAACTCTTCTCCCATGTGGAAAAGGTTAGCGGGGCTAACCCAACCCTAACATGACCAACATTCAGGGACAAGAGGTAAAGGGTAAAGGCGAAGAATGAACATTTTTGAGGTGCTGTCATAGGAAGATAAATGCTTTTCACGAATTATGTCATTTGTTCTTCACACAACCTTAATATCGTCCCCACTTTACCCATGAAGGAAACGAAGCAGGGACACGGAGAAGTTAGGTTTAAGTGCACACAACTGGTTGGCTCTTCATGTCACGCTTCCCGGGGGTGCTCTGGGCCAGTTCTTGGGGGGCTCTGGCAGCTAGCCACCTTGGCAGTGGCCACGGCCCAGGCCAGGGCAGGGGGGAGGGGCGCAGAGGTGATTCTCCAGGGATGGACGGGGCCTGCCACCTTGCCGGGCATCCAGATCCCCTACAGCGTCTCAGGCTGTCTGCTTCCTCCGGGCCCCACAGCAGCAAAGGGGAGAGCGTGGCTTCAACGGAAAGGACTGAGGGCATCGCAGGGACACGCGTAGTGGTTTGTGGCAGTAAGATAACCCTGGGAAGACAGAAATCTGCAGAAAAACCCGTGAGGTGTGACAGAACCATGGCTGTTGTGACAACAAGTCAGGACAGTCAGGAGACCTCCCTGATGCATCCTCAGGCAATTCACTTCCTTTCTCTGGACTCCCAGTTTTTCATCCATAAAAGGAGAGGATTAACTAGCTGAAGTTTTCTCCCCGCAACTGGTGAAAGGGTAAGCTGGGGGATTTTTTTCTATATTTGGGGAACGTGTCTCCTCCCCGGTCCTCACCGATGACCACACTGCCCTTTGCCTCTAGATCCTTAGGGACGACGCCCCGAATAGCTGGAGGTGATTATATCGGGGACATGCCTCAGAATGTCCTGGTATCTGGCTCAGGAGGGAAACAGAGTAATAGGGAAGCTTTGTGCTATTGGATCTGCTTTTCAATAAGAAGGTCTTTCCAGCAAGTTGTCCCCGTTATGAGGGTCTCCGACCTGGGGTACTTTCTGTACTTGCGTAGACACACTGTTCTTTACAGGGAGCATTGCCCTTGATTCTGACCCCCCTCAGTGCATCCCCTGGAAGCCATGTGCCTGCTGGGACCCTCAGCTCCCAGGCTGGGCCTGGATCACAATCTTTTTGTGACCCTAACGTGGGAGGGAGGTCTGGACACGCACGTGATTTCCCTTCTCATCCCCAATACCACCCTCTTTTCAGTGTCTCGCCTAAGCGTGCAGTAAAGGAAGCAAGACTTCCTGAAGTCTCACTGAAACCATAAGGTGTGTCAGGCATTAGACTAAGTACTTTTCCCTGTAATTTAAGGTAATCCTGGCAACAACTCTGCAGGTAGCTGCTATTTTTATTCCAGTTTCACAAACGAAGACATTAAGTCCTAAAGAGATCAGTGATTGTGAAAGATCGTAACATGAGCTCAGATTCTCAAGCTTGTTGACTTGACCCCAGAACCTAAGGTCACACCCCCTGTAACATTCAATGGCTGCCCAAATGGCCCTTATTGCTCATACTTAACCCATTTGGGGCATTTGATAAGCCAAGACCAGAAACTATTACAATTTGAGTATAGGGTTTTGTGTTTTTTTTTTAATGTTTGTTTATTTTTGAGAGAGACAGATTGGGAGCAAGCAGGGGAGGGGCAGAAAGAGAGGGAGGGAGAGAGAGAGAGAGAGAGAGAGAGAGAGAGAGAGAGAGAGAAAGAATATCCCAAGCAGGCTCCAAGCTGTCAGCGCAGAGCCTGATGTGGCTCTCAAAGCTGCAAACCGTGAGATTATGACCTGAGCTAAAGTCGGACACTTAACCCACTGAGCCACCAGCTACCCCAGTTTTGTTTTTTGTTTTTTGTTTTTAAAGACAGCTTCCAGTGAGGACATTTTTCACTTCCTTTGTAGTTGGGCGGCTTTTACCTTGTATTTTACATCCTACGCTTTCTAGACTTCCTGAAAGTCTTCCCCACACCCGACCCCTTCCTGCTTAGGAACACAATGGGTTCTCGTGTGCTTTCAGTGAGGTTTAGGGGCACACCTGCTGTGTAACAACAGCTCCCACAAAGACGGTTCAGTACTGTTGTTCTACCGGCCCTATTCTCCAACAAGATTGCTCCATACCTATTTCTTGAGCACCTACTAACCTCAAGGTGGTTTTAGGCACCAGAAATACAGGGCTGAACAATGCAACCAGACCCTGCCCTCGTGGGGCAATGCTCTGTGGCCAGAGAACCAGCCCCTCCCATGTTTTCTCTAAATCCCATGTTCTGCTGCTTCCTAGCCAGACCATCATGCTTCTCCAATGATTCTTAAGTTCAGTATCTGACAGAACTGCCTTCCAATACTTCTGCTTGATCCTCGTTTTCGTGGGGCATACAGCCTCACCTGGGTGCACCCTAAAGGTGCATGATTCTCTCCTTTTGGGCCGAGAGAAAGGACCTGAATATTCGTCTATACCACTATAGACGGATAATACGACTATGCGCTGGTATTTATGATACACCGTCTTGTGTAATCATCACAAAAGCATAAGGAGGTGAAGGTTATCAGCCTCATTTCAGATGAAACAGCTGAAGATCCTAGAGGTCAAATCAGAGAGCCTGAAAGGGCAGAGTTGGAGGTGGGATGCTGGCTGTAGGGCAGACAGATCCCTTGTTTTCCCGGAGCATCAGCCTCAGGGAAGCGCTGGGGACCCACTGGGAGGTGGGTGACAGCAATGGCTGAACCCTAACCCAGTGTCATGCGACCCCTCAACCACCAGACCGTTCACACAGAATCGGGGGACAGCCCCACCGCTCACGCTTCCACCATCGTGATTTATTCCTGGATTCTTAGACGGAATCTAATGCTCGTCTTCGAGCATTCCCTACTGACTGAGAGGCAGATGCTGTGCGAACAGAGCAACCACATCAAGGGAAAAGGGGGGAGCTGAGCGGAGAGGGAGATCGATTCCGGGAGCAAACGTTTCCCCCTGCACAGTTGACCTTAAGCTGCTGACTCCAGCCCGTTAAGGAGGCACGGGATCCGCCTCTGGGATCTGTCTCCACAGCCTGCACACAGAACAAAACATCAAAGCATCGTGATGTTACGGACTTTTCCTTGTTCAACACGATGTCTCCATACATCACAGTTCTCCAGGGAGCTAGACTCAGCTTGGAGAGGATTCTTCCAAGTTAGAAAAAAGGCCTTTATGCATCCAACTTTCTACATGTTTTTTAAAAAGCTTATTTTGCCTATAATAAATATAAGGAAATTATTATAGCAAAAATTCAGACACTGAGCTTTCTAGACATAAGTTTCTAAGTTACTGTAACATTGTAGTGCTTAGTGGTCCTCATATAATACCTTATTTCATAGGGCCTCTTTATTTTGAGGAAATATACTCTGAATTGCCTGAGTCATGAGTTCGGTGCTAATTGACCCATTGTTGGTCCTAGAAAAATATCTGTGCTTGTGTTTGCGGGTTTTTGAGATAAGTCAAGGGATGATATCAACTGTGAGTCACTCAGGATTTCATATTCACAGAACAGGGCCTAAGGGCTATATAAGCAGGGACGTTTGAGGAACTTTGCACGGAGGAGGAACAGGGTTAGTTGGGGAGAACCCTTCAGAAGTGGAGAATGAAGTTTCCTCTGTTGATGCTGGTCCTACAGGCCACTGCCTCTGGAGCCGTTCCTCTGACTAACTCCACAGGCTCTGAGGAGAATGATGTGCTCTTCGCTGAAGTAAGTACTGACCCCACAGCATTTACGCAGCCTGACTTTTGTCTTCAAAATTGATCTCATTGACCAGTTTCCTCTTGACACGGACTAGTTGCAAACTGGTTTAAGCGGCTCTTTGCTTTGATCACTGTATTTTTCTTTGCCACAGACGAATGTAGGAGAAGTACTGGTTTTGAAAGTTTTATAAAATTGGGGGATGACTTTGTTTCTTTTGCTAAAAAGCTGTGGCCAAAGAGTTTTAGTTAAAAAATAATTGGAGTCGTACATCTGGTCTGTGTTTTACAATCGTCGTTTAATGTCATTTAACAATCTGAGGTTTAAACAGTGGCTTCATTATTTAACCGCTTCCGCCAGCCATCATCTTTCAAGACAACTTGTTACCTTCAGTCATCCCAGCTGTTTCTTCATGAGCTTTTTTTTTAAAACAGGATTTTTTGGGGCGCCTGGGTGGCTCAGTCGGTTAAGCAGCCGACTTCGGCTCAGGTCATGATTTCGCGGTCCGTGAGTTCGAGCCCCGCGTCGGGCTCTGTGCTGATGGCTCAGAGCCTGGAGCCTGTTTCAGATTCTGTGTCTCCCTCTCTCTGACCCTCTCCCATTCATGCTCTGTCTCTCTCTGTCTCAAAAATAAATAAACGTTAAAAAAATTTTAAAATAAAAAACAGGATTTTTTTTTTCCATTTGTCTCTTTCCTCTGAGTTTGGATGCTCTCCCCGTTTTCCAAGACTCTTTTCACTTTGAATTTGTCATGGTTGTCCATTGTGTTGAGCTTTGGATTTGTAAGCAGGAAAATTTTATCCCAACTTAAACTAATAATTTGTGCATCCTGACAATGAAGGTCTTGCTCTTTACTTGATGCTGTGATGTGCTAGATGCTGAAATATATTTTAAAAAAATAGAAGCCCGTTCAGAGAGGTAGGGAGACATCAAGGTGTTTTCAGTGGGCTTCCAGCAATCAAAATCGCTAATGGTTTATGACTCACCTTGACGGCACAGAAAATAAAGATTTTTTTCTCATTATAATTAATTGTCTGATACCTGGTTCAGAAGCATCAGTGTACCGTTGAGTCATATATACAGAGGTGCCTCAGAAACCTTTCTGTGTAGTAGAACGTCTAACTAAAGTAGAGCGTCTAACGAAGTACATCTTTCCAGAGGTACCTGGAAACCTTTTATGGTTTTGTCATGGATGGAGTTCCAGTGACAAAAATGAAAGTCAGTCTGAACCTGATGAAGAATAAACTTCAGGAAATGCAGCAGTTCTTGGGGCTGAAAGTGACTGGGAGACTGGACGCCTCTACTCTGGACATGATGCACATGCCCCGATGTGGGGTGCCTGATGTCCACGAGTTCAGGACACTGGCAGGGAGGCCAGTGTGGAGGAAACGCTTTCTCACCTACAGGTAACGTCGTGGTGGTTTTCTCCTTTCCCTGAGGTCTGACTTCCAGAAGTCTGAACCATTTAGATATAGCCCCAAGTCTGAGAGTAGGTGAGAAGCCTCTCTCGATTGTCAACACCATCCCTGTGTTAAAATTCGTTCTTTCTGGAAGGGGGGATTGTTCACTCAAAGAGGGACTGTTTGGCTTGTCCACCCAGAGCAGAGTAGAAAGCCTTCAAATAAAAGGAGAATTAAGCTATATCTATGATAAACAAGAGACAGGAGAGCATTTTATAGGATAGTCAAGATGGATAAATCCAGACGTCTGGGAGTGGGGACAAAAGGCATAGGCTTCTATGAATGTAAGTCCTTCGCAGAGAAAACCCATAAATCATAAATGAGAAGAAATCCAGTTAGATTCTGTTTCAGGAGGAAGCTGTCCAAGGATACATGTTTTAGTAGTTAATGATGTGGGGTTTGGTTATCCAGAGTATCAATTTACGAGAAGATTCTTTCTCCAGCGATGCAGACAGAAGTGAGGTGTCACAATAAGAACTAACACATGGTTCCCATATATTTCTCTCTCTCTCCCTCTCCCTCTCCCTCTCCCTCTCCCTCTCCCTCTCCCTCTCCCTCTCCCTCTCCCTCTCCCTCTCCCTCTCCCTCTCCCTCTCCCTCTCCCTCTCCCTCTCCCTCTCCCTCTCATACAGAATCAACAGTTATACTCCTGACATGAAGCCTGCAGATGTTGACTATGCCATCCAAAAAGCTTTTCAAGTATGGAGTGATGTGACTCCCCTGAAATTCAGGAAAATTCACTCAGGAGAGGCTGACATTATGATCGGATTTGCATCTGGAGGTAAAGGAGGTGGACTTCTTTCATCTGTGTCATTGGCACGACCTGTTGTCTGTAAAGAAGGACTAATTGTCTTTACTCTTTCAAAAGATCATGGAGACTTCAATCCTTTCGACGGCAGAGGGGGAATCATAGCCCATGCTTTCGGACCCGGACCCGGTATTGGGGGAGACACACATTTTGACGAGGCTGAAACCTGGACTGCGAACTACAGAGGTAGGCAAAAATAAAAGCTCACCCGGAGTGTGAACTCAGGAAGCTGAGAAGTCATAGTTTGGAAAGGTAAAAGCATTTAGGCGGTCAGTTCTTGACGGCACAGTCCGTGAAGTCCAGCAAAAGCAGATGCCAACCCTGGGCATACAGCAGTCCTCACGTACGTGGCCATCCACACATGTCATCATATGCTGACGTTTCCTTAGGTTTCTAGTGGCGCAGAAAGATGAAGTTCTATAATAGAAAGTTTAGAAATGCCTGTCGCAAAACACAAGGTTATATGGTCACATAGTCTCCTGAGCTTCCGGGATAGAAATTTCAGGATGCCCAGCTGACCCTTGAACAAAGCGATACCTTGTGTGTATTTACGGAGGAGGCTGTAACTCACCATCCCTCTCAGGCAGTTGGGGAAGAGGAACAACTACTCTCCCCTGTTTGAAGGAATCACTACCCATTGGAAAATTCAAACCATCCTATCACAAGCCTTCCTAATCTCTCTGTGGGAAATTCTATGCTGTATGACTGACTCACGAGGGAAGTCATTGGAGAGAAGGTCTTCAAGAATGAGCTCCGCTCAGCATCCCCCTCTCTCTGGCCGATACTACATGCATTGGATGGCAATATTTTTACAGACCAGAAAGGCTGTTTGTTTTAGTCTGATGCATGCCCCAAGGCTTATTAAGTTCTTTATCGAGAAGAGGAGTTTTGCACTGAGACAAAAAGCACACAATGGAGTGGGAAACAGAGGACAGACAGACACCCGGGATTTTGAGATAAGGACCGGTGGTGGTCTTGTGTGCAACACATTACAGGGATGGAGACTAGGATAAATTTAGGATTTAGGTCAAAGTGTAATACGTTTTGTTTACTTTTCCCGGTTTTAGGCAGAATGCAGAGAATGACAGTCTTTGGTTCTTTCTCATTATTGGAGAGAAGTGAGTTAGTTGCTCAGCCCAGTGTTAGAGGGAATGCTTAGGGGGTCTGTGTTCCTGAAGACCCCCCCCCCAGAGATGCTCACTCTTGGGTACTGGCCACACCCTGCAGCTAAATGGCGTGTGACTCTGGGAAAATCTATTTTTCTGAGCTTCAGTTGTGCCGTAGAAAAAGAAAGATAAAAATGAAGGCATGGGAGTAGAACAGAGATTTAAAAAAAAATCATAACAGCCCAGGGCTAGTGAAATCTTCTGAAAACTGAGAAATGTGAGAGAAAGGACACGCCCCTTCTCTCTTCCCTACAAATGTGCATCTCTCTAGAACATACAGAAAAAATGAACAGGTGAGACTGTAACTTGGTGACATCACTGTGTCTACATTGTAAGCATAGACTTTGCCTTCATTTTGAGTCATGTATAGTAAAAAAAGGAGCTTTTGAACCAAGACATTTAGATTGGATTCTTGGTTCAAGCCCTTAATTTGGTCCATTAATCTTGCTGATACTGTGTCCTCGTCCGTAAATAGACTGAGTGCTGGCTTCCTTTCAAGTTTCACAAGGAACAGACAGGGTATGATACATTCCTTGGTGGCTCAGAGGACCTGGAACTTAATTTGGCCTTTTATTTGGGTTTAGTAAAGGATGGTTAGTAAAGATATTTCCATATCCACTGAAGTCTGATCAAGCGTACCTGCAGAATGGAAAGGGAATGTTGTAGAAGTGGTGAGAACCAGTGAACACAGCTACAAGACAACATTCTGGAAGTGTTCACGACAGAACACATGCCATGTGAGCTGCTGCTTGATCCTTTTTGCCCCCAACGGGAAATTTGATGATGTGGAGAGACATTTTTGGTTGTCAAAGTGGAGGGAGTGTGCTGCTTGAATTAAGTGGCAAACCCGAGGGCACCTGGGTGACTCAGTCGGTTAAGCATCCGACTTTGGCTCAGGTCATGATCTCGCAGTTTGTGGGTTCGAGCTCCGCAAGGGGCTCTCTGCTGTCAGCACAGAACCTGCTTCAGATATTCTGTCCCCCTCTCTCTGCCCCTCCCTTGCTCACGCTCTCTATCTCTCTCTCAAAAATGAATAAATGTTAAAAAACAAGAAAGAATTTTAAGTGGCAAACCCAGAGATTTCTAGACATCTGTGATACACAGGACAGCCCTAACAACAAGGGATTAACTGGCCTATAAAGTCAATAGTCCTGACATCAAAAAACCTTATGTAAGAGAGAAAGGAAATAAGTAAAGTATTCGCAAATGCGTCCCCTTTCATTGTGTCAGATTTCAGTTGTGTCATTGTCTTCTGGATGCAAATATATTTCACTGCTCTTTTCCCCCCTCTGATTTCCTCTTAGGCACAAACTTGTTCCTAGTTGCTGTTCATGAGCTTGGCCATTCCTTGGGTCTTGGCCATTCCAGTGATCCAAAAGCCATAATGTTCCCTACTTACAGTTACGTTGACCCCAACACCTTTCGCCTCTCTTCTGATGACGTACGTGGTATTCAGTCTCTCTATGGTGAGTTGAATTTCTTTACCATTTTGCTTCACAAAGATACTCACTCTCATGAATAGTCTCATAATATCTGCATCTGAAAAAAACTTTAACATGGATCTTTTCTCTTGAGCCCCCTGAAAACCTTGTGAGGTAGGTCACCCAGATATTATCTTCATTTTACAGAAAAGCACAGAGACCCGGTGTGCTAATGCCAGTGACGGGCAGATTCTGAGTCTTCTGGCCTCAAGCGTGTTCTTTCTGTCCAACATACCATTGTCTTTGATGAAGGCACACAGAGAAATAATCGGACCGGAACAGGACTGGAGTGATCAGATTTTTCTCCTCCCATGATGTTGCAACCACATGGGAGAAAGATCTTTATTATATGCTTCCTGTGAATATTATAAGAATCCTAAGTTGCTTTTTATGCATTTCTCATCCCGAAAAGTGAATGTTGTAAAAGAATGATTCTTCCCTTTAGCAGCTAAAATGCAATTTTTTCCCCTAATGCTTCTTGAAATGTGTTTTACAGGAGGTCCAGAAAGGCGCCAACCCCCATCACATCCTGACAGTACAGAATCGGCCACCTGCAACCCCATTCTGAGTCTTGACGCTGCCACTACTGTGGGAAATAAAATCATTTTCTTTAAAGACAGGTATAAGAATCCTCCTTACATCTAGCCAATATGGGAGGCTCTGTCCTTGGATTTATAATTTTTTTTTGGTCAGAGAATCGTGGAAAATGATGGAGAATGACATAGATGAAAATGAAGAGGGACTTGGACTGAATTCTGTAGGAAGTAGACAGCCTGAAGGTTTTGAAGGAAGAGAATGGTGTGATTGCATTTGTGTTTAATGATAAGATTAGTAAGTAAAAAAAAAAAAAAAAAAAAAAAAAAGGATTTACAGTACGAATCTGGGGTGAGGAAAGACAAGACAGGAAGAAGTGGAACAAGGCTATTTTAATCACAGGTAAAAATGGTTAAGTCTGGGACTACAGGTGTGACAGTACCTATTAAAAGTCTTGATTACAGAGAAAGTAATTCCAGGATAACTTAATGGTTTCTGCCTTAGAGCATAGATGGAAGCAGGTATTGGAGGTATGAGGAGTGGAGAAAATTAGTATTTGATGGACGGGACAAATATTCTCCATTTTTTAAATGGAAGAGTAATTGACATACAACACCGTATTAGTTTCACGTGCTCAACACAGTAATTTGATATTTATGTATCTTACCAAAGGTCACCAGAATAAGGCTAGTTACCATCTGTCACCACTTAGAGTTCTTACAACATTATTGACTGTATTCCTTATGCTGTACATTACCTGTCTGTGTCTTACTTATTTCATCACCGAAGTTTGTGCCTCTGAATCCCCTCCAGCTATTTTGTCTACCCCTGACTGACTCCCCTTGGCAACCATCAGTTTGTATCTGTGAGTCTGCTTCTCTTCTGTTTTGTTTGTTCATTTGTTTTTGTTGTTTTGTGGACTCCACATCTAAGTGAAATCACATGATGTTTCTTTCTCTGCCTGACTCCCTTCGCTTAGCCTGATATGCTCTAGGCCCCCCGTGTTGTCGCTAATGGCAAGATTTCATTCTTTTTTTGTGGCCGGTATCCCATTGTATACATACCACATCTTCTTTATCCATTCATCTATCAGTGGACATTTAAGTCGCTTCTGTATCTTGGCTATTGTGAATCATGCCGCAATGACCGTAAGGGTACGTATGTCTTTTCTAATGAGCGTTTTGTGTGCTTTGCATAAATACTTAGAAGTGGAGCTGGTAGGTCATATGGCATTTTTTTATAACTAACTTTGTAAAGAGGCTCCAGACTATTTTCCAGAGTAGCTGCACCAATTTGCATTCCCACCAACGGTGCTTGAGGGCTTCCTTTTCTCCACATCTTCACCACCACGTGTTATTTCTTGTCTTTTTGATGACAGTCATTTCGACAGGAGTAAGGTCATAGCTCGTTGTGGTTTTATGTGCATTTCCTGATAGTTAGTGGTGTTGAGCATCTATTCATGTCTCTGTTGGCTATCTGTAGGTCTTCTCTGGAAAAATATCTGTGCCAGGCCTGTATTTTTTTTTATCAGATTGATTTTTTTTTTAAATATCAGGTTGTATGAGTTCTTTATATATTTTGGATGTTAACATTTTATTGGATATATCTCCGGCAAGAGTCTCCCATTAAATAGTTTGCCTTTTCCTTTTGTTGATGGTTTCCTTCACTGTACAAAAGGTTTTTAGTTTGATGCAGTCCCACTTGTCCATTTTTGCTTTTGTTGTCCTTGTGTGAGGGGACAGATTAAAAAAAAAAGAAATCTCTAAATCTAGTGTCAAAGAGCTCACTGCCTATGTTTTCTTCTAGAAGTGTTATGGTTTCAGGTTCTACAGAAAAATCCATTTTGAGTTTTTTTCTGTATGTGGTGTGAGAAAGTGGTCTGGCTTCATTCTTCTGCATGTAGCTGTCCAGTTTTCCTGACACCATTTGTTGAAGAGACTGTCCTTTCCCTGTTGTATGTTCTCAGCTCCTTTGTCATAAATTAATTGACCATATAAGTGTGGGTTTATTTCTGCGCCCTGTATTCTGTTTATTGATCTCTGTGACTGTTGTTGTCTAACACCATACTGGTTTGATTAATTTTTCTGTGTAGTATAGAAATCTGGAGCATTTTACCTCCAGCTTTGTTCTTTCTCAAGTTTGCTTTGGCTACTTAGGATCTTTTGTGGTTCCATACAGATTTTAAGAGTCTTTGTTCTAGTTCTGTGAAAAGTGATGTAACTATTTTGATAGAGATCTCACTGAATCTGTAAATTGCTTTGGATAGTATGGATATTTTAGTAATATTCCCTCTTGCAATCCACGAGCATGGAATAGATTTCCATTTATTTGTGTCATCGTCAATTCTTTCATTAGTATCTTAAAAGTTTTCAGAGTACAGGTCTTTCACTTCCTTGGCAAAATTTATTCTGAAGTACTTTATTTTTTTGATACAATTATAAATTGGAATGCACTATTAATTTCTTCTGATAGTTTATTATTAATGTACAGAAACACAACAGATTTCTGTGTATTGGTTTTTTATCCTGAATCTTTACTATGTTCACTTATTAGTTGTACCGGTTTTTTGGTGGTGTCTGTAGGGTTTTGTATAGGTAGTATTATGTCATCTGCAAATAGTGACAGTCTTACTTCTTCCTTTCCAATTTGGATGTCCCCCTTTTTTTTCTTGCCTAATTTCTGTGACTAGGACTTCCAATAAGAGTGAACTTCATGGTCTTGTTCCTGATGGTAAAGGAAAAGCTTTCTGTTTTCACCATTTAGTATAATGCTAGCTCTGGGTTTGCCATGCATGGCCTTTATTATGTTGACATATATTTCCTCTATAACCATTTTGTTGAGAGTTTTTCTCGTGAATCACTGTTCAATTTTGTCCAGTTATTTTTCTGCAGCTATTGAAACGATCATATGCTTTTTAGCCTTCGTTTTGTTCATGTGATGTATTGCAATGATTTGTGGATATTGAACCATCCCTGCATCCTTGGAATACATTCCACTTGATGGTGGTGTATGATCCTTTTGATGTATTGTTGAATTTGGCTTACTAATATTTTGTTGAGAATTTTTGTATCTATGTTCATCAGGAATATTGTCCTGTAATTTTCTTTTTTTGTAGTGCATTTGTTTGATTTTGGTATCAGAGTAATGCTGGCCTTGTAGAATGAGTTTGGGAGCATTCCTTCCCCTTCATTTTTTTTTTTTTTTTTTTTTGAATAATTTGAGAAGGGTAGGTATTAAGTCTTCTTTCATTGTTTGGCAGGATTCACCTTTGAAACTGCCTGATCCTGGATTTTTGTTTCTTGAGAGCTTTTGATTACTCAATTTCATTTCTGGTAGCGTCTGTTCAAATTTTCTATTTCTTTCTGATTCAGTCTTGGAAGATTGTATGTTTCTGAGAAATTATATCCATTTCTTTTGGTTGTCCAGTTTGTTCACACGTAATTGTTAATAGTAGTCTTTTGTGATTGTTTGTATTTCTTTGGAATCCATTGTAACTTCCCTTTCATTTCTGAATGTATTTATGTGAGCCCTCTTTTTTTTTTTTTCCTGGTGAGTCTGGATAAAGGCTTATCAATTTTGTTTATCTTTTGAAAGGCCAAAATCTTACTTTCATTGATCTGGTAAATTTTTTCTCAATCTTTATTTCATGTATTTCCACTCTGATCTTTATTATTTCCTTCTTTTAACTAGCTGTGGGCTCTCTTTGTTCTTTTTCTAGTTCCTTTAGATGTCAAGTTAGATTATTTATTTGGGCTTTCTCTTGTTTTTTTGAGGTACACCTATATCGCTATAAACTTCCCTCTTAGAACTGCTTTTGCTGCTTCCCTAAGAGTTTAGACTGTTATGTTTTCATTTTCATTTGTCTCAAGGCAATTTTTAATTCCTTTTTTGATTTCTTCATTCTTTATTGGTTGTTCAGTAGCATCTTACTCAGGCTCCACATATTTGTGGGTTTTTTTTTTCCAATTTTCTTCTTGTAAATGATTTCCGGTTTCGTTATTCTCCATTTTTGAGATCCAAAAACTGGGCATTTAGGTTGAATAACTTCATTTAGATTACAAAACTGGTGAATGAATTGTGGGTGCAGATGAAAACCTAGATCCCTTGAAGTATCAAAGCTTCCATATGGTGATTTGCCCATTCAGATCATTGTTATTATGAAAGACTTGATTAAGGTCCTTTCCTCATGCTCCTAGAGAGACATTCATGGAACAGAATGTAAGAATATTGAAAAACAGCATTGCTTTAGGTCATTCCCACTGAACATTTCATGGCTCTTGAGTCTACAGTGATTTTTTAACATGTTTTAAATGTTTTTCATCAGATACTTTGGGTGGAGGAATCCTGAGAGTCCAAAGAGTAATATTAGTTTAATTTCTTCTTTCTGGCCAAACTTACCATCTGGCATTCAAGCTGCTTATGAAATTGGAGACAGAAATCAAGTCTTTCTTTTTAAAGGTAACTCTCATGTTTAGTTTGCTATTGAGTGTACTTCAAGGAAGAGAATACATGAAGGAAATACTACTAATTTTTATAAACATAGAAAAAAGTACCCCAGATCTAATTAATGGTGAGTCTTAACTATGAGCCAAAAATAGCTTAAATACCTAGGTAATGTGTAAAAATTTCAGGAAAAGTTTGTCAAATATCGATCATAATACTTGTGAAAAATATACAGAACCACTGGAGACAAATCATGTTCAAGAACAAAGAGCAGTATGTTTTAGAACTATGGATAAAGAATGACATTGTTTGTAGTGAGTCGGTGTTTCTGTGACTCTTTTTATATGACTCCAGTGTATTCTTTTTCTTTATCTTCACAGATGATAAGTTTTGGGTAATTAGCAACTTAAGACCACAACGACTCTATCCCAAGAATGTACGTTCTTTGGGCTTTCCTAACTTTGTGAAAAAAATTGATGCAGCTGTTTTTAATCCACTTCTCTATAAGACCTACTTCTTTGTAGGTAATCAATATTGGAGGTGAGCTTTAATGATTGGTTATTTGACTCCTAAAATTTGTGGAATGGGCAGGGAGTGGGGTTTTCCAGTAGGTAGTTTTTCTATTTAAATTCCTAAGGATCCTTGACCTTCCTAGAAGAGAGATCAAGAGAACATACGTCTGGAATAGTTAATTATCATCCTGGGTCAGTTCTCGGGACTTCTGGATTCTGATTTGTAAGATGGCACACGATGTGTTTTTTTTTTAAAGGAACACTGTAAATAAAATGTTCCATTATTAATCATAGTGCAGACACATTGGGAAATAGTGGTATAATGTACGAGACCCAGAATTTACACAGTCTCTTTAGGGAGTGTGGGTATTTTCAGATTCCTTTTTATAACCTTGGACCCAGGAAGACAAAATGAGGAGACCATCTTCTGAGTGACAGCAAATCCTGCAAGGTCTTCCCTAACAGGAAATTAGACAGTCTGGCTCTGTAACACAAGACCAGGTCCTGGTGCAAGCCTTGCGCAGGAGCGAGGGAAGTTCCTGACCAGAAATTGGGACTCCTAGGGTCCGAGTCCTGTGGGGACTAGGAATAAATCAGTGAACTGCTTAGGTCTTTGATCTTCTTATCAGCGCAGTTTAAGCCTGTTCAGAAAAAGCCTTTCAAGAGAGAATAGGTGGGTTTTGTGGTTCATGTCATAAAATATCAAGGTCTACATCATGAAATCCATTTTTCATTGGAGGTCCTACTGATTGTTTTTTTGCTCAGGTACGATGAGAGGAGACAACTCATGGACCCCGGTTATCCCAAATTCATTACCAAAGCCTTTCCGGGCATTGGGCCTAAAATCGATGCAGTCTACTATAATAACAGTAAGTAGATTATGGGAATCCCTTTTTAAAACACTGAAGATTATAAAGGCTCCAAGGTCAGAGGATGTGGAATCAAATCAGAAAAGAACAGAACCCTGAATCTCTCCACAGGGCCACAGACAGAAAATTCATAGTCTGCTTAGTTGAGAATCGGTAGGCTTGAAGAATGAGGGAGCTAGAACCAACAGTTTATTTCTAGGGTGGTCTAGCAGGTGGGAGCATATGGTTGTTGCCGCATCTATGTGTCTGAGTCTCTGGAGTTGCTGTTCCCATCAAGCTTTGCAGTTGTGCAAGTGAGCACATGGCAAGACTCGGGCAAGCTGGACTCACACACTTATTTGTGCCTTGCATTTTTTTCCCTTCCTGGCAGCCCCCTCCACCCTTTCTGGGTTTTCATGGAGCAGAGCTAAGGGTGGGATAAAAAAAAAAAACGCTGAGCTTGTTTGCGTTTGTGTTGAGGAATATCCTCAGGCAAGGTCAGCCTAAGCAAATTGTTGGCTGGGCCAAGGCATTTGGCTTCTATGCCAATGCCCCTGTCTGTCTTACTTCTCCATCGAGGCCTCCGTGTGCCCTGCCTGGGCCCAGTGTTTTCCCTCTCACTCTGAGTTCTCCACCTGGAGTGTGACCTTTCAAAAACTCACCTCTTAATAGTCAGTTTCTAAGACCAAGAAATCTTCTCAATAAAATTACTGAAGATACTTAATAGTGAAATGATGATAAACACATATCCAGGGACAGGATACCCAGTGCCAGGACCCAACGTTTATATTCTCAAATGTCTAATATAAACCATCTATAAAGTCTGGTCTAATATAGATATTCTGTAAAAACACAGATGTGTGTTACCTTCTTTTTTTAAAAAATGCAAGTGGGGATTTAAGCTGTTCAATGTGTTTTCATTTTCAGGACACTACTATTTCTTCCAAGGATCTGATGTATCGGAATATGATGTCCTATCCCATCGTGTCACCAAAAGGCTGAAACACGATATCAAGTTAGGTTGTTAGGAAGGGTGTAATTAGTAATGTTGGTCAATTCACTTCAGTTAAATAAGAATTTATTGCTTACTTGCTCTGTGGCCAGCGTACCAGTGCATGCTGGTGCATTTCATAAAATAAGGTAAAGTCTATAGGCCAGAGATAAATGATCATACACGTAAATGGTCATATAAATTGCGTAAGATTTTTCGATTTTGAAAACCCTCACTGTCAATTTTTACTTGATTCAACTATTCAGCTTCAAAACAGACACCTTCAAGGGGCCATAGACTATCTTGGTCCCTGACCATCCCACAACTGAGACATTATCATGATTTCTTTGCCTTAACTAATATTAAGAAATAATTTGTTTCTGTGGCCATTAAAGGTTTGAACAAGTACATTTTTTTAATTCTTTTGGAGTAAAAACAGAATATACCAGGAAATGACAATTAATGTAAGTAATATATAAATAAATTATATAATTATGGTGACAATGTTATTTTATTCTGTTGTCAGTGTTGACTTTTCTAAATCGTATATGAAGTATACATATATATATTTTTTTTTTCTTTTGCTCAAATAAAAACTTTGAAAGAAAGTATTTGGTTTCTGGGAATTTTTTCATGAAAAACTGTATTTTGAAAATAGTTTTGGACCTACTCCTAAATAAAGAGTCTCTACATGACTGAGGTGTGAATGGGAATATGGCAAATGGGAGAGGTCATATTTGCCTTGGCCACTTATCTAAGGCTACCTAAATCCCTGGTCTCAAGGCAGGAAAGCATTCTCTGGACTGCGTGTGACCCCGAGGGGCACGCCCAGTGTACGACCATGCGCCTGGAGAGAAAAGATGTAATGGGAACTTCCTGGTCTCCTGTGATTCCCACTGTGGCTCAAGTCTCCCCGTGTGGGCCTTGTAATTACTGTGTCACCTTGACAAGGCATTAAATCTAAGCTTCCCCAAATTTAGTAAAAAGTATTAGAAAGTGTTACCTTCTTTCAAGGTTTTTATTCATTGAGAAAACAAGATACACGATGAGCACGTCACGCTGGTAGCTTGTTCTGCCTAGTGTCGATTTTGTTCGCTGCCTTGACCCACACTTTCCCTATTTCTGGATTGCATATACGCATGTTAAAGTTCCAATTCGTATGATACGGGTTTGTGGAATGCTTGTAGCTTTCCATTTATTTGCACACCATCACTGCTGATGGCAAGATCCAAGCAATAGTGAATCCCATTTAAGCTCAGATGATCCCTTTTGATTAGTGGGAGGAACTGAGGTCAGAAAATATGAGGAGCAGATCGATTCTAGATGGGGATGGAGTTCTCTGTCCTTCAGGGCTTAGATCCATTCTCTAGTAAGTGCTTTTTGAATATAATAATCCTGGCATTGTCTTTGCAAGGCACAGGGTCAAGCCATTCTGAGAAGGAATGTTATTTCCCCTCAGCAAACTACACGCTGGACATCCTTCAAAAGAAGAAACTTCCCCACGGGATTAACATCAAAAGAAAACAGTGGTATCTGGGTTGGATTGTCTTTGGCCTTAGGTAATTCAGGGGCAGCCATTTCCCTTAACAGATGAGTGTGTTGGAGTAAAAGCCAAGAGCGTGCCCTTCTCAGTCTCAGCGGCACTCGTGACAAATGCCTCCACAGATTTACAGGTGGACCCTTCCTCCCTCTACCTCTGTTTGTGCTGCATCTTTAAATTTTGTTTAACAAATCCTTAGAATGGGAACCGTGTGCCAGGCACTGTTCTAAGTGATGCATGCGCGTGCGTGCACGCGCACACACACACACACACACACACACACACACCTCACTGCTTTCATCCCAAGCTCCAGGCAAATGCTGTCTTTCTCTTTTGTTTCAATGAAAAGACCAAGGCACCGAGAGGTAAACCCAACTCGCCTGAGGCTACACAGTCTTGGAGGTGAAATTCAAAGCCAGTCAGTTTGACTCCAGAATCTGTGTTATTAACCACCACAAACCCTGCCTTTTAAAATCATTACGTGGAGAAAAATCAAAGTACCCACTCTGTACCACTTTGTACCTCCACTTGACCTCTCAGTTACAAGGTCTTTAATACATCATAAGGATTCTTTGTCCAGTCCACGGAGTATCATTTTGCTTTGGGAAATGTAGTAGTGTTATCTTGCTAATGACAGAGAGCAAATACCCAAGACTTGGAAATGACGATTGTCTTTACGATACAGTGATTCACATTGTCTAGTAGATCCTCTGGAGGACAGCTGATTTTACGAGGGTGAGCACCTCTGACTTGGCACCGACCAGGCTATCCATAAATCTGTAAAGATAGAAATAGTATAAAAATGGCAATAATGCAAATTGTTCCTTTCTGTAGCAATGCAAATAAATGTTACCTCTTAGAAATTTAATTGAGGGGCTCCTGGGTGGTTCAGTCAGTTGAGCTTCTGACTCTTGATTTTAGCTCAGGTCATGATCCTGGGGTTGTTGGATCGAGCCCCATGTCAGGAATTCATTCTCTCTCTCTCTCTCTCTCTCTCTCTCTCTCTCTCCTTCTGCCCCTTCCCTGCTCGTACTCTCTCTCACTTTCTAAAATAAAAAAATAAATATAATTGATTTCTGCCTTGTAGAAGAGACAACCCCAAACATTACATTTCATAGCCCTATAAGATAAATTCATTATAGGGTCGTCTGGGGGGCTTAGTCGGTTAAGTGTCTGACTCTTGACTTCGGCTCAAGTCATCATCTCATTGTTAGTGGGTTTGAGCCCTGTGTCAGATTATGCTGACAGCATGGAGCCTGCTTGGGATTCTCTCTCTCCCTCTGTCTCTGCCCCTCCCCTGCTCTCTCTCTCTCTCTCTCTCTCTCAAAAGTAAACTTTAAGAAAAGAAAATTCATTTCAGCATATCTTACTGCATATGTATTTTTCAAATCCTTCTTAAAACCAATTCCCTCGCTAGTTAGTGAGTTGGATAATATCTCCAACGTGTTCATCTTTTATGTACACAAAAGACACTTTTAACTTTTTTGAAAATTACGCTTCGGCGCTAGTTAGCCAACAGGAAGGAGCAGAGGCTGCCCACCATTGGGGCCACCAGGTAGAGAAGCCCCCATGCCAGTAAAGCAAATCCTCAACCCAGACAGAACCAGAAGCTAGTCTTCCTGATCCTGTCTCCCTCCTGCCCTCTAATGTAGCGAAGGACGTCACCACTGCAGAAGAGAAGGGAAAAGCGTGCCACTTCTGGGTGGCAGTCAGTTTGCCAGTTCACTTGTGTTGCCTTCGTTCATTCACTGAAGAATATTTATCATCTGCTGGATTCTCGACCCCGTGATGGGTATGAGGAGCCCAGAGAGAACTAGGAGAGTCTCTGCCCCCAAAGGCACAAAAGATGACAGACCAGATTGCCATGTTGTCAAGTGGGTAGAGTAACTGAAGTTTAAGCACAAGATGGAAAACTCAGTCAGTCTCTGCCCAGAAATTCAGGGACACAGAATGCCTGCTGTGGAAAACAGTATCAGAGCTGTGCTTTGAAATACGAGAGAACGTTGTCACGCAGCAGAGTGTTCGGCTGAGGGGACTGAGAGCAGCGGCAGAAGCCTCTTCAGAGGCCCCCGATGCACAAAGAGTAGCTTTTACAAAATTGGAGCGTGAAATATGAAGGAAGGAATGACAAGAGTTGAGACAGCAGATCATGAAGGACCTTTCCTGCCATGCGTTTGACCTTTGTCTCGTAAATGACATGGCCTTATTGGAGGGGTTTAAAATGGAAATGAGCAAACTGCATACAGAAGATTTTTTTATACATTTTTTTAATGTTTTTTATTTTTATTTTTGAGACAAAGAGAGACAGAGCATGAGCAGGGGAGGGGCAGAGAGAGAGGGAGACACAGAATCCGAAACAGGCTCCAGGCTCCGAGCTGTCAGCCCAGAGCCCGACGCGGGGCTCGAACTCACGGACTGTGAGATCATGACTGAGCTGAAGTCGGACGCTTAACCGACTGAGCTACCCATGCGCCCCTAGAAGATCTTTTGTGATGGAAGTTTCAAAAGTAGATCCGAAGGAATTAGGGCTAGATGCAAAGGAGAACAACTTCTCTGCTATCACCACTAGACCATGCGAGAGAAGTGAAGTCATGGGGAGGGTGGAAGTGACGTTCAAGAGGGGATATTATAACAGCTACAAGAGAGAATTAATAGAGTCTGGTGACTGCTTTGCCTGTGGGTTATGGCTGAAACGGACTAATAGAGGATGACCTTTAAGGATCTGGTTTAAGAAATTATCTTGAATAGGGAAGAGACCAGGAAAAGCGGGTCGTGGAGAGGGTAGTGATGTGGTTGGTGCAGTGGAGATCATTGGATCTGTTGAGTCTGGGAGCCTCAGGACATTCAGAAGAGGATGTCCGATAGACAATGGTATGGCATCCAGGCCCAGTAAAAAGGTCTGGATATTATGTGTACATAAATATGACTTCCAAGGAGCATTTTTGTTTAAGGCCATATTGGAGTAATTCTTTTTTTTTTCTTCTTAAGATAGTGGTTATTGCGTCTATTAGGAAGCAAGAGGATTTTTCTGGGGTCTCTTTCTAGGATTTGTGGCTGGGGCTTTTGGATGCAGAATCTCTACCTTGCAAATTGCTCAGGATTTAGTACCCTCAAGGTCCTTCTGACATAAGCATTTGACCGTGGAGAATTTCCCTTTTCCCCCCATTTGTTCTGGCTAGCTGCTCACTTGTGCTTTCATCCTTAATTTAGCTTCAGCTCACTGTGTGCGTGCATGTGCGTGTGTGTAGCAGGGCTGGGGGAGCCCTAGAGATTTCCGATATTTCTTCAAGCCCAAGAAAGCATGGAAAAGTAAGCTTTAATAAGTGTGAGGTTGTCTTACAGTGAAAGGACCCTTTGGAGTACATCATCTGCTAGGTCGCAGGAAGTAAAAGTGTGGCTTTTCTCTTGACCAGCTGCGAAAATCTTGGAAAGTAGAGATGTCAGCAGTGAATTGTTGTATAAAGTCCTTAATATTGATAAGTTAGGAAGTTTGCACTGTGATTCACTGTCTGATCTGAAACAAAGGTAATTGACCTCTTTGAGTCTCCAGGAAAACCGTAGATGTCTCGTAGGTCTGTTCTGAGGGATACTGTAGGCGAAGTTCCTGACACTCCGTAGTTCCTCACCTGAAGCTTGTTTCCTCCCATCTCAACTGCCCCGACCCAGAATCTCCCAGACTTGCTGCTCCCCTCCCCCATAGGCATGTTCACACCCAAGAACCTCTCTTTCAGGAAAGGCAGGGAGCTCACCGGGCCCCTCTTCCATTTTCTCCATGTTTCCTTCATCCCCAATTACTAAAGACCATTCAAAGTTAGAGTCACCTAATTTTGTTGTTATCACTCTAGATCTCCATTTTTTCATGAATAATAATGTTTATTATATGCCTAGAAGTTTATATGTATCTTCTGTCACATATCAAGCTCACAGGACAGATTTTTATTGCCATTTCTAGAATGAAAATGAAAAGGCATAGAGAAGACAGTAGTCTCTTTGGTGTCACAGAGCTAGTAGGTGCCAGACTAAGACTGGAACGGAGGGCCGTTCAGCCCCAAACTCATGCTCTTTTTCGTTCGGCACTCTCCTTCTCTTGGCTGATAATCTTTCAACTAACAAGGAGCATGATCTCATATTGTTTGGTCCCATTACTAACGGCAAGATAAAATAGTCAATAAGTTATCATCCAAACCAAAAATTCTAGTCTTCTTTTGTGCTTTTTTGGAGCAGCCAAGTTCGCAATAAAGTATCTTAAGGGAGATGTGAAAATAAGGTTCGAAGAGAAGTTTTTCCACTTAAGCTCTGAATTCATGACTTAGAACAGCATGTTCCCCTCTCGTCGCTGAATAACATACAATTTTGAAAAGAAACAAGGATTGTGAAATGTGTTTTGGGACACAAAGGTATCACGCTGGGCGTTTATGCTCAGAACGTTAGAGTTGGATTTTTTGACAAGCACTCAGGAATTCATGGCCAGCAGGATTTTGCTAACTTTTTCAGGAATTGGAACGTTGACTAACCTTGGTGAATAAGGAGGCTTTGTGGATTTCTGAATCTTAGTGATGCATAGTGACTGCTCACAGATATGTGTCCTAACTGGGTCACATCTGGGCAGCATGAGTGAAGGAAACGAACAGGAAAGGCTGGACTTGAGAAGGGAAGACAGAAGTCAGGGGTCTAAAATCGATGAGAGCTAGCTGCCCCCCAAGCTGAAGCCCCCCAAACTGAAGCCTGATTATCAGACAGACACCAGGTTAAGAGACACATAGAGGATTCAGTTTTCAAGAATGTGAAAGCTCGAGAGATAACATTTGTGGGACAGTTAAGTCCAGGCTCAGAAGGGTTTACTAACAGACGAGAGGCAGACACTGCAAACTCGTGTTCCTGTTTGTTTGGGTTTTGATTCGACGACATTTGCATTATCTCTGCCACTTAGTTTGCCTATGGACTTGAGCAAGTGTTTTAACTTTCCTGAGCGTCAAGGTTTTCACCTGTGAAATGAGGGTACTGATCTTGACCTGCAGTGCATGTGTAATGCCAAGACATACTCCGTGTAACACATGGGATGCATAGTAGATGATCGATATGCAGTTTCTTCCTTCCTTAAAGAATGGTTCTGAATAGACATCTGTTTGTATTACACGTGCTGGAAGACCCAAAGACATTTATTACCTAAAACTATATAAAATAATGGAAGTTCAGGGCCCTTGATTCCATCTTTGTCGCGGTATAGTTTTAATGGAGAATAAACTGGAACAATGCCACCAGTGAGGCTGTGAGTCTGCCGTGCCTTGGTAGCTATCCAACCTTCCTTCTAGCTATGACTACAGTACAAAACTTCATTTTGTCATTCTTACATAATGTGACCCCTCCAAAGAAGTGTCAACATTAACAACTCATGACTCAGAAGAAAGTGAGGCATCTCAGAGCTGTGGCGAAGCAATGCCTGGGACCGCAGGTCCACAGATTTGTCAGGGCAGTGGGCATTACTGGTTTCAGGTATTTGAGAAAAATGTGAAGAGACCTACTCCCCAGAGTAAAGCACTTATGAATTCTAGGGTTCAAGCAAAGATATGTGGATAGCAAAAGAAGAGGCCATTCAGCCAAGGATGTATTCCCAAGACTTTGATCTCTTACAGAGCCACATAAGCCATAGGTTGGAAACAACTTTTCCACTGAGAGTCTGAATATAATATAACATGGACAATGGCCAGATCCTATATAAAAATAGAACTTTGACCCACAATCCACAGCAACCTGCCAAGGAAACCCATTCTCTTATCTACAATAAACAACTCAGAAGCCAGCCCACTCATCAAATTTGCAGGAAGCCCAATTGTTATCTCTAGTAATAATCCAAGAATCTAAACAGTCACTTCTGTGACAATCAGTCCACAATGGCCAGGACTTAACTGACAACTGATAGCTTCTCTAATTCATTCCCTGTTTCCAAGTCCAGACTAGTCAGAAAAAGCCAAATACGCGCTCCAAACAAACAGCATGGGGGCCCGGCTTCTAGTTAGCTCACCTCCAGCCTCCTCATGCCAACAGCTCTGATCAAGGTGTATGTGAAGCCTTTTCTCTTTCTACAATAACATTTCCTGCTCTTCTGTCTGCCGTTGCATGTCTGCCAAAACACAAGTGATGGTGGCTGACTCCCTTGTTACCACCAGCTCTGAACAAATAACCATTTCTTATTCTCATTTGGTTGGTCTTCATTTATTTCCACACCAGGCAAAAGTGTGCCAAGTCCCAAAGAGAGAACTCACCCTTAACTGCAGACCAGCTGGATTCCATATTTCTCAATTGACAAGATTCAATGCCATGTCCTGCCTTTTCCCTCCTGCCTGTCCTTTCTCTATGTACCATCCCTTTCCTTTCTCAGTTCTTTTCACTTGTGTCTGTAGTCCTTCAGGTGCTCCTTCTAGTTTGCTGGGATGATTGTAATGGCCCGTAACCCCATCGACCTCACTTTCCTCACATTCTGATCTACCTCAACCACTGCTACCAGATAAATCTTCTAGAACGTAGTTCTGGTGCTGTCACATACCTAGCCAGGAACTCTAACTGGGGAAGTGCTCAGTCTAGGAAGACGAGTGATCTGGATCAAAATCCCAGCAAGTTATTGTATAGACATTAACAATTGCATTCTAAAGTCTATACGGAGAGGAAAAAGACCCAGAATACCCAGCACAATATTTAAGGAGAAAAACAAAGTTGGAGCTGATACTACCTGATTTCAAGACTTACTTGAAAGTAAGTCAGTGTGGTATAAGAGAAAGAGAAGATACATAGATCAATGGAACAGAACAGAAAGCCCAGAATAGACCCACATAAACATGGTCAACTGATCTCTGGGAAAGGAGGGAAGGCAGTGCAATGGGGCAAAGATAACACTTTGAGCAAGTGGCACTGGAACAATGGAGGTCCACACGCAAAAAAAGTGAATCCAGGCACAGGTCTTACACCTTTCACAAAAATGAATGGATCACAGACCTAAGTGGGAAACATAAAGTATAAAACTCCCAAAAGAAATCACAGGAGGACACCCAGATGACCTTGGGTATAGAATGACATTTTAGATACAACAGAGGCACAATCCATGAAAGAAAGAATTGTTAGGTTGGATTTCGTTGAAACTAAACATTTCTGCTGAGTGCGAGACAGTGTCAAGAGAGCAGGAAGACAAGCCATAGACTGGGAGAGAATATGTGCAAAAGACACACCCGATTAAAGGACTATTATCCAAAAGATATAAAGAACTCTTCAAACTCAACAATAAGAAAACAATCCCAATGTAAAAAGCCTTTAAAAAGCCAAAGGCCTTAACAGACATCTTATCAAAGGGAATACAGAGATGACAAGCATATGAGAAGATGTCCCACGTCACGTGACATCAGGGAGATGCAGATTAAAAATGACGAGACTCCACCACCCACCTATTGGAATTGGCCAAAATCCAGAACACTGCCAACACCAAATGCTGACAATGATGTGGAGCGATAGCAACTCTCATTCATTGCTGGTGGGAATGCAAAAGGGCATCATTTGGAAAACAGGTAGTTTCTAACAAAACTACACATACTCTTACCATATGATCCAGCAATCATGATCCTCTATACTTACCCAGAGGTGTTGAAAACTTACGTCCCCGCAAAAACCTCTACGTGGATGTTTCTAGCAGCTTTATTCATAACTTTCAAAACTTGGAGGCAACCCAGATGTCTTTCCATAGGCGATGGAACTGTGGTCCATCCAGACAGTGGGTATTATTCAGCACTAAAAAGGAATGAGCTTTCAAAACGTCACAAGACAGAGACTCGCATGCATATTTCTAAGTGAAAGAAGCCAATCTGAAGGCTATATACTCTATGTTCTCAACCACATGACATTCTGGAAAAGGCAAAACTATGGGAACAGTAAAAGGATCAGGTTGCCAAGGGGGTGGAAGTGAGGGGAGGAATGAATACAGCACAGAGGACTTTTAGGGCGGTGGAAATGCTCTCTGTATGATACCATAATGACAGATGCATGTTATACGTTTGTCCAAACAGCAAGAGGAACCACATGTAAACTGTGGACTTCAGGCGACCACGACGTGTCAGGGCAGGTTTATCGGTGATGACCAGTGTACCTCTCTGGTGGGAGATGTTTACAACTGGGGAGACTGTGCATGTTTGGAGGCAGGGAGTATGTGGAGAATGTCTGTACCTTCCCTCAATTTTGCTATGAAACCAAAACTTCTCTGAAATAATAAAGTCCTTTTTAAAAAGTCAGTGTGAGTGGGTCCCTGGGGGCTCAGTCGGTTGAGCATCCGACTTCTGCTCAGGTCATGATCTCACGGTTCGTGGGTTCGAGCCCTGTGTCGGGCTCTGTGCTGACAGCTCAGAGCCTGGATCCTGGCTCGGATTCTGTGTCTTCCTCTCCCTCTGCCCCTCCCCTGCTCATGCTCTGTCTCTCTCTGTCTTAAAAATAAATAAAACATTAAAAAAAATTTTTTTTAATAAAAAAAAAAGTTAATGTGAGAAAATGAAGTGGTCCTTCTCCTAAAACCCTAATATTCCATGGATAGGATCTATTGAAGAGAAGCAGCCCATATAGATGTTAATTTACTCTCCAAGATAGAAAGAAATTTGAAACTTACTTGTCTCTATATTTATATCTATCCTTACAAGAAGCATTTCTTAAAAAAAAAAAAAAAAAAAAAAAAAGGTGACCCTGGCTAGGAGTCACTGAAGGAACCCTTCCCAGACTTGCACACAAAATGAAAAAAAACAAAAGTTGTGACATTGAAAACAAAGTTGCCTCTTTAAATGAATTGTTCAGCTGCTTCTAGAGGCTGTGAAGTTATGTTGGAATAAAGGCCCATCTTTGTCTTTGGAAACCTCGGGAACTCTGGTAATTGGAAGGAACTAGAAAGGTATTTTTTGTTCCTCACATGTGCACTCGGGCACAGGACACTTACTTCTATCACTGTCTTCTCACTAGACAACATGAAGCTATGTCTCTACTGGATGAGTGTTGACTTGGAAAGAGAGAAAAAATTGTGTCCCATTTCATAACCATCCCAGGCACCTCCTGTAGGAGAGCTTAATGAAAGAGGGGCTCAGACGTGGTGGAATCAGCAAATTTCACTCTTGAACCACCCTTGGAAAAAAAATTACATACAGGCATAAATTGGGGCCAGTTGGCTCAAAATGAACATTTCCAGAATGTATAGGTCAGGCTCTAGGAAGTGTAACAGAGCTTTCTTTCCACAGTTAGTTTGGCAAAGCCCGTTTTCTTGTCTTCTTTTTTTTAATGTTTATTTATTTTTGAGAGACAGCACCAGCAGGGGAATGTCAGAGAGAGAGGGAGACACAGAATCCGAAGCAGGCTCCAGGCTGTGAGCTGTCAGCACAGAGCCCGACGTGGGGCTCAAACCCACAAACTGTGACATCATGACCTGAGCCGAATTCGGACGGATGCTTAACCAGCTGAGCCACCCAGGCGCCCCAGCAAGTCTGTTTTCTAACAGAAAGATGGCCGTGCCCCCACCGTGCTGTCGCCCCTGTGACCATCACATCAGAAAACGTGCTTCTCAGGCGTCTTTTCCATCGGTCGGAATATGCTGCCTGTCGGAGTACCACTCAAAACTTCAGTTCATGTTATTCTGTTTGCATAACTGGAATATTTATGCCAAGAACATTACAAAACACTCTCCTTCTTTCCATAATATCAGAGTTGCCCGGAGCCACATAAAGGCCGTTGCCACCACCCAGGAATGTCAGTGATGGATTTCAACATTTTTACCACTCACATTGGGTGATCTGAGTCATTATGCTCTCAGAAATGAAGAAAGACTGAGCCATCCACGTGCCCATGTTATCTGTTCCTAATCCCGTTTTCTGTTCTGGCTCATCTTCCAACTAAAATGTTTGGAAGTTTCTGGGGCAAATACTTGTGAAAATTAGCATATGTGGTCAGATTTCAACTATGAAAAACATACATTAAAAAAAAAAACCTGTAAGCAACATGCTTTATCCTATAATTCAAAGGAGATATGTTGCCTTATAAGTACTCCTTTCTGGCTGGTGAGATTCACAATTGTGGAAAAAAGTGGATACAATTTTCTAAATTCCCCCTGATCATCATGATGTAAAAAATTAAAACTTAGAAGGAAGTACAGTAAAGCGTTCATTGTGTTTTTCTCTTTGTGGCATGACTATTTATGATTTCTTTTCTACTTTTAACTTTTTGTATATTCTGTATTTTCCTATAACAAAAATATGAAATTTTATTGAAAGACATAAAACTTTATTTTAAACACTCTGTAGAAACATGGCTTCCCATCACCAGCAGAATAAACTGACGTCTCAGCTGGAGACTAACGGGTTTCCACGAATGAGCTCCAACCTGCCTGCCCACAACTTCGTTTTTCACTTTTCATTACTACCCTTCACACACTTTTTATTTCAGTAAAAATTAATTCTGTCTTTTCCCAAACAGACGTTCAAATTTCTTGACTCTGCACAGTTGTTTCTTCTGTTTCCAGACTTTCCTCCGTGTCCGCCCCTCCGTGGCTTTCTTTCAGTGGGCTTTTCCTGGAGGAAACATCTTCCCTTATGCATAATTCCCACACACCTCCTCTCTTTATTCCGTGCAGAGCTAATTATGCAGGAATCACCTCAGCTAGATGGCACCCTTCCTGTCTTTCTTTCTTCATTCCTTCATTTCATCTCCCCCTTCCTTGTTTCCTCTTTTTAAATAGATAATTCGGTCACGTTTTCTCTGAATTTCTCTTTTGCTTATTACCTCCAAATGTACACTCTTAGTTTGGGAGTCCTGAAACATTCAAGACGGAGACTTGGACACATGATAAATGAGTTTGGAGCCGAAGGGATGATTATATCAGCTGGCCGCAGCAAGCCTCATGTATTATCTTGTCTCATTAGTCATGGAGAAGCGTGGTGAGTGGGAGGACAGAAGGGAGAAGTTATGGGGAGGAATGAGGCTTGCACTGGCTGCCAGCTTTTGAACCCAAGTTTGGATCAGATCGAATTTAAGTTTCCTGCCAGGCCCGATCCCTTCAGGCTAGCTTTCCGCAACCTGCCGTCGTGTGACCCTTGTACGTGTTCAGCCCTGTGATAAATGGTCATCTGGCGAGTGGCCGTTCTCACTGCGGTGCTGGAAAAGCCAGTGTTTTTCTCCTAGTGTTCACAGATTCCCCTCTACCTTTGGGGTATTTATTCTCTGTCTCTTCCTTCTTTCTTCCACCCAGTTGCCTCATAACCTACCTATCTTCCTCATTAACACATTGCCTTTTAAAATTTAATCTCCAAAATGCAAATTGACTCTCACCCATTGTCAGAAAATCCCTTGACGCTGCTATCTTGAGTATTTTACAGACAAAGGAACGAGGGATATGAGTACACAAGCCTTCGATTTATTCTTTACTAGAGAGACTCAAGATGATTGCCTGATTCTTTTCCGAAGACAGTGAAGCAAAAGCATTCAGTTCATAGGGTATTCAGTAAATATGACATGTAGGTTCTGGGGATTTAGAAACATCTGCATGATTTGTGAGTTGTTTTTTTTTTTAACTTTTCATTCACCTCTTTGCTTTTTCCTGTGAGCCCTTCATTCATAACTAATATATTAATGAATTCTGTCAGCAGTTCTGGGGTACCTGCTTTACACCAGACACTATGCTCACCACTAGGAGCTCAGAGATGAACGAGGAGCCCCGGCGATGGAGGGGAGGCAGACAGGTCAACAGTCCAGCAGGAAAAGTCCGCAAGAGACATGGGTGCAAGGCACCACTAAGAAGCCAAAAACGAACTCTTCTGGAGGCTCGAGACTTCCCGAGACCTCTCAGTCGCCGTTTTATAAGAGGACAAACTCTGCACGAGCAGACTCTTGCGTTTATTTCAGGAACAACAGCGCGGCCCGTTGTGCCAATCCTCTTTGAACCTCTGGGAAAATAAACATGATGTCTGTAAGGTTTCCCCATAACCTTGAAATGTGTTTTCTGAGTTATGACACCAGAGAAAATTTAGAAAAAACCCTTGATCCGGAAAGAATTGAGACCTGTGCTTCACGTCCCCCCCCCCCCCCCCCCACCTCCCCTGCCCACCCACCCGCTTCCCCAGTCCCAGCCCCCTCAGCTATGCTGACGTCAGTGAGGACCAGCGTTCCCCCTGATTTCGGTCAAGACGAGGTCCAAATTCTCTCCTCTGAAGGAATGAGGTGTCTTTCGATAGAATTGAGTCTGAACGCCAGTGTTCACACTCGATGCCCAGCCCCTGCCCGGTGGCCATCGGTCACCTGGGCGCCTCCAGTTCCAGGGTCTTACCACATCTCTGATGCACGTTCGATGAGATACCCCTGGTGTTTGTTCAGAAACAGACAAAAGGTAAAGCCAGTAAGGCATTGAGAGCAGCACTTGCCCTTACTGAATGTTCTGGACACGGACAGCACGTGGGTCATTTCACAGGTTCGCACTGGCCGGCCGTCCGCCGCGTGGCCAGCGGATAGGCAAGCAGACAAAGGAAAACCAAAGTGTGGTGACAGATAAAATGTGCCCTCAGCCAACGTTTAGCAACTGTGAATTTCGCCCTCTAGGGTTTGCACTCCCTTTCGATAAGGGAGGTGGGTGGGCCGGGGAGAGGGGGCCTGAGGTCTCCCCCTGGGGATGTCTCCTGTCTTCCAGAGGAGCACCTGTTACACAGCCCACGTGAGCAGCCCTCCGCAGGTCACAGAAGAGGAGTGAGAGGAAGGCAGGGGAGGGGAAGGGAGAGAAAGGGAAGAAGAGAGAAAAAACAGGTGAGCACCCTGGGGAGACCATTCAGGGTGGCTTTTGTTTTTTAAGTTCAAACTATCTACGAATTTGAATGGAAGGTGGAGGGAAAGGGATTGGAAGAGAGTAAGAAATGTGTAGGAGATACCGACAGAGAATTCCAGTCCTGCGCAAAGTAAATCATTCGATGCTGCCACTGTTTTTACAGAGCCTCTGTTCCAGGAAGGCCACCTGTCAATAAACGGGGCACAGACCCGCACAGACCAGAAGAGAAGGATACACTCCCTTCTTCGCGATCTTTGTTCTCTCCTCCCCTTGAGCTTTCTCTCCTGAAAAACTCAGGAACCCAAGGAGATACCAATAGCACGTATTTCAAATCAAAGACTCAAAAACTGAACTCTCCCTTCCAGCTTTATTCTAGATCTTGCTTCTTCCGTTTTGACAGAAACGAATACGACTCTAGCTACGGATGCTCAGCTTTGCATTTACTCACATCTCATTACATTTGATTTTAAGTACGTTTTTCTTAAAATAAGACCGCATCTAGAAGTCCTACTCAATTCTGACTTTTTACCGAGTCAGCCTATTTCTCCTCTCAAACACCGCAAACAGAAATTGTCTAGTAAATTCCAGTCACTTTTTCTTTCCAGAATAAAAAAAAAAAAAAAAAAAAAAAAAAAGCCCTAGTTTTCATCTTACGAAGACAGGAAGCATTTCCTGGAGCTTAATCACTGTTTTGATTTGCAAAATTGGAAAGGTTGAGAGAAATTAGTAAAGTAGGTTGTATCATCCTACTTTGGATTTGGAATTTTTGGACAGGGTCCTGCTGCCATTCGGATGAAAGCAGTCATGAGTCAAGCTGTGGGTGACCTAAACCAACACTGTCGCCCTATAAAAGTCAGGGCTCCATTCGGCGGACCCAGGAGAAGGTAGGCAGAGAGGAAAGCACTAAGACGACAAAGAGCCAAGGAGAGCCAGTGGAAATGCAGAATCTTCCGGCTCTACTGCTGCTCTGTGTGGCCGTGTGCTCAGCCTATCCAGTGGACAGAGCCGCAGAGGACAAGGACAGCAACATGGACCTCCTTCAGGTAATTGAAGGACGCATCTCCCACAGGCATTGGCAGGGCCGAGTGGGAACACCACCCCTGCTTTCCATTCATAAACACACGGGATGCTTCGGGCTCACTGTGGAGGAGAAGTCCAGGGACAGGAGGTTAGGAAGTGTGGGATGTGGAGGGGTCTCCCCAGCCTACTGTGTCTCCTTTCATGCAGGAGCAAATAGAGGCCAGAAACCTTAGGTGTTTGCCTAAGATCCTGACCCCCTGGGAGCAGCAGCACTGGGGCTCGAGGGGCAAGAGTACAAGAGGAGGGTGTAATTAAATGCATCTTGCAATGGAACTTCTTCAGGTATTTTAATCCAGGGGAAGTTAAGCTAAGTATTTACATGGCTAGTGTCGTGTTCGGACCCAGAGATCTGTCCAACTTTCTCTCGTAAGTCAGGTCCCCAGGAGAAGCACAAAGTAGAAAGTTGAAGGGCTTGAATCAGTGTAACTGAAACACAAATATGCCCAAAGAAGCCTTTTGGCTTTGTGTTTCTGCCTTAAGTTCATTAGATATTGGTCTCAGCTTCCACGCCATTGTCATTGCTTGGGGTGTAGACGAAGCTCCAGACGTTAGTTGGTTACAGAGACAAAACAGACGCAAGGAAGAATCTGTAATTGAAGAATGGAATGGAATATGTCACTTATTTTGATTTTAGCCAGCTGGAGGAATACCAGAACTAGATGAAGTCTGCAGCTGCAATTTAGTACGAAAGGCTAAAAATCATGACTATACTTACTACCCCACTAGCAATACCTGGAGAACTACTACGACCTCGCAAAGGATGTGACACAGTTTGTCAGAAGAAGGCACAGCGGACCTGTCGTTAAAAAAGTCCGAGAAATGCAGAAGTTCCTCGGGTTGGAGGTGACGGGGAAGCTGGACCCTGACACTCTGGCGATGATACGCAAGCCCCGGTGCGGCGTTCCCGACGTGGGCCAGTTCACCACCTTCCCTGGCCTGCCGAAGTGGAGGAAAACTCACCTCACCTACAGGTAACGGGTCCAAAGAGGTGTTCACGTCACACTGCGATTTTACCAAGGACCATCGCAGGGGAAAATAATGTCTTCAATTTTTTTCTTAAAGGATTGTGAATTACACACTGGATTTGCCGAGAGAGGCTGTTGACTCTGCCTTTGAGAAGGCTCTGAAAGCCTGGGAGGAGGTGACACCACTTACTTTCTCCAAGATTTACGAAGGAGAGGCTGACATAATGATCTTTTTTGCAGTTAGAGGTAAAAACCAAAAACAATATGAAATGCATGCATTTATGTAGTGCTGTTGTGGGGGGTGGGGGTAGGAAGACTCCAAAGGTATTTTAATTACCTATCTTTCAAATAAAAACACTCTCTCCGTCAGATCATGGAGACTTTATCCCTTTTGATGGACCTGGAAATGTTTTGGGTCATGCCTATGCGCCGGGGCCCGGCATTAATGGAGATGCTCACTTTGACGATGATGAGCAGTGGACAAAGGATACATCAGGTGAGTCGCACATCTCTCAGAATGATTTGGGTGGGTTATTTTTGTTGTTTTTTTTAGATTTAGAAAATTCTGAGAGGCTACAAATCTTCGAGAAGTGGTGTGTTCTAGATTTCCCAAATGGCTCAAGAAGTAGAATGTATTTTTGTTTTGATCATCATTGAAAACACTTTCAGATGTCTAAAAAGTTTATTCTCTGTCTTGGTAAGCACGCTTTGGAGGCATCGTTAAAGTACTTCTTTGAGGACGATGGTTCTAGTATGATCTTAGGACCATCCTTAAGAGTATTTTCTCATTGTGTTGAATTGCAGATATCCAAGGGACCACGTGTTGCCTTGCCTCTGTGCTAAAATGGGCCCTTGATAGTGCTTATATCCAAATTGGGGGAAGTGTCTTCTATACTCTTCAAAATGGAGATGGGAGTTAAATTCCAGAAACTGAGGTCCCAGTTTAGGTTTTTCTGGTAAATCAGCCTTTTACTCTCTCTAGGTTAAGAGGAGTTTTTAGGGACTTGTTCTAAAGGGAGACACTAGCCCCCAAATACAGTGCCCAATTTTTTTAGGTAGGACGGTATTTCTCAGTTCATAGCTGTATACTTTGAGGACTGACTTCCAACGTTTTCAAACAACTGGCTAAAACAAATAATACTAACCTCTGAAATTTTCTGGGATTTATAATCAAAATGCAAACAGAATATCTATAGGGAGTACAAATGTGAGGTTAGTGCCGGATAAATTTCTTTGGTTTGATCGAATTAACAACTTCTTCCTGCAAAGTCACAAATGAGGACTTTAGTAGGATCACAAGTTACACAGATAATGCTCGCAAAAGTAAACTTCGCATGTCAAACATAATTACCCAACGATTTCCAATGTCAGCATCCTGGGTTTTTTTTTAATAATACGCGGAAAAAAATATATGAATGCAGCTAGTGTTCGTGTGGTCAAAGTCTCTTTTGTGACAAATGCTGGGCATGATTAGGCATGCTATGTTTTAGACCAATCTTAACAAGCCCTATGACAATTATCATTACTAATATTTCCAGACCCAATGTGTACTTAATAATGATCCTGGGGTTGAAAAATTATGCAGGCAACAGTCTGCATACAAAAGTATGATTGTTTAGGGTTTCAGATTTGAGTTGAATAAACTGTGATTCCTTTAACTGAGACTATAACTGGCAAACATTAATACGTTGAGACAGTGTTTAGCTTTTCATTGACAAATGAAGAGAAATATTTATGAATGTGCTAAACAAGTGGGTTGGTTCCCCTCCGGAGTACAAGAAAGAGGACCTTGTTTTCATGAAGTAAATAGGCTTCTGAGGTGGGAGAGGGCAGTAGGTGAACACACTGGATATTTTGTCTCGAAGACTGATTTCAAGAATGAGAAGCATTAAAAAACGCTAGGCTTCCGTTAAGTGTGTTATCAATCGATCAGTCAACCAAAAAACAAGGCAAAGAAGGCCCTCTGTGCTTCCAGTAAGTAAGCCAATAAAATACAGCTGACTTGTGTGATGTACATGTACTTAAGGGATTAGGAACTATTATTTATGATTTCTTAAATAGGGACCAACTTATTCCTCGTTGCTGCTCATGAACTCGGCCATTCCCTGGGTCTCTATCACTCGGCGGACCCCACAGCTTTGATGTATCCCGTCTACAACCCACGCACAGACCTGACCCGCTTCCACCTTGCCCAAGATGATGTGAACGGCATCCAGTCCCTGTATGGTGAGTGATGCTGGAAAAAGGAGGCATTGGAGCTTTGCAGCCATGGTCTTCGGGAAAGCTTTAAAATGCTGCATAAAGCATTTGCAATTCGTCTCAACGCACTCAGAGAGTGTTTGGAAAGCATAGAAATCGACGGAAGCATCCCATTTCGCCTCATGTTTGATCCCCCACATCTGTTTCCTTTAGGACCTCCCCCTATGTCATCCCCTGATGGCCCCGCGGCGCCCACGGAATCTGTGCCTCCAGAACCTGGGACACCAGCCACGTGCGATCCTGCTTTGTCCTTCGATGCCATCAGCTCTCTGAGGGGAGAAATCCTGTTCTTTAAAGACAGGTCAGACCAGAAGATTCTATTTCCCTATCTATTCTTTTGACGTACATTCTTGGCCTCTCCTTGTTGTTCCTATAAGTCACGCTTGCTTTTCAAAAGTCCAACTTCAGAATCGCAACTTTATCTTTACCTCCTTTAAAAATGGAGTCAGGAGAGTGTTACATTGAATCAATAATTTCCTGTCTGCAGGATACACATGCACTTAAGAGAACATTTCAAGCTGCACAAACAGGCAGAAAGTAGAAAGCACGTCTCCCTCACCACACTAATCTGGGTTCCCTAGGGTATCCCCGTACTCAAGGACCCCTGTACATCCTTCCAGAAGGTTTCCATGCATATACCAAAAAATACTTACACAGATACGCACATGCACACACCGGTCTGTCTTTTCAGAAATGTAGACCACGGGGCGCCTGGATGGCTCAGTTGGTTAAGTGTCTGGCTTTGGTTCAGGTCATGATCTCACGGTTCGTGGGTTCGAGCCCCAAGTCAGGCTCTGTGCTGACAGCTCGGAGCCTGGAGCCTGCTTCGGATTCTGTGTCTCCCTCTCTCTCTGCCCCTCCCCTGCTCGTGCTGTCTCTCTCTCTCTCTCTCTCTCAAAAATACATAAACATTAAAAAAAAAGAAAATGTAAGCCATGTTGTCGCACACACAGCAGTGTGCATGAATTGTAGGTATTTAGAGGTTACACTTGGCTAATTAATTTCGCCACAGGATCACTTTTCTTTGCCAGGAGGTCTGGTGCAGGCTTCCCAGGAGAAAGAAAACATATTTTTCCATTGGAAGTACACCTAATTTCTGCCTGTCATCCAGCCAGAGGATGAGAGAATGCGGGAAGATGGGTGAGGCAGGTCAATGAGAAAAATGTGCTACAGGCGAAGGTCTGGGTTTCAGTTTTCATTTCTTTTTATTCATATTGCAGACATTTTTGGCGCAAATCCCTCAGGACGCCTGAACCTGGGTTTTATTTGATCTCCTCGTTTTGGCCATCTCTACCTTCGGGCTTGGATGCCGCATATGAAGAGACTAGCAAGGATATCGTTTTCACTTTCAAAGGTAATTATTATACGATAATTTCTCTAACTTGTTGAAATAAAACCCTTTCACAGGAAAATTGAATAGGACTTCGATTTTCTCTACTATCACAAATTGTATCTACATTGTTGCTCTCAGGCAATGAACTAACTGGAACGGATGTTATTTTCTTTATGTTTTACAAATGATAGAAATGAACATAGCAAAATACATGGCTCAGAGTTGTAAATTCCCTTCTTTGATTTGTGTTCATTCATTCAATCCACACATTGTTGTTCAATGCCCACTTTGAGCCGGGGATTACATTTTTACTATGAAAACCAAAGGCGCTAACAAGTATTTCTAAAACTCAAAGGCTTAACTTTTACAAATTAAATGCGTTTATAAGTAATTAGGTAAATAATGTAGAAATAATGAAATAATTCCGTGAGTTATTTTTCTTAACAGGAAATCAGTTCTGGGCCATCAGAGGAACAGAGGTACAAGCAGGTTATCCGAAAGGCATCCACACCCTGGGTTTTCCTCCGAGTGTCAGGAAAATAGATGCCGCTCTTTTTGATAAGGAAAAGGAGAAAACGTACTTCTTTGTAGAGGACAAATACTGGCGGTAAGACGCGGTTGGAATGACTCTGTATGCAGCCTGATTAGGGACGTTAGGTTCTTTCCCTGCGGGACCCCCACCTCACTCTCAGCCCTGCTTCCGTCTCACTGAGGAGGTCGGATACACGCCTACTTTCCAACGCAGCAGCGCCTGGTAATCGGCATTTCTTAAGCGCTCCTGCCTTGAGCCCTTGTGCCACAGGCTGGACCTTCCCTCTGCTGTTGCCCCACCTGCCTGGACGGCCTCTTCTCTCCTTCGCCCCTCCCCCAAGCCCACTCACCCTAAAGTCCTGGCTCGAGTCCCCGCCCCCCCTACGGACCTTCCCTGCCGGACTCCAAACCCAGATGGATTTGAAAGAAGCCTCAAGAATCCAGGCCACAGTTTAGCATTCCTTTCCTGTGGACTCACTGCCTCCCTGGGTGTTTGTCTCATCTTCCCAAATTTGCTCTATGATTGTGAAGGGCTTCCTTTAAGCTCCGCCCCTCATTAGTGCTGCCTGTTTAAGTTTTATGGATAGAACCCGGGACTCACACAGAGGCTGATTCCTGGGCCGACCGCCCACACAACTGGGCAGACCAACCAAGGTCCAGCCCCTGAGTCCAAAACACATTCACTGTGATTTCCTTGTCACCACTCTGCCTTTTCCTAACAGGCTGCCGTAGGAAATGCAGATGTGCAGGGTGGGGAGGACGTATAGGAGTCAGGCATGGCAGAGAACTGGAGATGTGTATTTGAGATAAATGAGCCAATTCGCTTCATGTACCTGTTCATACATACCTTCGTGTCTTTGTGGTTGAAAGACGATTAAGGTTCTTTCTGTCCAGGCTTAAGAAATATGGTAACAAACATCTTCCAGATCGGGCTGTTGACTCTGGTCCTGGTGGAGATACAGCTCTAAGAACTAAGTGTGCAGTTCCATTCAAGTCCCATATTTCTGTAGTGCTAAACACGTTTGACATTTATTTGCAGTACTTAGAAAGTTTACTAGAATTCCACATGAAACCAAACATGACTTAAGAATGTGGGTAACGTGGCCTCCGTGCAATGCTGAGCTGTGTTTCTTTGACTGGCTGCAGATTTGATGAGAAGATACAGTCCATGGAGCCAGACTTCCCCAAGAAAATAGCAGACGACTTTCCAGGGGTTGACTCGAAGGTTGATGCTGCTTTTGAAGCATTTGGTAAGAGGGTACTTGCTCCGTTGGCAACGGGCCACTTGGTGTCAGAGGGAAGAGGGCAACTGGATTGATTTGTGATGACGGGTTTCCTTTAACCAATTTCCACCTCCCTCCCCTAGATTTCAATTACCAGGTCTGTACCACTTCTATGACGACTTTATATAGTACGTTGATTTGAATCAGAACAATAATCAACACAAATCCCTATATTTTGTCCTTGTGGATAAAACCAAAGTGCTTGAGAGTCACTTCCTCACCTCTAGACCTGTTATCTTTCAGATTCCCATGTCGTTATAAAACCCCTCGGGGGCGTGGCCAAGTTTCTTAACTGGCTGGCTTTCTCCTCCCCTCCATCCTGCTGGGAGATTTTCCTGAGTAGTCAGCCATTGCCCACAGGGCTCACTTGCAAATACAGTAAAACCTTGGATTGTGAGTAACTTGTTCTGCGCGTATTCCGCAAGACAAGCAAACATTTCTAATACATTTTAACCTGATACACGAGTGATGTCTTGCAATACGAGTAGTACATGATGCCGAATGTCATATGATCGCAACTGAGCCAATGGTCCTTGCAGTTCGGTTTGATGTACGACTCCTTTGGATTACAAGCATGATTCTGGACCAAATTATGCTCACAAACCAAGGCATTACTGTCATTGCTTTTGCGTGTGCACAAAGTTTTTAAAAACTTTTTTTTCCCCTAATCAAAGAGAGATGGCTGGTGGCTGGTGATCCTTCTCGAAAGGTAACCCAAGCACCATGATGCAAGAGCCGTAAAGGGTCCTGTGGTGTTTGGAAAGAGTTTCTGTGCTTCTCTGGGGCCACACGTGACCCTCAGGCTATGAAGCGAGGAAAGGGGAGGAGGGCTGTCAGGAAAAACAAAAGTAAAGAGATCACAGTTTCCACAGAAGCAGAGAGTTTTGTCTGATCAGACCTGATCAGATAACCTGATGACCTGAACCTGGCTTTACTGCCAGACTGCGCTGGAATGGAGTGCCGTCTCCAACCCGCCCAGGGGTGACCTCGGGCAAGCAGATTTTGAGCCTTCACCTGCTCATCTATAGAATGGACTTAGATATACTTCCCTCATAGGATCGTTGCAGAAATCAATGAAAAAACAATCATCTAAAACGCTTATCATCGTCCCTGACACATATTGAAACTCCATAAACGCTTTGTAATTTTCATCATCTACTATTCTGAGTTCTGCATGTTGCCAACTTCTTTTTTTGAACAGATATCCCCTTATTTCCCTTGTCCGTATTTCCAGGGTTTTACTATTTCTTCAGTGGATCTTCGCAGTTGGAGTTTGACCCCAACGCAAAGAAAGTGACACACGTGTTGAAGACCAACAGCTGGTTGAACTGTTGAGGTGTCTAGAAGCACCACGTGGGCATTTGAAACGAAGCCGATGATTCTTCACCTGAGTCTTTGTGAATCGAAACGGTTCACTTCCTGCTGCACATGCACTGACAGAGCACGAGTATAAGCTGCGTGTCTGGCCGGTCAGCCTCACCTATGACGGGCCCTTCGAGCAGGCTGCTCGGCGCGCACTTGGGTCACACAGAGCAGCTTCCCCAGGAGAAGGGAGAACACTAGTGTGCGAGACGACTGACTGTATATAGACTGTTTGCTTGTTATTTAATAAAGACGATCAGCCAGTTGCTTTATTGTTTCGTTTGCTTCGAGAATGACTCGTCCTCACAACCTTGGGTGGGGTAGGGGCGAAACAGAAGGCAGCTGAGATCCTTGGCCAGTGGTGTCAGTACTAGGGTCTCCATGCGGCAGCCTCACCATGAGCCCATCCCGAACTGAAGACAATGTGCCCCTTGTCCTCCCCTGGTGTCCGACGAAGAGGTGTCCCTATGTCCACCCCCCAGACGTCGTATGTGTTCCTGCTATACCCCAGGAGAAGGATCTAGGGAAGTGATCTTGCAGGGAAGGCTCTAGAGAAAATTGTGAAGCGGGATCCTACGGTTAGCACAAGTCACCTCGTTCGTGCACTTTGTTTTTCAGGTGGAGAAAATCCAACACACCCGCTCTTCATCTTTTCCTTTTACGTATCTGTTCCCTCCGTGGAGCCCCTTTGCCTGACCTCGTGGTCTGCTCATGTCCACCCACACATGAAAGTATCCTCTTGTACTCATTTTGTGGCTGTCTGTGCGAGAAGTCCACGGGCAAATGCTTATCCTGAGGTAGATTTGTTGCCCCTAAGTGGCATGTCTGGGCAACCACACAGTAAGAGCATACTCACACTTTAACTTGCTCATTGGGGAATAATTTGTCGATCATATTCCGTGTGCCAGGCACTGTGCTGGGTTGTAGGCATTGGAATCTCAGAAAATGGACATAGCCCTGCCCTCATCAAGATTATAATCCAGCAAGAAAAAATATATGCAGATAGCCACAAACATGTACATGCAATCATCAATGTAATACGAGTCACAAAGGAAAACCATCGGTGTCTTTGACAGAATAATAGGGAGATCTACTCTGCTTTGGGCTGCTTTGAACGTTTGAGGGAATGGCACTGGGGAGGTTTTGAGGGAGGTGTGAAACCAGGTGAGGGGATCGTGGCTGGGACTGAAGCAGTCACACTGCAGAGTCAGACAAGAATACAGAAGAGAGCAGGACTTCACGATGGGGCTGAGAAGAGAAGTAATTCCCAGATGGCCTCCTAGACCCTAAGGACAAATGTCACAGATGGTGGCAGCTTTGCTGAGGTGGGGGACGACTTGGAGATGCACAGCTTTGTGAGGAAAAGGTAAGAATTGGGAAGAGTTGCTTAGGTTTTCTAAGTTTTGAAATGTCTGTGGGATATCCAGGTAGGCCATGACATAAGGAGTCTACATTGGAAAAAGGAGGCACAGTGACTGTGGGAGGTGATGGGTGTGGACCACACCCACGGTGGTGACCATTTTGTAACATGGACAAGTGTGGAGTCTTCACCTCACGCACCTAAAATGAGTACAATGTTGTATGTCGATTGTATCTCAAATGAAAAATAGATCTACCCTATGACCCAGCAATAACACTGCTAGGAATTGACCCAAGGGATACAGGAGTGCTGATGCACAGGGCCTTTGTACCCCGGTGTTTATAGCAGCACTTTCAGCAATGGCCAAATTATGGAAAGAGCCTAAATGTCCATCAACCGAGGAATGGATAAATAAGATGTGGTTTATATATACAATGGAATACTACTTGGCAACGCGAAAGAATGAAATCTATCCATTTGTAGCAACGTGGATGGAACTGGAGAGTGTTATGCTAAGTGAAATAAGTCATACAGAGAAAGATACCATATGTTTTCACTCTTCTGTGGATCCTGAGAAACTTGACGGAAGGCCATGGGGGAGGGGAAGGGGGAGAAAAAGTTACAGAGAGGGAAGGAGGCAAACCGTAAGAGACTCATAAAAGCTGAGAATAAACCGAGGGTTGATGGGGGGTGGGGGAGAGGGGAAAGTGGGTGATGGGCACTGAGGAGGGCACCTGTCGGGATGAGCACTGGGTGTCGTATGGAAACCAATGTGACAATAATTTCATGTTAAAAAAAAAGGGGGAGGTATAAATATACAGATTGTCAGCATTTAGATCCTCCTTAAAACCATGAATACAAAAGAGACTACATGTGAGATTGCATTTTGCTAGGAATTGAGCATTTCTTTATCTCAAAATCACCTGAATTTTTTCAGTTTTCTTTTCTTTTCCTTTTTTTTTTTTTGCAGGGTCCTATGTGGTCACAACACAATTCCAAAAGGTAAAAAACTGCAAAGTTAACCTTCCTCACACCCGTCACCCACAGCTAGTGCATTTTCTCAGAGGCCACCATGGAGAGCTATTGTGACCCGGCCCCTGCCCTCATCGAGATTATAGTCCAGCAAGAAAGAGTGCATGCAAATAACCACAGGCACGTACACGCAGCTTTCAGAACTGTTTTGTAGAGACGCAAACATCAACACTGTCTCTCGAAACCAAAATGGTGGCATGCAAATTCGCACTGCTGTTTGCTATTTTCACTTAACGCATCTTGGCAACCATTCCACACAAGTACATGCTTCATCCTCTCGTTGGCCGCCGTCTATGACATGAACATGTAATTTGTGTATTCAGTCCCCTCTCGGTGACTAAATCAATACTTCAATAAATGCATATATCGAAGAAATGAAATTTAAAAATACAACGTCATCAAAAGTAAAGAAAATAAATGTAGCTGACAGAAATAGAAATATTCTATAAGGAAAATAATTTAATGATATATAAAATATACATTTGAAAAATATATTTGAATATAATTTGTTTGAAATCAAAAATAGAAAATGCATCAAATAAAATTATGTGGACTCTTAGATTATTTTCGGCTGGCGACATATCAGTAGGTTATTTTCAATATTTTACTGTCTTTCCCATACACGTACTTGTGCATCTGGTGAAAAAGTCAGCCTCCAAAGCCTGCGCAGAGAGGGAGGAGCAGGGGGCCTGGTGGGGGTGGGGGTCTCCACCCTGCAGGTCGCTGCACCCCATCTACTCCAGCAGTGCAGGTGCAGCGATGAAGCTGAATGCTGGCTGAAAGGGCACAAACATTGGCAGGTTGGGATGCCTTGGGTTATAGGCAGTAGTAACTGCTGACTGGCTTAAAAATAAGACAGTTTATCACTTTTCTTTTCAAAAGAAAAGTGTTGGTGAGGGTGTGAAGAAAGGGAATCCGTTGTGCAGCGTCGGTGGGGGTGCAAACGGGTGCAGCCGCTGCGGAAAACAGTGTGGAGGCTCCTCAAGAATTTCACAACAGAACTACCCTACCATCTGTACGATGCTACCACACTACAGTCCAGCAAATCCACTTCTGGGTGTGTATCCTGAGGAATGAAATCAATATTTCAAAGAGGTATCTGAATTCCAACCGTCGTTGAAGCACGAGTCACGATAGCCAGCACAGAAATAGCCTAGGTGTCCTCTGATGGATGATTGGATAAAGAAAATGTCGTATGTATACACAATGGGATACTATTTTTTTTTAGTTTCTATTTTGTTTGAGAGAAAGAGAGAGAGCATGTGCACAAGTCAGGGAGAGGGGCAGAGGGAGAGGGAAAGAGGGCGGGCTCAGCATGGAGCCCGACGCGAGGCTCAATCTCACAACCCTGGGATCATGACCTGAGCTGAAATCAGAGTCAAAATGCAAAAATCAACGGACTGAGTTGCTGCTCAACTGACTGAGCCACCCAGGCACCCCCACAATGGAATATTATTAAGCCCTAAAAAAAAAAAGGAGATTCTGCCATTTATGACAACACGGATGAAACTCAAGGACATTATGCTAAGTGAAATCCGCCGGACAGAAAAACACAAACACCGCATAATCTTACTTAGATGTGAAATCAGAAAAAAAAATAATTGTCACCCTCATAAAAGCAGAGAGAAGAATGGCGGTTGCCAGGGACACGGGGGTGGAGGAAATAGGGAGATTTTGGTGATGGGATAGAAAATTTCGGTTATATGAGACGAATAGGTTCTGGAGAGATGAGGTACCACGTGGTGACCACGGCTACTAACTCTGTATTGTAGACTTGAAATTTGCTGAAGGTAGATCTTCACTGTTCTCACCACACAAACCCACAATAAAAGATGACTCTGTGAGGTGGTGGATGTGTTAATTAGCTTGACCGTAGTGATCATTTCACGATGTGTAAAAATATGCAAACACCGTGCTGTATATATACCTTAAATATACATCGTTTTTATTTGTCAGTCATACCTCACTACAACTCGGGAAAAATGTTAAGAAGTAAAACAATGAAAGTAAAAATAAAAGAGCTTGAGGATTCACACTACTTAAAAGCACAGCGGTCGTGGAGATGGTAGCTTCGCTGCGATTGTGGCCCCAGCTCCCTCCCCGCACTCTGCTCCCCCTGCTGGCCTTCGGGTGAGCCGCACCTTCACCCTGGTGCTCCTCAGGGTGGGGGGTGACGCCTGTGGTAGCTCCCTGGGCGTCAGACCTCCCGCCATTAAGCAAGGGCTGACCACAAACCACACTGCTGAGCCGGCCCTGTTTGGATCTTTTGTGATGGTGGGGTCATCCTGGAACGGTCACCGCGGTGAAGAAGAGCCATCTCACCCGGCCACGGTGCCGCAGCAGTGGGGTCGGGGGAGACACTGAGGCAGAAATCTGTGTCCATCCACCACAAAGAGGCTTGCACAGGTGAGAAAGTGGGAGCACTACGTACAGATAATGCTTCGAAGTTGGGCTGGGAGGGAGGGAAACAATATACATGTTCCTTGTCCTACCAGACCCGATTCACATCCTTCTGCGTGTCTTTGCTGGTTTGGGGAACTGGAACCAAGCAACTGTTCATTTGCTGAACGCCTGGATTTTCCAGGCACTGCCCAGGGCTTGATGTGAAGCGTCCATTTAGTCTTTGTAAGGACTGTTGGGTCGGGGCCATGTTTCCATCGTGCAGAAACTCAAGTTGAGAGCGGCTCAGGGACTCTGCCAAGGTCACAGAGCAAGGAGCAGAGTCAGGACCTGATTTCCTTTCTTCCTGGTCCAAAGATCATGTTCTTATTTTGTCTAGAGTAACCGACAATAACCCAGCCCAGATGGCCGTATCTCATTGAGTTTAGACTCCGCTCTGAACTAGACGTTGTGCTCTATCATACCGCACGACCACAGAGAGGAAGCTGATTCTTCCTCAGTCCTACAATTTAAAACTCTCACGGCCCGAAGGCCAAGGTTCTTGCATCTACATCTGACATCTGGCCTTTCTAAATTCCCCTGTGCTATCCGACATTATAACGGACAATGGGGGACCTCACACCTGCTATTGCCCCCCTCTGTAATTTCCCCAAGCAATCTTGTTCCAGAAAGACTGGAGTGTGCTTGTGTGCCCACAAGCCATTTGCTCGTGTTTTTTAACACCAAGCGGAGGCCAAGCACCGGGGGGCAGACTTGTAGCCCATGTTAAGACAAGCCCAGCCCTAAAGGTGACGTGATGCTGAATCCCAGGATGATGTTCAAGAACTGGCTTGATTTCTCTTGCCTTGGAAATTCAGAGTACATTTGCATTACAGGAAGTGAGTCTAGTTTGGGGGATGGGGGAAGGAAAGCAGGACCTGGGAACCAGATTGGAACTTGGCGATAAACCCACAGAATGGTGGATTGAACACCAGTGAGAAAACAAAAGATAAAGAAGTCACAGAATCTCAGCACCTGGTGTACAGATGGTTACTATCCCAGAAGCCCATTGTCAAGGCTAGAGCCACCTCGAGACTGGTCGTGAGCCCAGCCCCTCTGTGAAGAGACTCAGGCGAAAAAGCCCGCTGAATGTTCTCCAGTGCTGCAGAACTCATCTGTGAAAGCAAGAGAGCATTTAGCTTGCCAACCTGGGTTTTGGGTAGAATTAATTCAATTCTTTCCTTTATTATATTAGCAAGAGTTACTTAAATACTTACAAATACTCTGCTTGTTTGATTTTCTTCTGCACAAAAAGATTTGGATTATTAGAAAGAACCAGCTATTTTAAAATCATAATTGTAATTTGAAGTGTTGATGAAAATATTTATGAGTGCAAATAGTATTAAACGTTTAAGGATACTTTAAAATTTTAACCGTATGAATCAATATCAAAGACCCAATGAAAGTGATCATAATTATCTTTATGCACATTTCCTAGATTGATAGAGTAACAAGATTAGAAAGTTGAATTTAAAGTCTTAAGAAACCTTAAGATGTAAGTTTTTAATAAATTGAATAGTAATTATAAGACAAGTAAAACTGTAGTAATGGGCATGCAAAAAATGCTGCCCTCAGACATTAAGGAATCCAGCTGAAAGGCTGACATATATTACTTAATCCTATTTTAATGCAGAAAGGACACAAATACCTTACATATATTATCTCATTTAATTCTCATTTACGAGGTAGGTATTGTTAAACCAATTTTACCCATAGAAGGATTGCTGTCACTCACAGAGGTTAAGCCGCATCCCCAAGGTCGTGCACATGACAAATGGCATAGCCGGGGGTCGAATCCTTCTTGTCTGACCCCAGGCTTATGTTCGATCCTCTCTGCCACCTCTCTTCTCTGAGTGTTGACATGAACTGATTTACCAACATGATTAACAGCAAGGAGAGAGCGGAGCCGAGACTGACAGAGTTAATAGGGCAAGAGTTGGAAAAGAGAGACAAAGGGGCTGGCACTTTATAGCAGGTCAATTCAACAGGGGATGGTCAGACTGATCCACGAGTGGGTATATGATGCAGACATTGAAACGTTTCAAAAGTCAAGGGCTCATAACTTGAGAAGTTCCTGTAAGTTCTGATAAGTGCTGCTCTTTTCTATTTAGATGAGGAATGTTAAGCCGTGTAATGGAGTATTTCGTGTGCATCTAAGTGAGTAGGAATATGGTCTGTTATTAATAAATAAAGCAACTGTTTCATAATTCAAGAGTGTCTGCTCATTTGTCAGTGGATTAATTCATTAAGAAATCACTGCAACACCTGACCCACAGGAAGAGATGTGGTGACTCATAAATCCCCAGCGTGGAGGGACCCCACACTCCTGAAACCACAAGGAGATTTCTGAAGCCAGAGAATATTTCACAGACCAGGCACAGGACCTCACATCAATACCCCTGAGTTCTGTGTCTGAAAATGACAAGTTAATTCTTGTATTTTTTTCTGTACGTTAACTGGTTTTGAACTTCTTTTCCCACAAAGCCCTAATTTGTCACCATTTGACTCTGAAGCAGATGAGTGTTTGTCTCAATGTTCTTAGCCCACATCAGTCCTGTGATGAATCAGGCTCAGATTACACCCTTGTGCGGATGAATGTAAGACAGGAGCCACTGTCACAAGACTGCAGGGTGCGGGCCACCAGGTCAGAATTCTGCTCTGCTAGGCACAGACAGAAATGTTCGCTGCCCTTTTGGGGCTCCCGGTGTGGGGACGGTCGGGCTGATGTGGGGACAAACATAAAGGGCAGACCCTGACGGGAGCTACTCATTTGTTTCTCTGTTCACGCTGCGGGCGATAGCAGGGTGCGGGCATTCTGCAAAGACCTTGCATCCGTCAGGGAACAAAACAGACGAAGACGTTTGGCTTGTTAAGACCGACCCTCGGGGGGAAGGCGGACAAGAACCAGAATGATGGGCTGTAAACACACTGTATCAGACCTTAGGAGAAGTGCGCTCGGGGGGGGGGGGGGGGGGGGGGGAAGAAAAACCACGGAGGGAAGGGAATTGCAAACACAGAGCGCTGCAGGCGGTAGGACTGTAGGACTGGCAACATAATGAGCGTGGCCAACGCGAGCTGTTCCCCCCTGCACCCCGAAGTAGAAAGACGAGACCCGGCTTTCAGGACACAGGGAGTCACCGTAGGCCCCCAGCCGCTGTCCGTGACCTGTGCTGCCCTGCTCCCCCTCCCTGCCCCCAGCACGCTGCTTGTGGAAACTTCTGGGAGCTTTGGGGACGCAGGAAAGCAAACCCTCAGCCGCAAATGCAAAAACGAGCCGTCTCTATGTGGCCGGGAGGTAGCCCAGCCACAGCAGAGACAGTACATCCGTGCTAAAACTCGCAGAGCTGTCCCAGAAGTGAAGACTGCCCTCACATGCGTTCTCAAGTGGCTTTTGCAGGTTGGAAACCAGGCCCCACTGGGTTCATGAGATGGAGACCGTCACCAGAGGGACTGCCCCTGCCGCCCCCGCTTTGTCGCGGGAATGTTAACCTCATGTTTCTGAGGCGAAAACCAGGGAGGGCTGCAGGGGCCAGGACCGCACGTGCTGGGCTGACCACAGCGTGTCGCACGGTGACCTCCTGGCTCTGCTGTTGGTGCCTGTACCCGAGGAGGAAGCTCATTCACACACAGTGCGTGTCCAGGCTCGTGTCCTATGTGCGTGTGCACGACCAGCCCACCTGTACATGCACGGCAAACCCCTCTCCGCATACGCCCCTAACCCTGAGCGACAGAGGCCCCCGTGCCCCTGCTCGGAGAGTCACATCCGGAGACTCATTCCGCACCGTCTCCTTGTTTGCTGAGAATAAATGGTCCTTTGTGTGACAAGGGCACCTGCTGTTTGAACCCGTGACTCACCCAGGAGAGAACCGAGGATGGACGATCGTTGGGTTACAGAACCACTTCCAGCCGGGACTGGAGGGGGGACTAGAAGACACGGTCAGAGGTAAGGCCAGGGCTGGAGCACCTCACGAGGGGGCCGGGGGGTAAAACTGGCTCTAACTCTGAGTGAACCGGCAGGGCATGGGGTGAGGGGGGCAGCGGGTCAGAAGAGTGTCCTCAGGCTGTGCTGGATGTGATTGGAGGGGACCAAGGGCAGGGAACCAGAGCCTGGGGAGGGGGCTCCCGCCTGGGCAGCGTGGAAGTGAAGGCACGTATTTGGCTTTACATGAACAGAGAGCCCACAGGATTAGTGATGGACAGGCTGTGAACCGTGAGAACCAGAGAAGGGTCAGGACGACTAAGCAGTTGGAGGAGAGGCCACCAAGTTGGCACCACCTGGGACGCTGGGGGGGCCGAGGGCAGAGCAGGCTGTGGGGGAACGCCGCGGGCTCACTTTCCGGCATGTGTTATGCTTGCAACGTGTGTGTTCATCCAAGGACAGACCTGAAGCATCACAGTCGTCAATAAAATACAGCAGGTGTATCATAATCTACAATGACAGGCTGCCTCCTCCTGCTACTTGTGAGAGCCCGGGGTTACTGTCTGTACATAAGTGTGTCTGACCTGGAGAGGGGGCAGTTTGGGGCCGGAGCGTGTAAACTCTGAAGGAGCATCCAACGATGAGCAGGTGATGGGGGAAAGAGTATCTCAGTGAGTCTAGGAGAAAACTGGGCAAACGTCAGTGAAGAAGGGAACGGATGAAGGTGACAACAGACAGAATTACGTGAAGAAAGGAGGCTCGATCGGTATTGTAGGAAGTGAGTCAGGAACACAGAGGAGAGAGGTGTCTGCAGAGGACTTTGGTCCAGGGTCCCAGAGCTGAGCCCGGAGACCTGCGGGAGGGTGTGCGTTCCCCACGGACTGGGGGTCAAGAACTCTCTGGCCGGTCCACCCAGGAAGTGAAGCCAGACTTGGCCCTCAGGCCAGAAAAGGGGTACGACCCTGACTTGACTTCTCTCTGTGTCGTTCGTTCAGTGATTTATTCGTTCCTCAAACAGATATTTACTGAATGTCTAAGATGGCCAGGCCCTGGGCGAGGGAGGAATATGCATTCAGACAAGGTTCCTGCTTATCCTCCAGCAGAAGAGACAGAAAAGTGAACGGGTGCTAGAATACCGAGTGGGCGGTGAACACGGACCAGAGCATGCACGCAGAGCTGGGGAGACACACAGCAACTGACCGTGCTTGGGGAGGTCAGGGAAGACTTTCAGAGGAGGTGCTTCTAAGCTGAAGCTCACACGGTAAATACTTCCTGAGCAAAGAGGAAGAGGGTTCCCGTCCAGGTGCAAGGTACATACCCTGTGTGCAAAGGTGTGAAGGGGATGCAGCTCGGCTTTCTATCCGCATCAGCCCCTTAGTATGGCATCCAGGAACTTCAGAACTTCAGGCCTTCTGCCATCTCACCATGTCCCGCCCTCAGCGCTAACCCCAGACAAACCCAACCGCATGGAGTTATCTATGTGAGCTGGTTCCCTCTGGCTCCTCCAGCCCTCCTGTCCCCACATTGGGCACAGGGTCTACAAGGTCATCTCGGGGTGAACCAGGATTAGGACCATGGTAGCTCAAAGTCCTACACAGGCTGATTCATAGGGGAGCAACATCCTTGGAGCAAAGCTGGTCTATGGAAAAAGGAAAAGCAGCAAACATTCAGGCTCAGGCTAAGAACGAGAGGGAGAGACAGAGACAGAGAGGCTGAACCCTCCCATTCCTCAGGAAGGCTGTCCCGAGATTGTATTCCATGAGAGTCCCCAAGCCTCTTATTGTAGATCGACTCGAATTAACCTCCCAACAAAACGATTCTTGGCTTAGACATAAGTGGGAGTGGGCACAAACCACCGACCTTCGGAGAACATGTGGAAATGGTGCTGGGGACCCAGCAAGGCAGAGGAAAATGTCTGGTCAAGGTGAAGCCAACAGCCCTTGAGGGGAGAAGAAGCAGCTGGTTCCACTACTGAAACTCCAGCTGTGGGCTCTCTGAGGGCAAAGTTTTAGGGTCTTGGGATGGAAACTAAAGGTGTCTGAAGTTGTTGGTTACTTCTTGTCATCTAAAGTCTACCAGGAAAGGCATATTTTATGATCCATGTTTCCTTACTGGAAATAAGGGAAAAACAGTAAATAACTCTGTTGCCAGAAGCCCTTCCAGCCTGTGATTCACATTCAAACTATGAAAATATCTAAACGGAGCAACCACAGCACTTTGATCCTCTGCCCTCCTGGGTGTCAGCAGGAGTGGGGTGCTCTCAGGACGATAACAGGACAGGGGACACGGAGAACTTGAGGGCTGGGAGGGACCTACCTGCTCAACTACCCCTTCAAATCTCTTCTCATTATTGCATTTCACAAGATCCCTCAGGTTCTTTAAAATAAACTTCCTCTTAATTAAGTCAGTCATTCTTTCCAATGAAATGGTTCCCCATGAAAACAAAGATGTCATATTCCCAGCTGACTTGCTCCTGAAGATCCAGCTCAGGGATTGCCTTCTCCTGAACACATTCTTTGACCTGCCCACCTTGCCTTCTGGCTGTGTTCAGTCTTCCTCTTATGCGTACCCAGTAATCCACAGTGTGCAGTAACTATCCTCACACATGTCCTACGTTGGACTGTCCTCAGTGCCCAGCACCATGCCTGCCTCTTAACAATTGCTTATTAAGCTTTTATTGAATGAATGAATGAATGAATGAATGGAGTTCAGGAAGGAAGCAATGCTTGATCCTAGATGTTCTTCAGCCAATCGGAGTCTAGCAGGCCAAGCATGGAGGATAAGGGAACAGCACATGCGGTGGTGTAAAGATATGGGGAATGACATACCTTTATCCATTTGGGGCAATCACAAAGAATTGGTTGGACTGTAGCGAAGAAAACATTTTTTTGCCTGAGTCATATTGTAAAGGGAAGAGTATTAAGAATAGCTGAAAACATGGCATTTCAACTAATAAGGGTGACAACAGAGAAAACACTCCTCAAAACATATTAAAACAGGGGCATAGAATCGGGTGATAAGTACTGGGCCTTCCAGACTCACCAGAGAGCTGCTTCAAGATCCACACCCATCCTCCGCTCCATATTGGTCAGTAGGAAAAAAGCTGCTTTGGGGGAAATCCCGCCCTGGGATACGGTCCTGAAAAGTGTCAGGTCACAGAACAAGAGCTGATTCGTAACATAACTGCATTTATTAATAAAAACTCCTTAGCATGATTAAGAGGAAACTGTTTCACTTTCCCAAGATATAACTAAAGGTGAGTATGTAATGACACATGGCTTCCTGGCCATGATTTATGCAACTAACGAATTTGCCGCCTTGCCATTTACTATTCGAATCACATCTAGCCGGTGTCAGTGAAGGTGACGATGACATTACACCTTAGAGTATGGCTGCTTCTCGGGCGAGCTTCCAAAATTAGTAAAGGAGGTAACTCACTGCGTTAGTTTATGTGCAGGTAGCCAAAAATTATGTTGACGTTGATTTGCTGTACGTCACTGCATAATAGCAATTTCTTCAAGAATCATAATTAATTTATAGATAGTTTTTTACTATCAATATTTGGCATATTGACATGTTCTCATCAGGACTCATCATTGCAATAGTTCTGCTTCCAAGAATTAAGACAAAAACGTAGGGGCTCGATTTCCTCGTGTCCAGTGTAAAATGGCCAACGTAGATGATTTTAGGTGTCTTCTCCCTCTCGGAGCAATGAATGCTCAATGGGCAGCTATTACACAGTAAGCATGATGTATATTTGCATTTGGGGATTCACGTATCCCTAAAACCGTCATGGAAAATCATAATGTTGTTGTTTGCATTTTATATGCGAGACAATGAGGTATCAGAAAGGTTAATATGCCTAAGGCCTAAAAAGCTACGAAATTGAGTTTTGAATTCAAATCTGCCTTATGTGGAGATTAGATTTCCTTCACATCACAATGCTGCCGCCGGGTCTGTGTTCTGTGTCTGTGTACATCTATTATAAGTCTACGTTTGCGATCAAGCCGCCTGGAATATCAGTCAGTGGGAGTAAATCGAGTTTGTAATGCACGCATACATTTTGGTTAATATTCTAAAGGCAAATTTATCTTCGTATTTCAAGAAAATACTAACTGCAGACCCAGAAAATGGGTTTCGGGTCTGTGAACCCTGGTTAACTTGTATCACTAGGTAGTACCTGTTGGTGCAGATACTCTCAAAGGTCAGGAGGTAATGATAATTACCATATGCAGTCATTCAATTTACAAAGTACCTGCCTGTTCAATCACATTGTAAAAAAAAAAAAAAAAGGGGCTAGGCATTATAATTTCTTTTTGCAGATGATAACATCCAAGATTGCTCAACTGTGATTCAAACCCATGTCGTTTGAGTCAAAACGCTGTGCTTTTTCTACCACACCTTTTGGAGGGGACCTGAAAGAAAATTCTCTTATCCATACCCTCCCCAAATACAAGGTGACCGTCCACGCTTCCTACAGTAGGAAGCCACTGTTGTGTGAGCAAACGCCGGTGTCGAAATGCACTTTGATCTTGGAAACGGACAGCCACATACTGGTGCCTCGGAGGAGGTGATGTGTGTTTCCATCTCCAAAGTGTGGAAGCATCCAGCCTCCCTGTGGCCACCCACCCCCACCCCAGCAGCTTCCAGGGTGCTGGAAGCCAAGCGTGGGTCTTTACGCCTGGTGGAACTGACTAAACGTTCCCTTTTCCCGTTTAAGGAAACTGCTGTTCTGTCTCATGCTTCCCTCAAAACTGGTTCCTTTCCCCTCTTCGCCAAAGATGCTGTCATAACCTCCCCCAAATGTTCTCAGGTTTTTCCACAGTTGGAAAGAGATATTGCCTTCGATCAAGTCGCTTTTGATTGCAGTCCTGAAGACACCTGTGAACTAGGGCATACAGAGCTCTTGGCAAGGTCAGGGCAAACTATGAGACGAAAAATGCAATTTTACATCCCAATATATTATCCTATGACATCTATTGTCCGTAGAATTGTATGTATATATTCTTTTGCAGGCACTGTGCTAAGTATATCTGTGTATATAAAGTTACACAGGTTTGCATATTTATAGATACCGAGTCACGAAGATCAATATATATCTACACATACATATAAAATATGCAAAACACACTGGTCCCCTTTTATACGGAGACTGTGCTAACCCCGCGGTATAAATGATGATGTAGGCTTGCTTTTGCAACCTTGGCAGAGGACAGAGGACTCCGGGGGATTTGAGGGGCTCTGTGATCTCGGGCTGATCTCCAAGGACAGGGAAGAAAACACCCCAATGCTCTGTTGCGTAGCTTGTAGGATAGAGGCTTCTAAGGGCTTCTGGCTCTTCTCTTTGGAAAATATTTCTCTAAACACCTTTATGCCCTAGTCACCATATCTGTACACATTCTCCCCTTTTGAAAGCTGTATGGCCTGGGAACATCCCTAGTTTCCTTTCCCCAAACCATGGAGGGGAACCATAACATCAGCTTCAGCAAAGAGGGATGGTGCCACATCACCGGCTTTTCAACAATAATTTCCTATGAGAACAAAGAAATGCATCCCAGCATCAAGCATATGAAGAGGTCTGCGGGGATCAATTAAGATTCTCTCAGGCCTGAGGGATTGGGTGGTGTCATGGAGACGTTATCATAGACATGACACAAGTCACGGAACCGGCCTGGTGTCTCACAGCATTTCTCCATTAGGGAGGCCAAGTCTCCATACCCAGAGCGTGTGTGACCTATCCGGTGACAGAGCACTGTGGAGGTTGGTGGACTGGAGTTGCACAGACTCGTGACAGTAAGTGCCTCCAGGTTGATGCGTCCATCATTTCTACCCGGAAGGAAACCATGACGTCTGAAGGAACCAACGGGGGCAAAGTGTCTGTCAGATGTCTGGCACACACAAAGTGATTGTCCGTGAAGCCACCATATGGCCATGGGGAGGGAGAAGATACAGATCGGGGCAAAGCTTTCCCTCATGTCACTCCCAAAACAAAAATTATTAAAACATTAAGCCTCTGGCTAAAAGGCCACTTCAAGACTTGTAGGACGAAAAAAAACTAGAAAAAAAAATGAGACTCAAATTGAATTATAAAATGAAAGAGGCTGAATTTCCAAGCATAAAAAATACGAAGCAAGATGGATATTCCAAGACTGAACTTCATATGCAAAAACACAAACATGCTTGAGTCCTTGCACAGAGCAGCATGAAGTGACCAAGAAAACCTTGGAAATAATTTGCCTATTTGGAAATAGTTGGGAGTCAGCTGACGTGGTCACACTCTCAAAAGCCCTCCTAAGTCTGCTGTTCCCCCCTGGGGGATACACGATGGAGGAATCATTTCCACAAAACTACATCCGAAAGGGGATTATGGGGGGAAAGAAAGCTCCCAGAAGAAAAAAAAAAACATTCAGACATAAAAGCAATAGAATTCTAACATGTCTTGAGCTTCTTGGAAACTATACAAAGTTTTGCCATTGCTAGGCTTTGGGTAGGATTTAATCCCCAGCTTTCTGGTCCCAATTTGTATGTTTTCCTCTCCACTTTCAAATCTCTCACACGCCAGCACTAGCCAAGGAGCTCGTGTGTTCTGCTGTGAATACCTAACTGGAAATTTCAAGATTCAGGACACCATGAGTCTTTGAAGCTGTCTGCTGAACTGAAACTTAATTTAAAACTCGTTGTTATTTTGGGAAGAGATGTAACAAAAAGCTATTTTAAGTGACCAGTGTCCGATCCCTGTCAGCATTCATGAAGTTGGAGGGAAAAACACGGCTTTTACATCGGGAGCTCTGCACCCATACCAGGAGCAGAAGGTTGAGTCCCAGCTCTACGTGCTTCCTCCGACCAGGTCCTCCCCCCACCCCTGTCCCTTCAGAGTCATGACAGCGGGCCTGTGGGCAACCTCCCTGCTGCCCAGGGTCTTGTGGGGAAGACCAGAGTGCTGGGCTAGACCTGTGGTTTTTGAACTTCGTTCCACTGGATCCTCCCTGTGGCACAGACGTCGGGGGCTTTGCTAGTGGAGAGGAGACAGGGGACCAGGTGGGAGTGAGGCAGGTGAGGCTCTGTGTCCCTCAGAGCATTGCTGCTGTCATCTGGTTTATAAGGTGATTTCCCAAAAGGGATTTTGTTTAAAGGATACTGTCATTTACAAAAGTGGGAAAACCTGTAGACCATTGGGTACGTAAGCTCTCGCCACATTGACTGTTTCAGGAGACTCGTCCTGGGTGATATCTTTGTAATGCCTTGCCCAATCCCAGAAGGTCACATGTTCTTGAGTTAACCTCGTGACCCTTGCTTCTCACTGGCCCGGAGGGTGGGGGGCATCCTCTTCACACTGACCAGATTCCCCAGGAGTCAGGGGGGATGTGCCATCCCTTGACTTTGCGAACACAACTCTGATATAAAAGCTTCTTCCAGTATTTTCCTTGCCTGTACTGAAGTCAGTTCAATCGTTGGTGTTCTTTGGTCTCAGCCCCACCCTTCATCTGATGCCCATGAGAAGGAGAGGCTTTGACCTTGGTGAGAACTTCTTCTAATTCCTCTCACGGTCTTGAACTCACACACTAGTCCACTTATGAGGAAGTTGTGGCTAGGTAATTAGGGAGAAAATGAGCCCTTTCACATCAGTCCAAAAGATATTGAAGCGATATTTATACACAAGGTGTTGTTGTTAGTGTGGTGAGGAAAACAGAAGTTGGTACGGTGAGAAAAGTCCAGAGAAAGCTGTCCTGCCAGGGTGGGAAAGGCAGGGGCACCGTCAGGTGCTGGAGGGGAAAAGAGGACCCAGGTGTTTCTCAGCTTCGTATCTCATTAAACACTTTGGAGGAAGGAGGCTGGGGTGTGAGCAGAGGAATCCACAGACTTAGATCAGCTTTTCTCACCAAGGGCCAGAAGGATAGCCCCCAAGACACATATTCCCACATGGACACACAAATGAACATTTTCATGACATAGCCATGTATTTATTTCAATATGCATACAAAACTAATAACCATTAAACGATGATTTTTACAGACACGGTAGCCTATAATGAGGCAAACTATAACTTAAGGAAAAATACAAAAGTAATACGCCAGGTGGCACTAAGATTTGGCAAAAACTATGATAGAGATAGGAGGGTTAGTGAACGGTAGGAAATTTAGGGTTGGACCAGCTCTATAGTCTCGTGCATCTGGCACTTCCTGGTAAATCTAATCTGAGCAGCGTTGTATGGACTTCTGTTAAAGCCACCTTAAGATATCTCATACGATGTCTGTTTACTAATTAACTCCCTCCCGTGGGAACTGGTGCCCAGAAGATGCTGAATACGATCATGTGGATGAATGAATGCAAAGATACGTGAACGAATGCATACATGAGAGAATAATTGCAGCCCAGCCCTAACGAGCATGTGCTCGCATCAAGGGGAATGAGGATGATTAAAAATAAGACAGCAGAGGGGCCACAGGTGGCTCAGTCCGTTAAGTATTGGACTTCGGCTGAGGGCATGATCTCACAGTTTGTGAGTTCGAGTCTAGCAGGTGATGAGCTTGAGACCCAAGCCCCCGACCCATCAGGTGAACCCCACTTCTCTCTCTCTCTCTGCCCCAGCAGACTCAAAATAAGACAATAAGACTTGGTCTTTGGCTAGCCCCTGCCTCCTCTGGTACATTGTGACAGGTTTCAGAGAAGGGTCATATTTCTCCCATGATGCCAATGGGCAGTGTCTGCACAGGGTGGGAGTTATCTCACCAGACCTGTGGACGAGGGCTTCTGAGCCAAGGTTCTCAAATCCTGGGCCCACGTAAAGACGGAGACCTTGGGCTATGGAAATAGTATACTAGACAGTTTGGCAAAGGCAAAAGGTAGCAAAGCCTACCTTTTCACATGATCATGGAATACTTACTCTACGATTTCTGACAAGGCCCTGTTCAAAAAGGACAGACAGGAGCTGGAGAAAACCAATGTGTCTCCTTCACACACACGGACTGTTTGATATTAATCATAAGGTTGCGACACCGAGTGGATCCAAATAATCTGTGTGGCGTCACCATTTCTGATAATTGCCGGAGGTATTCATCACTAATCAAAGAGGATGTTATGCAATGTGAGCCAGCCAGCCTCCAGCTTTCTGGAAACACAGACTATATAAAGAGGGAGCTTTTCCTAGTTGAGGTACTTCAACAGCAGGCAGGTGGAGAGCATCAGAGGCCTTCACCAGAGAAGAAAAGCCAAGGTCAGCATGGCCAGCCTTCCGCTGCTGCTGCTGCTGCTGCTCTGGGGCGTGGGGTCCCACGGTTTCCCAGCAGTGACCTCAGACACACAAGAGAAAGATGTGGAGATGGTCCAGGTAAGTGCTGAATTTCACATGCCAGAAACGCAAGAGCCTTTATCTGCATTTTCCCATGGCTTTATAGAGAAGCAGTAGTAGCATAAAGGGGCTTAAGAAATGAGCTTTATTTATTAATAAATAAAGGGTGGGTTTCTTACAAAAAGAAACTTGTGGTGGGAAGGGTCCTCTCCCCAGAACAGATTCTTTTCCCTTTTCCAGTTGGAGGGAAGCAAGAACTAAAGGAGCCAATTGTAATTCTGACTTCATGCTAATGAGAGGTCGGGAGATTCCTACTCTGAGATTAGTTTCCACCAATAATAAGGACCCTGAAATCCAAACACAATCTTTAGAAGTGGCTCTCCACTTCTGCGAAAACTTCGTATTGTCAATCTTCAGAGATGAGAAAGAGTTCTCATCCGGTGGTTTCAGTACTTTTATCTTTCATCAGAAATACCTGGAAAACTACTATAATCTGAAGGACGATGGGAAGAAAATGGTAAAGCAGAGAAACCATAGCCCAGTGGTTGAGAAGCTGAAGCAAATGCAGAAATTCTTTGGGCTGAAGGTGACTGGGCGGCCAGATGCTGAGACCCTGCACGTGATGCAGCAGGCCAGGTGTGGGGTGCCCGACGTGGCTCCCTATGTCCTCACTGAGGGGAACCCTCGATGGGAGCACACAGACCTGACCTACAGGTAACCAGAACGGGCACCAGAGCGAGGACTCTATTCCCCATCAGAGCCATGACAGAGGAGGTCTGACATGTCTCTGTTTTATTTCACGTGAAGGATTGAAAATTACACACCAGATCTGTCAAGAGCAGAGGTGGACCGTGCCATTGAGAAAGCCTTTCAACTCTGGAGTGATGTCTCACCCCTGACCTTCACCAAGGTCTCTGAGGGTCAAGCAGACATAATGCTATCCTTTGTGTGGGGAGGTAAGCCCTTCTTGTACCAGGAAACTCTTCTCACCTTCCCTTTGCCTTGACCCTAGATCCCTTCAGCTGCTGGAGGACCTTGCTCAAGAGGAGTGTTGCTTTTACAGGCTGAAGGAGGGACTATGCCACACTGGGTGGGAATCTGTTGTCCTCTCAGCAAAGCTGACCCTCCTGGGTTAGCCGGAGTTAGAACCAAGAGGGACACCTGTTGAATTCTGTTTCTGGCAGATCACCATGACAATTCTCCCTTCGATGGACCTGGAGGGAACCTCGCTCATGCTTTTCAACCAGGCCCAAATCTTGGCGGAGATGTCCATTTCGATGAAGACGAAAGGTGGACCAACGACTTCAGGGGTGAGCCAGCTAATCCTGCCTCTCTTGATCCCCCCACCCCTCCTCAGTTCATTGTAATACTGGTTGGCTTAACTAAAAAGGTGCATTACTAGAAGTATGTATTTTTCCACTATGAACACCCTTCAAAGAATTACAAACAGGGTCTATTGGAACTTTTAGATTTCAACTTGTATCGTGTGGCCGCTCATGAGTTGGGTCATTCCCTCGGACTCTCTCACTCGACTGATATTGGGGCTCTGATGTACCCCAACTACATCTACAGTGGTGACGTCCAGCTGTCTCAGGACGACATCGATGGCATCCAGGCCATATATGGTGAGTGTGCAGAACAACACTGGGGACGAGGGGCCGTTAGAGCAGCCGTCCGTGGGGACCTTTAAGAAGCTGGCTTTGTGGTTCATGCAGCTTTCCAGCAGAACTAACTGCAGATCTCTTTGTCCTTTAGGACCCTCCCAGAATCCCATCCCTCCAACAGGCCCCCAAACCCCACAACCGTGTGACAGCAAGCTAACCTTTGATGCAATCACCACGATTCGGGGAGAAGTGATGTTCTTTAAAGACAGGTAGGACGTCAGTTCCTCTTTGTGTTTTGTGTCTGTAACCACAACAACGCTCATGACTAGGGGAACCCATACGTTATACTCTGCCCCACATGTTATTTGTCTTATGCTTACATGCATAATTATAATTTTGATTAAGTGCAAGCAATTACACACATTTGCACAATGTGATGAACTTATGACAACTTTTCCCCCCACATGTGTTCTGTTGTTTGGTGCTCATAAAAAAAAAAAAAAAAAAAAAAAAAAAACATTGAAGTAGAAAATTCAGGAAATATAGTCCCATTTTGCAGATCAGTAAAGTAAGGCAGAGAGAAGGAATGAGATCCTTTTGGCGCACCGAGTGGTGACAGAGAAGCAACTGAGCTTCTGGCTCGTACTGACGAGCTCTCTTTGTTAATGCCCACTCTCGTGATGAGATTCACGTTAGCACTTCGGTAGGAGAAGCCAGTGGTTTCCACAGCACCGTTATGCTGATGGGGGTTTTGTAGCCACCCTTAAATGTCACCCCTCTATCCTAGTAAAGATGCCCCTCAAAGCCTGCGATCCCCAGAGACCTAGGGAAGGACAGGAGCCGTTGTGGGGAAAATCCCCAAGAGTTCACGAGAGCCCTCCCTCGAGCACATATGTGGGGTCACGACATGCTTCTCTCCTCACAGGAGGGTCCTGGACCCCCCAGTGCGGTGTGTGGCCTCAAAACATCCAGGGCTCCCTCCCAAGGAATAGGCCCGCTCTCTGTGTCATCCTGATTCCTAAAGGACCGTGTAAATTTATAACATAGTCCTTTTTTGAACGATGCAGTCCACAGAAAGAACAGCCCTGAGGAAGGACCAGGGCTTTGGCCCAGAAAGTAGGGGTGCTTTGATGGGCTCACTTCTCAGCCGCTCTTGCTAGAGTCGTGTCCGTGCTGTTTGACTGCTCTGTGGTCACATCCACCCCAGAATGCAGGGTGTTGGTCCCAAATGCTTTCCACCCTCTTCTCCCCTATAGATAAGGCTGCATGCAAACCATATAGGGTGTGGCTGAAAGCTAAGGAAGCAGCTGGCTTTAAAGGAAAGCTCTGAATAGAGCAGGACACCCCTAGCAAAGCAAGTGTTTGAGGGATTTCTTCAAGGAACAGGAGTAAGTCTAGGATTTGCAGGAACTCATATACCTGTGTCCTTTGTCATTTAAGTGGCACCAAAGCAGGAAGCTGTGGGAGGCTGGAGATGGTAGCGGATTTGCCCAGGGCCTCACCGCCAGGCAGAGGTGGGGCCGGACCACCACTTGGGCTCCTGACTGCCGGGCCCATAGTTCCCCGTGGCCTGCAGTCCGGAACCTTCTTCTGCGGCCGCGTTACAGTCTATGCTCTTCCATCACCCAGTCCCTGTGGACTATAGGACCGACTGTGTGAGCCACCAGCCTAAGAGGACAACGGGACCGGCGGCCAGCTCTGAGTTTAAACTTGACCTTTGCCTTAGACACCTCCCTTCCCCTCCCTGACCCCTGTCTCTCCTCTGTGAGGTGCGAGCAGCACACTCTCGTAGGGTCTTGTGAGGAAAGGCGTGACGGGGGAAAGGGCCTGGGCTGGCAGGGGCACGGATGTGGCTATGTTCTGCCACAGGCTCCTTGCAGCTCCGACGCCAGCTGTCAGACGGAATTGGTGCAAGCTGGTTGTCAACCACAGCCATTATTTGAGTAACTTAAATCATATTAATACCAAAGCCACTAAAGATAAGTGACACGGATGGTTGTGTAGTCACTGTGCTGCAGTTGACTGTCCAGGCTCCTGAGGTTGTTTGTGCCAGACGTGCGTGGACGGCAGCAATGCTCTGGACTTACCAGTGCGCTCCTGGGAAGCCCCAGGACTCTGCCGTGGTGCTGTCACCGTGCAAGGGAGTGGACACCACGGGCCAGGCTTCCCCACGGCCGCCCGGGCCCCAGCCCGGACGACGGACGTTCAACATTCACCAGGACCCGCTTGGCCAGCAGTAAACTCCCTTAGATGTCAGCCCACGCTTGCTCCCCATTAGCTCAAATCTCTTTACTTTTTAATCATCAGGTTCTACATGCGCATAAGCCACTACTCCCCGGACGTTGAGCAGAATTTCATTTCTATTTTCTGGCCAAACGTGCCAAATGGACTTGAGGCAGCTTATGAAGCTGCAGAGAGAGACGAAATCCGGTTTTTCAAAGGTAATGTTTCTGCGATGGTTCCATTCCGTGGATTAATGTTTCATCCGCTTTGGGGCTGAGATAGAAGACAGTTGTAGCTACTTTCTCTCCATGCACTTCGGGAAATCTTGACGATCTCGCTTCTCACACCGGTGGGAGCTCATCACCGTAACTAAGAACGATACAGTGCAGCTCTGAGTTGTTTTCCATAAAGAGCATGTGACTACAGATATCCGTGTTCTGCTGGTTTATGAACCTGGAATTTTGAAAATGTTTTCTGTGTGGGGCTCTTTACAAATCTCCCCTGGAGGTGCTCAGGAATGAAAACGAGAGACTGAGGCCAAAGTTAGAGGATAGCACAGACACATGAAGGGAGGGGGAGGTATCGTGGACATCCCTGGGGCGTCTGTTAAGACCACAGACTCTCGCTTAGCCTGACATCCTCAAGGTCTGTCCACGTCCTTCAGCTGCCATGTACATTAAGGGATGAGAAGTCCTGAATCATCATGAATTGAATGTGACAAGCTTCTTTGATTCTATCAGAATGAAACGTAATCCAATGATGGGCTCCTGGCTTTGAAGACACTATGGCCAACATCACTATTTCTGCAAACAATATATGCAAACATTAAAGTACTTGATCTAGTCATACACTCAAGGCAAAGGATCGAATGCAGTTTAGGTGGACAGAAAACTTGGAAACCGGCTTTCAGATCATGAAATTAAATAGGAAATCAATTAATTTAATTTAGTTATTTAATTTTTAGAGAGGGTGTGTGTATGTGAGAAGGGGAGAAGGGCAGAGGAAGAGAGATTCTTAAGCAGGCTCCAGGCTCAGCACAGACCCAATGCAGGGCTCAATCTCACAACACTGGGATCATGACTTGAGCCAAAATCCAGAGTCCGATGTTCAACCAACTGAGCCCCCCAGGCTCCCCTTAAGTAGGATGTCAGATGCACAAAGTTTCAAGCTGCTTTTTCATAAGGGGTAAATGAGCATATCTGTGCAATGAGAATAATCCTGGCTTCAAGGGGAAGACCAGTGTTATGTGACATGGGGCTTTTTAAGTCTAAATACATAGATCTGGACACAGCATAAATGAGTGTTTGGAACTGTATTCTAGCCAGATGCAATGGTTTTTGCTGACAAAGGCTGCAAGTCATTATAGACTGTGAGTCATTACAACACTCTGGCCTTTGGGAAGCCATTGGCAGGAACTTTCAGAGTCGAGGGGAAACCGCAGAAGTGAGCCTGGTGTCACGGAGGTGGCGCGATGAACGCTTGGGCCATTTCCAAGCTTGCAGCAGATGCAGATATTTAAAAAACATACTGATTTAATAGACCTTGGTTACAAAATTAGCTTAGGCATCTTGAAAAACCTCCCCGGATGGTTCTAACATACAGGTGAGACAATGCTCTGGCATGTGTGGCTAAGAACTTAGCTGGAAATCAGCCTACCGTCTTCTGGCGCCCTGGATAAGTATTTTCATCTCTGTTTTTTGATTGGCAGGCGATAAGTACTGGGCTGTCCGGGGGCAGGATATGCTGTATGGATACCCCAGGAACATCCACAAATCCTTCGGCTTCCCCAGAACCGTGACGAGCATCGATGCTGCTGTGTCTGAGGAAGAAACTGGGAAAACGTACTTCTTTGTCGGTAACAAGTACTGGAGGTAAAGACCGAGGACAGAAAGTGGTAGTGCACCAGCTCTTTCTACATAGAGGGAACATTCTAGATTGAACCTTGCCCACGGGAGTCTCATACTGCCTTGACTAGCTGCCATTTCTGTGAATGGCTGTAGCAAGTATCCAAGGCTATTCTTAAGAGATCATTGTGCAACACCCCTACTGGGAATCCAGGGAACACGTGGGGCTACATTTGAAAAAGGACACCTAAGAAGGAGGACATTTATCTTCACAGGGCCCTTCCGCCAGTAGAAATGTATCTTTGATTGCAGTTTGCCTTAATGGGATGTCGTGTGGTACTTCCCGGAGAATTAGAATTAGTGGTTGGCGTTCAGAGGGACCTTATAAATCTTTTCCATCCAGCATCCCATATCACCCTCCCCCATACCACACAACATCTCTGCAGTTAAAAGTTCTTAAAACATTCCTGTTGCCAAATTCCCTTTGATGACTTTGCGAAGTCTACACATTTGATGCATTCTGATGCCTCCGATTATTTTTTGACCAGGTATGATGAATATAAACAATCCATGGATGCAGGTTATCCCAAAATGATAGCAGATGACTTTCCTGGAATTGCAAGTAAGGTTGATGCTGTTTTCCAGAAAGATGGTAAGTGAATATATGAATATATTTCCTCTATGTTGTTGTGATAGAATAACATCAGTATTGTTATTTGGGGGATGGCAGATGCCAAAAATATTCTCACAAATGACAGGGTTTTTCAAGAATTCAAGTCAAGCCTAGAAACCATTTGTATAACATAGTAAGTCTCTTTTCTTTTCTTTTCTTTCTAGGATTTTTCTATTTCTTTCATGGAACAAGGCAATACGAATTTGATCCTAAAACTAAGAGAGTTCTGTCTCTCAAGAAAGCTAATAGCTGGTTCAACTGCAGAAATTATTGACCCACTGTTATAGCAGAAAAATATATTTCAGGAGCCTAAGGAAAGTGTCTTCCTGGAGAGCCATTTGTTTAAAAGAAATACAGAGCTGTTAGGTATAATCTTATTTATACCTCATTCTACATGCATTTTTATGCTTTAGAATGCAATGTATTATGTACTGCTGTAATTTAGTTCCACAACTGAGAACTGAGTTCATGGGTTATAGATTCAAATGGGCCATTTCTGCAAAGAGGCTCTTTTCCAAAGTAGAAGACTCTCACCCTGATCTTGGAGTGCAGCTCTTCAAGAACAGAGACCAGAGATACGAGCCTTTGCCAGAGGAAAAGCAGTCCCCTAACATCTAAGCAGCCACTAGAACATCCTTATATGCAAAGAACAACTTTTGTTACAGAAAATAAAGTGTTTTATGTTTGGAATAAGCCATGAGTATCTCTACTGTTTTATAAACTTTCTAGTACATTTAAGTCATTACTTTGTTACTTCCTGGTGATAAAGCCATGCTTACAGAGACTAGTTTTCAAGTTTGAAGTGGGAATAGGCAAACTATTCATGTGGGAAGTGAGGGTGCACAGGAAGGTGGAATATTCTCCCGTTTTCATGGAAGTTACATCATACGCAAGAGGTTAAAACCGATTTCCCGTGTCCCATGTCAAGATTCCAAAATTGGTTTTAGGCAAAAGCATTGACAGCCTGGTAGAGTTGTTTAAGGGCATGTCCCTCACCCTCTGAGCATGAGGGAAGGCTCTGCTTTCCTAAGGTCCCACTCCTTGTAGCCACGGAGGAGGGACGGGCAGCGCCATCTAACTAGTCCTGGCCAGCAGATTGTGCCCAGAAGGGACCCATAATGATGTGGAGAACAAAGGCAAAAAGAATTGAAGATAAAATTAAATTTCCTTATAACCTGCAGCCCATTGACCAATAGTTGGGTCAGGCAGAGTAAGACACTCCTCCAGGAAGTGCCAACTGTCTTCATGATAAAGCTTGGCTAGAGTAAAAACAACCGTAGCTTGATAATATCTAAGCCTCCAGTATTCTGTGAGTCTTTAGCATGTGAAAGTCCCTTTGGAAACGTCCCCTTGCCTTTACCGCCCTCCCCCAATATAATCAGTCTCTCCTCATAATCCCAGGGAAGCTCCTCCTGCCCCTGGGCCCTGTCCCCATGCTTTAATAAAACCACCCTTTGCACCAAAGATGTCTCAAGATTTTGTTCGTGGCCATCGGTTGTGAACCCCAACATTTTCCACATCAAATATCACCTCCAGATGGAAACACAATTGTAGGTGCACATTTCTCCAGTGGTACCCTCTTGCTGTGGTGATCACGAAAGCACAGCCAGAGCATTCACGACATGGAAGAAGCCTGAATTCTCACCACTCAAAGCAATCACCCCAAACCTCAGTAGATTTTGCTTAAAAAGCTTTGATTGTTCTAAACTCCTAAGATTCTAAATTTTGTTCAAGCGGCATAATCTAGTTATTCTTTATGTGGTTTATCATGCCTAATTTGGGAGGGTGTTCATGTAACTAGGAGTCCCACAAGTAGTATCTGAGCCCTGCAAGTTTTACGATGAGCTCATGGGTGTTCATGGTATTGGTGGACTTTCTGGTACGTAGAAGAGGCTTGGGAATATTTTGAGGTACTCATGATTCTGGGGCAGGCAGTTCTCAGCTCAATAATTTGGAAAGAAGTGTAACCTCTCCTTTGCCCAGGTTTCTTTCTTTCTAAAAAACATGTTGATATTGAAGTATATATAAGGTAAATACAGATAAATGCACAAATCCTAAGTGTTCCTATCCGTGAGTTATCACAAAGTTAGCAATTCCATGTAACTCTCACCCAGATCAAGAAATAGAACATCACCAGGTACACAGCAATCAAGACCCTTTGATCACTGCTCAAGTCTGTGTCAGCTCAGTCCACTTGAATAAGAGCCTGAAACAGGAAGACTGGGAGAGAAGTGTTCTGAGGAGAAGAGTGGACACAACATTTGAGAGCGAGGAAACACCTACAGAATATGGTCCCAGATTGCTCCAATCTAATGATTCAAAACTTGAATCACAGCTAATCCCATCTCAAGGCAAAGGGACCAGCTTTTGTACCCCTGTGTCCTCAGTCATCAGCCGAGGTCTGGTTTGGGGGAGGGGGGGAGGGTGCATAGCTCCCAGGCAAGATGACTTCTCTTTGGCAAAGAAATGGGACAACTAAGAATTGCAAGCCACCAACCCTTGAAGAAACAGGAGGATGGGTACACTGGTGCTAATGGGGGTCTGGAGACACGACCAACCATGTGTCCAGTACATTCTCCATTTCCCAGAAGCAACCATCATGCTGACCTGGAACATCTGAGATTAAATCTGCCTGTTTTTGAACTAAATTAGATCCAGTATATATTCTCCCGTATCTCCCTTGCTGTGTTCAACATCATGTTCCTGCACTTCATCCACTGATGATGGACTTTGATTTGTGACCATTTGGGGGCTCTCATACACTACTGCTCTTATGTAGGCACTTCTGTTGATTTTATACCTAAGAGTGCAATTGCGGAGTCATCCAGATTCCCAGTGCAAACACCCTCTTCAGATTCTCCCTTGGCCTCCTGTCTTGTGTTCCAGCCACAGCAGCAGTGACTGGTTCTGTCCAGGTTTTAAAGCAGCTTCTAAGCCTCTAGCTGTTCTCATCAGGCCTCTGCTTTCTGCTCTAGGGCTCCTGGCCTTTCCTGTTGGTGTTGCATCAAGCACTGCTGTGGAACTCACTCAGAACACAAGCAGTCTGTGCGAAGAGCAGTCACTCGTGGAACAATCATTGTACCAGTGCAACAGACACAGATGAGTAAATGGATCTCCCTCTTTCCTCAGTGGGATGTTCCTAAGATGGATTCCAAGTGGGTCCTTAGTGCCATTCTGAGCAAGATATTTCTCATCTCTGCCTGGCTGACAATTCATCTTTGTATTGTCTCTTCCACTTTCCCTGTTTTGCTCTCCCCAACCCTCAATCCAGGCCTCCCTCCACATCACATGCCTTAATAGTCACTTATCTTTAAAATTTTTTTCAAGTTCTGCTTTCTGAAAATACCAGATTAAGTCCATTTGTACTAGAAGTGGGGCAGTGATAACCTTGGTATGTAGTGTCATCACAGTGGTGGAGATTCTCATCTGTGGTTGATTGTGAAGGAATAAAGGTGAATCATGAGTAATGGGTGATCAGTTGGCCATAACACCTGAATGACATGGCAGGAGTGGTGGTTATAGGAAGTGGCGAGCGGGCTGGTTAACCACCCTTGGAATTTGATAAAAAGAAAGTAATTAGTTTGGGGCAGCTAAATGTCAACTGAAGAACCACTGTGAAAGTCAAAAGACATTAATGGCATTTAAGGAAATTCTCATCTATTGCAGGCTGTGCTGAAAATCAACCCCAGATCTAATTGCAAATTTGGGCACTTCCTAGCTGGAATAATGGGGGTACCAATCTGAAAATATGGAACACCTAAATTCTCCTGAAAGTTCCACATGGGCAGCAGTCCCTTTGCCAGAGGAAGGCAACGTCCCCTTGCATAGGGAATCAACAAAGCCCTTACCCGAGTCAGTACCTCACAAGATAATGTTAATCCTCCTCTCAAATTCCTTCCTTCACTAGTTCCCAAGCAAATAACTAGGGTCAGGTCTCAGTATAGTTCAAATTCTAGCTATGGCAGGAAATTGCTTACAAACCAAAGGCATTAGAGGATATGGCCCTTGAGTGCCGTCAGGAACTAGGGGAACATGTGTGAGAATGGACTTTAAAGGCATTAGACCAGGGTGGAAGGATGTAAGCCTGGACTGAGAAGAATTTATTAACATGGTGCACTCATTCTGGGCTCAAGAGTCAGTTTTCTGGCAAGGAAACTGGGACTTTGTCCAATACTCAGCTGACATAAAGTCTCTAATCTTGAATGCAATGATGTCCTACAGTGTATGAGGTAGAGATGCCAGCCCTTTTTGTAGCACAGTGTTAGGGAATGAGCCAGAAGGCACCAGGAGATGGGAATCTTGAATGGATTTATTACATGAGATTGGGGGACCCACCCCCAGATCCTTTCTGGTCCAGATGGCTCTCCATTCATTGAGGCTGTACAGAATGCACTAGTGAGGGGATGTACTGGTGTCTGAGATACACAATGATGGTTGCTCTCTGTGGGCTGGGGTGACAGTATGAAGTGTTGCTTGGAATTGGGCTCTCTAGCATCATAGGGATGCTGTGATTTCAGGATGTGAAGGGCAGGTGTCACACCTAACCATCAAAGGCAAGGTAAACCAAAGCAACTCTCATTAACATGGAGACTAGACTAGGACTAGAAGGCCTTCATTTCCACAGATCATGTGTTTCTAGCAGTAAGTAGATAAGTACACGGTAAAGGTACTGCTGAACTGATATTTTAAAAATTAAAAACTGCCAGTATCAGTTACTGAAACAGAAAAATCCTTCTCAATTTCCAAATCTAAAAAGATTTACAAACTCAAGCTCATTGATTGCAGAGGAGTCTAGGTCTCCTTGAAGAAGGATCCTTCTTCATACTTATGTATTTGTATGGCTTAAACAACAGAAGTTTACTTTCTCATGATTCTGGAGGCTATGATTTTTTTGTTGGTTGGTTCTATTTATTTTTGAGGGACAGAGCATGAGTGGGGAAGGGGCAGACAGAGAGGGGGACAGAGGATCTGGAGCGGGCTCTGCCCATACAACAGAGAGCCCGATGTGGGGCTCAGGCTCACAAACCAAGAGATCATGACCTGAGCCGAAGTCAGATGCTCATGTGACTGAGCCACCCAGGTGTCCTGGAGGCTGTAATTCTGAGATCAAGGTGTTGACAGGGTTGGGTTCTTCTGAGGCTTCTCTCCTTGGTTTTCAGATGACCATCTTCTCCCTGTTTCTTCCTGTGGTCTCTCCTTTGTATGTACTGGTGTCCTAATCTTCTCTTCCAAATACAGACCCCAGTTATATTGGATTAGGGCCACTAATGACCCCATTCTAACTCAGTTGGCTCTTTAGAGACCCTATGTCCAAATTCAGTCCCATCCTGAGGCATGGAGGGGCTAGGACTTCAACATATAAATTTTAGAGACAAAATTCAGCCCACAATACGCAGCCTGTGTGCCTGTGTGTGTGTGTGTGTGTAGTAAATTATCCCACAGAAGGACTTGTGTCCATTGACCAAGGTAACTGTGCTCTGGGGAAAGAGAAACATCCAGATTTTTCAAAAACTGTATACTAGATCTGAACTGACAATGACAAAGAGGTCACAAAACAGCAACTTGATCTTCTAGTTTAGAAAGGAGCCTTATGATACACCTGAAACTAAGAGTATACTGTATGTTAACTAACTGGAATTTAAATTAAAAACTTAAAAAAAACTAAAGAAGCCTTATGAAAGTTTAATGAACAAAGTTCTGACTCAAGCTCATCGTGGGTCCAGTGGGTCCATGGACACATCCTATGGCCATTTTCTTGGTCAAACTTTCCTCTTGGTTTGCTTACTTGTGGAGTTAGAACCTTATTTGGGAAGGATCAAATGAAAGCCTCTGAAACTGCTCCTCCCTAAATTTTCTGGCAAGATGATAACTTAGAAACACCAAAAAAAACAGTACCACATCCTGGAGGATTGCATAGACAGGTAATAACATCAAAGACTTCAAAACAACAAGGAGAGTGGTCCCTATTGCAACTCCATTCGATTTCTCCCTCTGGCCCCGGCACACAGTGGATGGATCATGGTGGGTGATGGCAGACTTCTGTAAACTTAACCGAGCAGGTGGCATGCCCTGTGGCTATTGTATCAGACACAATTGCTTTACTGGAGCAAATCAAAAGAGCCACAGAATCTCAGCATGGAGTGATTTAGGAGGAAGGTCTGAAGATTTCCCTTCTTCTATGAGCCCAGATGCACTTTGAAAAATAGAGTATTGGCTTCTTAGTGTTTTGGTTCGGTTTTAGCCCCAAATCTAACTTTTCCAGTTGGAAGCCTTGGGAGAATTTAGAATTTAGAATTTACCATGATAAGGGGAAATAGTAGCTTTTTTTTTTCTAGACCTCTTCTATGCATGTTGAAGAGGCAGCATTCTGGCCAAGAAATTGCAGCGAAAGCCAGATCTGCTCTGCTCAACTCTCTGTGATGTTAAGCAAATGATCTGGACTTTCTGAATCTTCATTTCCTATCTGTGACAAAAGAAACATAATGCAGGGTTTTCCTGAAGATGGACAAGTCTACGTCACCCAGCAGAGACCTGTCACATAGAAAATATCAAATAAATGAGAACTGCCTGTTCCTTCCCACACCCTCCTAAGCCCAGAGTTTTTCATCACTGTTACTTGCCTCACTAACAAGTTTCTTTCTACCAAAAAAGCACACGATACTAATGACCCAACCCAACAATGAACCAGAATCCAGATTGAAAATACAGTAACATTATTTTGCATATCCAACAAGTATCAATAATAGTGCTTATTATAGGTCACCATGTATAATCATGCCTCTGAATATTTACAAGAGGCACTGAAGCCACAATTCTGAAACTTGTCTAACCCCTGCTTTGACATTTTGCCTCCTTAGCTGATAGTCTTTATCATGTCAGAAACTTGTTATTTAAAATACTTACCTAAATACCAGGAAGGAAATACAATGGGTGAAAATTCAGCAGTAAACTATGTTCCCACTCTGCAACAAAGGCTATTTAAAAGCATGGGAAAGGAAGTGGGCTTCTCATTGTCCTCACCTGTGACCCAGGATGATAACCGCAACCTGTAATAATATCAAGACTTTCCAATGAAATAAGAAGTTGCACATTATTGTAGCTGGTATCATGATACAGCTCATTTAGGGTTATGTGTGTATCTACAGTCTTGGAATCAGAGGTTGCTGGATGTTGAAAATTGATAGGTAACCAGTTTTTCCAAGAACTGGACTGTCCCTAAGTGGGGAGCGTCCTACATTTCTCAGGCTTGGTTACAGGATAAGATGAATCATAGACAGGTTCTATCTGGATGGCATCCGTACAACCCCCACATAAGGGTGCAGGCCACACTGAGTCCATCTCTCGCCCCCCCCCCCCACCAGTGCACAGGTGGCATCCACCTTAGAGAACTACCCTGTGACTGCACCACTGTGCCCCTTGCTTCCTAAGAGCTGGGGATAAGGAGCAGAGAATGGGAGAGAGGAGGGAGGGGAGAATAGCTGTGTGGTAGGGCCGCACAGTACCTACCACCTGGGTCATCCACCCAGCTGCCTTGTCAGTAAGTTACCCTGAATAAAACTCCACGTGAATGGTGCGCAGTGGCTTGCCTTGTTTTTTGGCATTACAGTGACTTCTCAGGCTGGAGGATACATCACTGGCCTCCCTCTGCCTTCCGGCACCAGAAGGTCAGGTGATGGACCAGGTGGACACAGACCAAAGGAAAAGCCCGGATTCACAGGATGGTCAGAGCGTTGAGAAGACAACACAAGCTACGGAGGTCAGTTGAAGGCCCTTTCCCAGGTGTCGAGAATGAGAAAAACCAACAAAAAGTGTACAAAGGTGAGAGAAAGGCATTGGGGGCAGAACAAAGGTTCGAGCCGAAAGGCTCGTTGATGGAAATATAAGTTGCAGTGGTTAGGATTCTGAGTAATCACTTATCACTTGTTTGCTGGTTTACTTCATTTTTCTGATCCTAATCTACACCACGGCATTGTTTTGAGCATGGGAAATAACACACTTTTAGGGCCTGGCATATCCCTAGAAAGGTTTCTCCTTTCTTTAAGGAGCAGTTCTATACTTGCCTGACCATACACACGCTTTAAGAAGCTTGACAAAGCCACGAATGACTTACAGACAAACCTATAGTGCTCTTCCCGCCCCAGGTCATCAATTCCTTCGCAGTGTGGTGGGTGAGTGGAGGACACGGTACACGCCAGCACCGCTCGTGTGAGGCCTGTGCTGTGGTGTTTCGACAGTTGTAATCACAGCACTTACCACCACATCAATTCTCATTGTGTCATGACCACATCGTAAGATCCATCAACAGGACGCTTGACAGCAATAAAATTATGACTCAGATAAAGACGAGGACTCCCAGAGTGTGCCCCATCTGTGCCTGGGACCATTGCCACGGAGCTGTCAGGCCAACAAGCTTTGTCTGGTAAGAGACTTGTTCCAAGCCTAAAACAACCTCCCTGCGAGTCGGGTTACATCCACCCTGTTTCTACAGAGGCCAAAACAGTGGTCCACAAAAACGATACTCTAAGTCCCACTTAGATTGCTCTAAGTCCCACTGACTTTCTCAGAGCCCCATGTCCCTCATTCTCCAGCTGAGGTCCGTTCCATGCCACTTTGGTAGAGCTGACCCTGTGGCTCCATCAGCCACAGGTGGACGGGACTGGCTCAGGGCAACCCCACGCTTCTTCCAGCTCTGTCTGCCTCGGTGGGGCTTAAATGGCAGGTGGGCTGATGGGTGATTCCTGCACACTCATGAACTTAGACTCCTATCATGTAGAGTTAATTTGTCTGTAGCGAGAGAAAATCTTAATTCTACTCTACAAGAATTTTAGGGCTGTCTGTATTAATAGGTTAACTGGGTAAAAATAAGGTATTGCAGACGTATGATGTGAAAAACACTGCGTTTGGCTGAGAAAAGGAAAGAGACAAAGTGCTGTTTGTGTGCAGAGGTGAGTGGCTGCATGGGGAGGGTCTGACATCATTCCCCGTGACATATCTCAGTCCGTCTTCTTGCCCTGTGTACTTGCAGACGAGGAACCGAGGAGGTTTTTCTTAAAGCCAAGAAGGTAGGAGGTATTTCCATTCCAATTTAATGGGTTTTTACGGACTGGTTTCTGTACAGCCTCCATCCAGCACAAGCCAGGCCACAGGGGAATCAGTACGTGCTCCGTCCTCCCCTCTGCGGACCTTCCTTTCCACCACCTGCTTCCTTCCCAAGCAAGCCCCACCCCAGGGACAGCAAATCCATCTGAAAAGCAGCGGTGACTGGGTTTTACGACTCAAGAAATGAAATAGCTCTTCTAATATCTTCTAGATAACAATGCCCACATTTAGACCAAAGTGGTGCCTGTCCTTTATTTCCATTCATCTACTTCTACCTAACCTTCTTATATTTGAGTTTAAAATACAGTCTTTTGTTTTTAACATTTATTTATTTTTGAGACAGAGAGAGACAGAGCATGAGCGGGGGAGGGTCAGAGAGAGAGAGGGAGACACAGAATCTGTAACAGGTTCCAGGCTCTGAGCTGTCAGCCCAGAGCCCGACGCAGGGCTCAAACTCACAGACCGTGAGATCATGACCTGAGCGGAAGTCGGCCGCTTAACCGACTGAGCCACCCAGGCGCCCCAAAATACAGTCTTTTTAAAAGAAAAGGTCACTGCTTCCAAATGTCTCTACATATGATGTGTTACTAGGCTTTTCAGCTACTTCTCAGGAAACACACAGAGGTGAGCAGTTCTTTATTTTTCCTCTTTCCAAACACAGAAACCATTTCTTGAAAATTAATCACGATTACATTACCCAAGTTGAAAAGTTGAAGGGAAGGGAAATTCTGATGTAGACCAAATCACCTTTACCATTTCTTGGAAATTAATCACGATTACATTACCCAAGTTGAAAAGTTGAAGGGAAGGGAAATTCTGATGTGGACCAGATCAGCTTTACATTAAATTTTTAAGAATATTCTTGATGTTCAGATAAAATAAAAACAACACGAGCATGAATCATGCTCTTCGGATATAAGCACCATCACCCTAGAAAGGGACAGCCCCTGGAGGGTAGATACCCAAGCCAATAGTCAAGATATTTTCCTGAGCTATGAAGCATCCTGCAATCCTTGTGCTGTTTTGTCTGCCAGTCTGCTCTGCTCATCCACTGAATGGAGCAGTGAGGGAAAAGGACCCGAGCACGGATCTTGTCCAGGTACATCGTGATGGCGGCCACTGCAGCCACTGGCCAGTCCCCCAGGGAAAAGGAAGCTGCCTGCTTGGTCTTGCAACACAAACTAGGCTGGTTTGATTGTCAGTCACTGTGTTGGACTAAGGTAGCATCGGACACCTCGAGTGCTAGAGGTGGGTGTCCCTACGTTTGAGCAGAGAGGGAAGAGAGGTGCAGGAAGGGAATAGGGACTAGAAGTCTGAGCTCCTCGAGGTTGTATGAACACACTGGCGGCTGCTTTGGCGCTAAGGGGAGGAACAAATGGGAAGTGCTCGAAACTTCTCTGGCTTTAGAATTTCTTTGGTGGAAATAATTAGGGCCGAGGAACATGCTCATTGTGACTTTCCAATAATTTCAGGTAATACTGTTCATGTTGTTACTCATCGTGTTTAGGCAAAAGATTTTATCCCCGTTAAGTCTTGAACCAGGAGTGGAGTAACTGTATATTTCTGCCCCCTTCCTGCCTTTAACACCGTTCCTTTGCTCTAGGTGGACAGACGTCCTTTACACTCCCTAGATGGGTTGCTGACTAACTCATGACCTGTTCAATAAAGCCAGTTTGATCTTTTAAATTACGCAGTGAAGTTTTTGTTGTTTAACATCCCACTAGCAATACCTGGAGAACTACTACGACCTCGCAAAGGATGTGACACAGTTTGTCAGAAGAAGGCACAGCGGACCTGTCGTTAAAAAAGTCCGAGAAATGCAGAAGTTCCTCGGGTTGGAGGTGACGGGGAAGCTGGACCCTGACACTCTGGCGATGATACGCAAGCCCCGGTGCGGCGTTCCCGACGTGGGCCAGTTCACTGCCTTCCCTGGCCTGCCGAAGTGGAGGAAAACTCACCTCACCTACAGGTAACGGGTCCAAAGGTAACAATCACGTCACACTGCGATTTTACCAAGTACCATCACAGGGGAAAATAATCTCTTCGATTTTTTTCTTAAAGGATTGTGAATTACACACTGGATTTGCCGAGAGAGGCTGTTGACTCTGCCTTTGAGAAGGCTCTGAAAGCCTGGGAGGAGGTGACACCACTTACTTTCTCCAAGATTTCCGAAGGAGAGGCTGACATAATGATCTTTTTTGCAGTTAGAGGTAAAAAAAAAATTACATGTATCATCTATCTGGCGCTTACTGGAAAAGGGCATAAAGAAATTCTAAACGCTTGTATTACCATTATTTTTTTTCCCTCTGCCAGAACATGGAGACTTTATCCCTTTTGATGGATCAGGAAACGTTTTGGCTCATGCCTATCCACCTGGCCCTGGTTTAGATGGAGATGTTCACTTTGATGATGACGAGCTGTGGAGGAAGGATAAATCAGGTGGGCACCAGGTTCTCTGGATGGTTTCAGGAACAACGTCTAACGCTATCCAAGAATAGTTAGATCATTCAGTATGAGCAGTAAATGTAACATCCTAATAACTAAAATTTGTGATGGTTTGAGTGCTAACAGCCAGAAGCACTCGTGTTTCAATCATCATTGATGAACATTTTCTAATGTCTGTGTTTGCTTCCTTGCTCCCAACAAGCACAATATGGGAGGCACCATTGAATCTTATTTCCACAGCTCAGGGTCCCATGGAGCTTTTTTAGGATCAGCATGTTAACAAATGCTTCTCATTTCTTTAACTAGCAATGACAAAGGTAGAAGGAATTGCACTGAATTGGTTCCAACCTAAAATGTGCCCTGGGGTTTCTTCTTTTCTTTCCATTTGCCTCCTTTTCTCTTAAAAGATCAGCAAAATGCCAGAAAATAAAGGAAATTGTTAAGTCATCTCTTTAAGGAAACATATAACTATCTTTACATTAGGAGCCTTTTCTTTTTCTAAATTAATTCTGAAAGACTTTACTAAGTTTAAACACAATGACCAAAATTAACTACATTTTTTTTCGAGGGGCTTCTAAAGTTTGGAAACACACAGTTGAACAACTGTTATTTTCAAGGTGGGTCGGGATGTTCGGTGCAAATGCAAAGAGCATCTTTGCTGAGGGTACACACGTGCCGCAAACAACGATCTTACTTTATTGGAACGACCATTCTTTTCTGCATAATTGCTTGGAGACTTGCTTAAATAATTTCTACTATTAATTTCAATAAAAATTTTTAGAAGGTAAAGAAAAGCTGAAGCCAGCTGTGTTTGTGCTGCAGAAAGCTGTTATTGGACATATTTCTATTCTAAGCTAGAGATTGTACCTATCCATTGGCACTGACTGCAGAAGACGTTTGTTAACCACCAAAAATTGTGTGATTATGTTTGAAGAAGAGGAAGGACAAGTCAGATTAAGTCCTCACAGGAAATGACTAGTTTTGTGTAAGAGTGGAGGAACATGGTGAATACCCTGTGATTAATTTGAACTTAGGTTACAGCTGGCACATGTTACTAAATTTGAACAATAACTAACTTTGTATTTGTAGAGACAATGAAGAGTTATCTGTATTGACATGTAGTCTTGGTACCTCCAAAAAATTATTTTGGAAACAATGTTTATCACTGTCAGTCTAGGCAAAATGACCAGGTTTTCCTGGCTGAAGAGAAAACTGGGGAGGAGGAATATGGTGAAACCATCTCTTATTATATTGACTTCAAGTCAACCTTGAAAAATAATTAAATTTCTATGAAGTATGGAATATGCCAATCAACGAACGAATCCACAAATAAGGAGAATAGTACCACGTGGTCCCAAGGATAGTCACTGGCATGTGTTTATACATATGTGTTCACAGAACAGCTTTTCAATTCTGAACATTTATGGTTTTTCAAATAGGAACCAACTTATTCCTCGTTGCTGCTCATGAACTCGGCCATTCCCTGGGTCTCCATCACTCGGCCGACCCCACAGCTTTGATGTATCCCGTCTACAACCCACGCACAGACCTGACCCGCTTCCACCTTGCCCAAGATGATGTGAACGGCATCCAGTCCCTGTATGGTGAGTGATGCTGGAAAAAGGAGGCATTGGAGCTTTGCAGCCATGGTCTTCGGGAAAGCTTTAAAATGCTGCATAAAGCATTTGCAATCCGTCTCAACACACTCAGAGAGTGTTTGGAAAGCATAGAAATTGACGGAAGCATCCCATTTCTCCTCATGTTTGGTCCCCACATCTGTTTCCTTTAGGACCTCCCCCTACGTCATCCCCTGATGGCCCCGTGGCGCCCACAGAATCTGTGCCTCCAGAACCTGGGACACCAGCCACGTGCGATCCTGCTTTGTCCTTCGATGCCGTCAGCTCTCTGAGGGGAGAAATCCTGTTCTTTAAAGACAGGTCAGACCAGAAGATTCTATTTCCCTATCTATTCTTTTAATGTACAATGCTTCGAAAGGAAAGCAGAAACTTGACAGAAATATTTAAATAAGATATTTCCTCTACACTTTACAATCATTCAGATCTGGTTCTTATTGCATTTTATCATCTCCTTAAAGTAGCCTGGATCATTTTTTTTTACAGACGTACGAAGGATGATTCTGGGTCACTAGAATGTAAGCCAGGTGAAGGCACGGGGTTCTCTCTGTGTTGTTCACTCTTTGATCCTGGGGGCCTATAACGGGCCCAGGACATGCAGTGTGTAAGGCGAACAACTGAATGACTAATTGGTGTATTTAACTATCATAAACCAGGTAACTTCTACTTCTGGAAGTCGAGCTGTACCTTGACCTGTGCTAACAAATACTACTATTTAAATTGATTAATTTGAGAAAAAGTGATATATGTTTCTGGCACAATATTAACATAGCACCAAAAGACACAGAAGGAAAAGCGAAATCTCTCTCCCGTCTCTGACCTAGGTAGTCCCTATTCTCCCCGTAGGTTCAACCACTGCTAACAACTTCCTTCGTCTCTTTACAAAGCTATTCTATTCACATACAAACATAAATGGGTATGTTTTTTCTTACTTTTTAAAAAAATACTAATGAGGGCATAATATACATACCATTTTATGGACTTCTAGAGTGGTGTAGCTTATCGATTAAATAAAAGTTACTTAAGAGACAGCCTGTGCAGGAAATAAATCTCCAGGGGAAAAGTGCCGTCTCTGTACCAAGCGGTAAAGACACATCTTCATCCCCAGAGATGGGATGTTTAGAGCCAAGAAGGCTGGGTAAACAACCCTTGCTACTTTTTACTATGTGCTCCCCCAGCCCAAAGTCCGTTGAGGATTCCTTACTAATTAAAGATCCCACAGTTCAGTTCTCCTTGCTCTGTCAATGCCTCACAGATTTATGGTTTCTTTGTCTCGAAACTATGACAATTCCCTACGTCACTCACTTCTCTGGGTCCCAATTTCATTATTGGGCCTCCACATGCACGTAATACAACTTCGGTTTTTTTTCTCTGGTTAATCTGCCTCACATAAATTTAATTCTACCCGAAGGTAGAGCAGAATTCTCCTTCCCTTCAATGGGCACTGAGCTAAGTAGTTATATTACCATGGATTTCATCACCTTGGATCATAGGAAAGAAGATGGCCCAGTACAGACTTCTGAGTTGTCATTGATGGAAAGAGAGAGAATATGTTCTTTTATATATACACTGAAAGGAGAAAAACAATTGTAATTAATTTTTATGTTTTCCAGATATTTTTGGCGTAGATCTCGCTGGAACCTTGAACCTGAATTTCATTTGATTTCTACATTTTGGCCCTCTCTCCCATCAGGCTTGGATGCTGCCTATGAAGTTAATAACAAGGATACCGTCTTTGTGTTTAAAGGCAAATAAGATATAAGAATTTTAAGCTGTTGGAAAAGTTCTCTTGCCAAAATTTCACTGACGTGAATTTTCTCCATTATGTTAAATTTTATATGATTTATTACTGCAAAGACCTAGTGCCAATACTTAGACAAGATGTGTATAAGAACATTCTAAGTTTTACTTTCCATTATTCAATGACACTGGGGCACCTGGCTGAGTGTCCAAATTCTTGATCTCAGGTCAAGTCTTTTTGTTAAAACAATTTCTTTTTAATTTTTTTAATGTTTATTTATTTTTGAGAGAGACAGACAGACAGAGTGTGAGTGGGGGAGGGTCAGAGAGAGAGAGGGAGACACAGAATCTGAAGTAGGCTCCAGGCTCCGAGCTGTCAGCACAGAGCCCGACGTGGGGCTCAAACTCACAAATTGTGAGATCATAACCTGAACCAAAGTCAGATGCTTAACTTTGGCTGAGCCACCCAGGCTCCCCCAAATTTTTTTTAATGTGTACCTATTTTTGAGAAAGAGAGACAGAGCACAAGCAGGGGAAGGGCAGAGAGAGGGAGACACAGAATTAGAAGCAGGCTGCAGGCTCTGAACTGTCAGCACAGAGCCCAACACAGGGCTTGAACCCACGAACAGTGAGATCATCACCTGAGCCAAAGTCTGATGCTTAACTGACTGAGCCACCCAGGTGCCCCTCAGCTCAGGTCTTGATCTCAGGGTCATGAGTTCAAGCCCCACGTTGGGCTCTATGCACTGGGCATGAAGCCTGCTTAAAAAAAAAAATTCAATGATACCTAAATAATAGAAGCTACCCCACGTTCATGAACAGGGAAATAGTAATAATGTAATGTAGGAAACATAGAGACAGTGTAGTAAAAATATCAACTTATCTATAAATACAAGATATTTTCCATTCAAATGCCAAAATAGTTTTCATGGAACTTGACAAATCGGTTCCCTAACTTGCGTGGGAAAGCAAAGGCCGAGAATAGCCAGGGTACAGCTGGAGGAGAATGAGCCAGGGAGGACAAGCCAGGGAGGACGAGCCAGGGAGGACGAGCCAGGGAGGACGAGCCGGGGACAATGGCCGCATGCTGGAACTGGAGTGGAGAACACCGTGTCAGCGTGTTGACACTAACAGGCGGCCAGGACTCTCTGGCCCTTTCTCAGATTTTACACCTGCTGGTTCAGTCTCTTCCACTGTGAATATGCTCTTTGAGTTCTTTAACTTCTGGAGTCAGCGCTGCTAACATATCTTCCTAGGAATGTGTCCATTCTGTCCATTTTCAAATCGACTGGGATGAAGCTTTCTGAGTATTATTTTGTTATTTCACCTATCGCTGAAGTTCTGTTGCCTTTCTCCTTCCTGCTCTTGGGTCTTTGTGCCTCTCTCTTCGCCCATCTCATCGGATAACAGGATACTTAACAATTTCATTCGGCATCTCAGAGGACTCTCAGCTGTGTCATCCCCTCTCTGCATTTTGATTTTCTGTCCACGTCACTATTGCCCACGTTTTTGCTGTTTTTGAATGTATTCTGTTACTGTTTTTTATAACTTCAGTTTGGTACTCCCAGCCCTTTCTTCTTTCCTGGTATAAACATTTATGCCTAAAAATATCCCTGTCTTCTCAACTTTTGTTCCATTCCTACCAGTTTTGATGTGTAGTAGTTTCATTGTGTTCATTTTTAAGTTTTTAGAAATTTTTTTCCATTTTTAATTTTTCCCCTTGCTTCAGAGTTATTTGGGAGTGTTTGTAAACATCAAACTCTGTGGGGATTTTTAAAAGTCAGGTATTTCTGACAATCTCACTTTTATGAGGAAAAAATGAAATCACCTGAAGTTGCATTGGCTACTGTAAATGTTCTCTAACTCTGAGGCGTTGCTTTCACCCGGTAATTTATGTGACACTTATTTATCCTTGCAATGTGCCAGGCAGGGTACTTCTTAGTGTAGTTCAAACCCGAAAGAGGCTCCTATTCTGGAGAGGGCAGCAGGGCTGAAATCGAACGCGTTAGGAATAAGAGCTGGGATTGAGGGGAGCTCGCAGGTGCCATGGGGGACAGCGCTGGCCCTGCATCCAGGGCTCAGCAAAGACCCTGGGACGGGATGATGGTCGGGATGAGTGCTGACGGAGAACTTTGTTGTGTGGGAAAGTACCGAGTGTGTAGAGTGGAAAGGCCTTCAAGGAGGAGGGACAGTCTACACAAAGGCAAGAGTACATCTGGAGCTGCCCAGACAGGTGCAGGTCATTCGGGTGAGGCAAGACAGACACACGACAGACTGTGTTTTAGGTCAGTTACCCTGGCAATAACGTTAGGGAGGGATTCGGGGCATGGCAGGGGGTGTGATGAAGTAAAAGCAGAGAGACTGATGAGCATTCAGTGTCCTGATTCACTCACATTTGGGTGGCTTCCTAGGCTATTCATAAGAAGCACAGTCTGGACTAGTGACCATGTGGGACCCAAGAAAAGTATCCAATAAGTACCTGACTTTGTGATATGCAGTTACAAGAGGGTTCCTAGGTAGAAACTCAGACCAAGGAGTCACCAGCAATTTTAAGAGATGACCAGGACGAGTCACTGTAATTACAAACTGCAATCAACTGTATTATTTATAGATAATAAATATAAGACCCAGAAAGGACAGAGACCAGAGTTAACTACTCATTCATTCATTCACTCATTCAGGGAATGTTTGCTAAATACTATCACCTGGGCGTTGGGTTAGTGGTTGGAACTAAAACCAGAATTTCCTGTTTCCCACAACAATGTGCTAATAGCTTCTCTAAAACCGCAAGGTTTCACTAAAATTTCTTGGCTTCCTTTTTTCAAAGGAAATCACTTCTGGGCCATCAGAGCAACTGAGGTACAAGCAGGTTATCCAAAAGACATCCACACCCTGGGTTTTCCTCCAGCCTTGGGAAAAATAGATGCCGCTGTTTCTGATGAGGAAAAGAAGAAAACGTACTTCTTTGTAGAGGACAAATACTGGCTGTAAGACGCGGTTGGAATGACTCTGTAAGGAGCCTGGTTAGGGACGTTAGGTTCTTTCTTTACGGATATCCTCCCTCCAGTCCCACCCTCTAACTTGGTCTAACCTCCAACTTCCTGATTATGGAGAAGACGGCTTAGAGTTACCCCACTTCTCAGATATAATATAGGGCTCTCAGAATGGCTGGTCCCCGGGTCATATATCCAGACAGCAGAAGATATCACGAGAGGCCACCTGAGGTCCAGACAGCAAGCCACCATAGGAAGCCCAGGTGTATCAGGCTGTAGAGACATGATCTACAGGGCAAGTGTGATAACCAGAGTTTGTTTTTAGCCAAATGATTAATTCACTTCTCATCTTATGTGTATGCAGTCCTCATGCATTTGTGGCAGAAAGGCACTTGGGCTCTGTGTTGAGGCTCAGAAACTTGACCTCAGACATACAAATGGAGCCCCGATGGAATAGCATGATATCCTTGCCTCTGGAGTAAACGTTGGTTTGTGTGCTAAGCTTACGGTCTAGGAAAGTTGCACATTTTTGTAGTCCTGAAAATGCTTACCACTTCTTTACCCTACCTGAGAATTATCTGGGATTCCACACTGGAGCAGTAACATTATTTCCTACTGTTGTATGCAATGGGGCCTCTGCTTGATGTTGATATCATACTGTCGTATGTAATGGGGCCTCTGAACAATGTTGGGCTGTATTTCTTTCACTTGGTACAGATTTGATGAAAATAGCCAGTCCATGGAGCAAGGCTTCCCCAGACTAATAGCTGATGACTTTCCAGGAGTTGGGCCGAAGGTTGATGCTGTATTTCAGGAATTTGGTAAGAAGGCACCCACTTCATCGCCAGTGGGGACACTATGGGGCATTTTATGGAATCAAAATGATGTGGAGAGTCAATCTTCAAATCATTCAGTCTTATACCCTTTATTCTCTCAACTTTTGAAAATTTTAACTTTTAGCTTACATTTATTTTTCCTGGATACTTTCCAAGTCTCTGTTTCATACCTGCACATAAAATGAAAGGGTGCTTCCTCACACCGTAGTCAGTATTCATCAGGTCACTATTTGGTAAAAAAAACACAAGCAAGTATGAGCCAGGTTACTGATGGCAGGCTGCCATTCTCCTCTCTCCCGTCCCATCCCAGGGGGCCTTGTGTGGCCTTGTGTTGAAGTCTGTAGTTGCCTACATTGAGTAATTCATTTGTAAATAAATAGTAGTCTTCCCTTATGCTCAAAATACACAAAATTCAATTCCTGGTCTTGGCTAGGTGGGATGGTGACATGTGTGCTTGTTCTGAAGGCATTTTGGAGGGAGATGCTGGGGCTCGACAGTCATGAGGCGTGTGATCTTATTGCTAAGGTATCTTGACCTTTGTGCATACAGAGTAGGAAATGACCTCCAGTGCTTTGTGTTGTTGGCCTGATTCTCCTGGGTCCAGTTGCCTCCCAACCTGCACTTTAGGACCTAGAGGGGGAAGTGGGGTATTTAAAATACCATAGAATATTGTCAGTATGGAGGCAGTACAATCCAATGTTTTAGAGCCCTGGCTTTGAAGTCAGAAGAGATGGAGTTCTCTCTCCACCTTTCATTAGAGATGTTACCTTGCAGAAATTGCAAAACCTCCCTAGTTCTCATTTTTACCCCCATTCGTGACATCTCACACTTTTTTAGTTAAGAGAGAAGACATAAAGCGTGTAAGCACTCAGCACAGTGGCTGGCGCAGAGTAACAACTGAATAAATGCCGTTCGTTATTAGTTCCCTCTCATTCTGAGCTTTGCATGTTACAAAATTGATTTATTTGAAGAATGTCTCATCATTTTCCTCATCTATACTTACAGGATTTTTCCATTTCTTCAGAGGACCGTTACAGTTTGAGTTTGACCCGAATGCCAAGATGGTGACACGTGTATTGAAGAGTAACAACTGGTTATATGGTTAAGTGAGAAGTGAAAGAGATAGATTCATTTTAAATGAATCTAATAATTATTCACCTATTTTATTTTAAGTCAGAGGGATGAATTTTTCCTGTGTGTGCAGTGGCCAAAGAAGAGGAGCCTTGCAGGCACTTTCACGTGTCATGGAGCATTTATCTGGGCCACTTCACTTGCTGTTGAATTACATTGACTAGAAGTTGGATACATCCATGTGCACTAGTCAGAGAACGTATTTCCGTGGGTGTTTTATTTGCTTCTTAATAAAGATTTTTATTTTTGACCTGTTCCTTCTTTGTAGAATAATTCATTTTTAATATAAGGACCACAGGGTGGACTGAGCACTTAACAGCTGTTCTGCTGGTAGGTGTAATGGAAACACACGCTCCAGGGATGTGGCATATGGTGGTCATGTACCCTCTCCCATTCTCTCCACCAACAGGATCTTTATTTTTACCTCCCAGATATCGTAAGCATTCCTTACACATCTAAGGAAGAAAGAGCTTAGCCCGTAGTTGTCCAGTAGGACTGGGTCTGAACAATGTTGGAAAATAGAATTCTAGAATATTGGAGCTTAAGAACCTAGCAAATCATCTACTGCATGTTATCACTCACAGGCATGGAAACAAAACTAGTTTGGAATCCAGCCACCATTTTTTTTCGACTTTTCTCTCCTCAGAGAGTCCCCCTTAAAATTTCTTGAGGGCTTGTTTAGTGGTCACAAACTCCTTTAAGTTTTGTTTGTCTGGGAAACTTTTTATCTCTCCTTCTATTTTGAATGACAGCCTTACTGGATAAGGAATCATTGGCTGCATATTTTTCTGATTCAGCACATTGAATATATCCTGCCACTCCTTTCTTACCTGCCTTGTTTGTATGGATAGGTCTGCTGTGAACCTGATCTGTCTTCCCTTGTAGGTTAAGGACTTTTTTCCCTTGCTGCTTTCATGATTCTTTCCTTGACTGAGAATTTGGTGAATTTGACTATGATATGCCTTGTTGATGGTTGGTTTTTGTTGAATCTAATGGGAGTCCTCTGTGCTTCCTGGATTTTGATGTGTGTGTCTTTTCCCAGGTTAGGAAAGTTTTCTGTTATGATTTGCTCACATAACCCTTCTACGTCTTTTTCTCTCTCTTCATCTTCCGGGACCCCTATGATTCTGATGTTGTTCCTTTTTAATGAGTCACTGATTTCTCTAATTCTTAAATCATGCTCTTTTCCTTAGTCTCCCTCTTTTTTTCTGCTTCAGTATTCTCCATAAGTTTGTCCTCTATATCACTGATTCATAGTTCTGCCTCATCTGTCCTTGACACCATGGCATCCATTGGAGATTGCAGCTCAGTTATAGCATTTTCTATTTCATCCTGACTAGCTTTTACTTCTTTTATCTCCACAGAAAGGGATTCTAATTCATTTTCAATGCCAGCTAGTATTCTGATTATTGTGATTCTGATTTCTGGTTCAGACATCTTGCTTGTATCTGTGTTGATTAAGTCCCTGGCTGTCATTTCTTCCTGTTCTTTCTTTTGGGGTGAATTCCTTCATTTTGTCATTTTAAAGTAAGAAAAGGAATTAATAAGGTAAAAAAATTAAAATTAAAAAATTAAAACAACACACACACACACACACACACACACCAAACAAATGATGCTAGATCCTAGGTGTGTTTTGGTCTAGGTGTTGAAAGGACTTTGATAGATTGGAGAAAAAGAGGGGTAGGGAAGGAAAATGTTTGAAATTTTGAAAAAATGAATACAAGGAAATAGAATAAAATGAAATGATGGAAGTAAAATACAATTTGAAAAATTGACAAAAAAGTAAAAAATATAGTAGAAAAAAATTAAAGAAAATATTTTTAATAAAAATTGGAAATAGAAATAACCTTTTTCTCTTTCTGTATTCAAAAAAAAGAAAAGAAAAAAAGGAGAAAAAAGAAAATTGAATAGATGGAGTAGGGAAAAGACTGAAATACGATCGGAATTACATCTGTTTCCCCTAGAAGTCAGACTATGAAGTGCTTTATAGTCTGTAAGCTAAGCAGGCAGGAGAGACTCATGTTCCTGAAGAGAGAGGTTGGCCCAGTCAGGCAGGACTTAGTGTAACGGCTCTGTTATCCACTAGATGGCGCTGCTTAGTTTACAGGGGTGGATTGTTATGATGCCTGTAGGTGCATATGCGCATGTGCTGGAGTGGTGAAAATGGCGTCACCCAGCTACCCAGTCTCTAGTATCGGAACTCTGTTCTCCACGACCAGCAATCGGGCACCCGTCCTTTGTCTCCGGCTTCCGTTCACTCCTCGCTTTTACACTGTCCGTGACCAAGCCTTCAGGCTGCCAGGCGGCACCTCCCTCCTGAGTTTTATCTCAGATGCAGCTGTGTTTCCCGCCCCCTCGCTTCTGAGGGACTGCGGCTTTGACCAGCTCAGATCCTCTGCCAGAGGGTCTCACTGAGCAGTGGCTGGAGCCAGGCACCCCCAGGAACATTTTCACGATCCTGTTGCAGCAGCGCCTCAGGGATTATGGAAAATCACAACACGCATCTGGCACCAGCCTTCGCCCTTCCCACCAGAGCACCGCCAGGTATCAGCTGTGGAGTTGCAGACTCTACGCTCCCCCTGTTTATAGTCTGAATGGAATTTAAACCCTCTCCTTTCTCCTTTCTCCCTTTTTAGTTCAGTCCCTGTGTCTGTTCCCACTTTTCCACTTTCTCTGTGGCTGCTTTTGAGGGGGGGCGGTGATTTTCCCAAACTCTCCCCCCAACCCCATCTCCGTCCTCTCTCCACAAGCAGAAACAGCTTCCAGCCCTCTGTGGCTTCTCTCTCCCCCAGTTCACCTCTCCGCACCATGTACGTGCAGAGTTCTGTGGTTCAGGTTGTGCAGATTGTTGTGTTAATCCTCAGATCAGTTTTCTGGGTGTGCAGGACAGTTTAGTGTTGGTCTGGCTGTATTTCATGGATGCGAGACACACAAAAACTTCCATGCTGTTCCTCTGTCTTGCCTCCTCCAGCTCCAGCCACCATTTTTGAACCCAAGTGTTATTTCAGTGGTGCTCCCTGACTGTCCTGGAGACCAGATATCTCATTTCCTTCTCATTCTTTCATTAAAATATTCTCTCATTACCATTTTGTAGCTGGCAGCTCCTGAGCGATAATAGCTCCCATAGACCTGCCAATTGTATGGTTTTGCTGAAGTGGGTTTATCATCACTCAGTTATATGCGTCACACCTTTCCAGGTACCCTACAGAGACTTGGTCATTCTTTTATTGATTCACCTACATGACAGGCACTTTCTTGAGTACAACATGTAGGACAGTGAGGAAAACATTTGACCCAACCTCTTTGAGTTCTGCCTGGTGGGAGTAAGAAATCAAAGAACATGAACACAAATTAATATATAATTATAAATAGTAAAAATATTATTAAAGAAATGACAGAATGATAAGGGAGAGTAATGTTAGGGGTGGGAGGGAGCTACCAGCTAAAGCCCAGTTGTTCCAAAATGTCCCTCTGGGACAAGAACGAAGAAAAAAATGCATAAATTCCGTTGGCCAGGCCAGTGGGTGGAAGGAGATCCAGCATTCTGGGAAGAGAAAATGCACAATAATGTCAAGGCTCCGAGGTGAAAGAATCTTGCCATGCTCCCAGAATTGAAAGAAGGTGGGCGCCTGAGTAGTGTGTTGGAAAGTAGTGTGTTGGGAAGTTGGAAAGTGTGTTGGAAAGTGGAGTAAGAAGGTATCAGGCAGGAAGGAAGGATCCAGTCACGTCTGATGTATTAAAGAGCTGTATTGTATTTTAAGTGCATTATGGATTTGCTGAAGGAGTTTTTAAGCAAAAAACCGACACAAGCCAGTGTGTATGCTGAGTGAGTTCCCTAGCTGGAGAGAATTGGAAGGAAGTCATTTTGCAAGTTGGACAACACATTAAAGGAGGTGATGGGGGACTGGGACATGTGATGGGCATGAGCTGTGTCTTAACATCATCTGATTCAGCAACAGGCTATCCCTGAGGGCAAAGAAGGTGTTCACAGCAACCGCTGGGTTCCCAGCATGAGTACCGGGAGTAGCAGTGACTCCAGGGTAGTTGAGGGGCACTGGGAGGGGAGCAGTTTTGTGAGAGATAGTTAAGAGTGAGGAAGAACCATCTCACTTTCCAAAGTTAGAAATTCCTGTGAGATAACCAAGTAAAGGCATCAATGGGCCATTTGATGAAGGAGTGTGGAGCCCAACACAGAGCAGATGATGCTGTGGGAGATTGGGGTGTCTGTGAAGTCATGGGAACAGGTGGGCATGCTCGGAGAGCTGCAGGGAGGAGAGGGTGGTAAGGGACCAAAGTCCATGGCATGAGTGTCACCCAGGCTAGACCACACTATGCTGTGCTCACGAACAGCTCCCAACTTTCTGCGGGTTAAAGCTAAAAGCCCACCATGGTGTCCTGTTGGGATTTCTACTCCAAGTTGCCTCCTTCCAGACCCAGCAGATGGAATGGCCACCCCCTCGAGCTTTGTCTGTTGCTGTGTGGAGGGAAAGGTTGTTGCTGTGTCTCACCGACTCCCAACTCTGTGCGGATATAACAAACATCTTTCTGTCTGCATTTCATTGGCCAAAGGAAGTTCACTTTGCCTCATCGAATGCCATGGATCCACACATAACATCCTGTCATGCGCCTGAGGGGAGTCGGAAATACTTAGTAATTAACCACAAATCATCACCACAGGGGATTGTTTCGTTCAAAAAAATGTAACATTTACATTTTTTCTTCAAGTATTTCACATTAGACTCTGAACTGGAAGTATAATGGACCAAAGTCCAAAGGAAGAAAGCATATTTATTGAGTATAAAGTTTTTCTCCCTCCAGCTTCCCCAGTTGTCTTTCCCAGCACCGCTCCCGTCATCTGTGCATCTGTTCTTACTCCCGTCATCCGTGCATCTGTTCTGTGCCACTTACTCCATGCAGTGTGGCTGCGGTGTCCCGGGATGGTTTGAGTGTAGACGGATTGGCAGGTCTTAGGGCCATCTCCAGTTGTGGTGTAAGAGTTGTGTCCATTACTGTTTGGTCTCCATGCTCAGAATAACAGCTGTATCCTTCAGGCCGGATTCTCTCGTGGGGCCCAAAAGCCACTGGCCTTATCTTTCCTCCATCTGTTATCTCTGTCCATACCATCTGTGAACTGTGCCTCATGGGCCACGCTACGTCCACCACTGTGGGAAGGAGAGAGGACCCCACACCCGGGACTGGCTCAGACTTGCGAAGGTGGGGGTGCTCAGTCCCAAACTCATCGTGCCGCAGCCAGCGAGCAAGTGAGGGCACACTTGATGTAGAGATGACAACATTGACATTTTCCACTGAGAATGATATGAAGTGAGAAAGTGGAAAGTGGATGCCTATATTTGGTTGAGGGGTAAGGAAAAAGTGGACTTTCAATCTACAGGCCCCATATAAGGTGCTTTATTTGTGCAATCCATTCAGGCTTCATAAAAACAATAGTAAACAGTAATGTCTAACTATTGCAGGAATCAGGCTCTGGGGGATACACTTTCCCGTGATCCACAACTAGTCAACAGTCTCACCGAGATCCTACTCCAGACCTCTGTGGGTCAAACGTCTTGCTCTTCTTGAGGCTAGATCAGAGACCTCAAGTCAACCCACACTAGTTTAGCTTTGTCTCCATCATGTGCTAGTTAACGTCTTTGCTTTTAAAGGCACACAAGTTCATCGAGATTGTGGTTCTCTGAGATAGCTGCACTAAATGCACAGGGTGTTCCTGATTGTGTAGACCTCAGCAGATCAAAACAGGGGAGGACAGTTAGCCCTGAGACAAAACAAGATTCTGACTCACCCTCAGAACTGGCAGACAAGTGTTGGGCTCATGGCCCTTTGTGCCATGTGTGGAACCCTTTAGATTCTTGGAGACAGGAGAGACTTGACTCCTATGGTTCTGCTGTTCCCTTAACACATGTGGCCTTCCCAGGCTTGTTCTTTCTTCTGCCTTCCCTGGTTCAGATAACAGCACAAACTTCTTTTTTTTTTAACTTTACTTATTTATTTATTTATTTATTTATTTATTTATTTATTTAGAGAGCATGAGCAAGGGAGGGGCAAGGAGAAAGGGAGAGAGAGAGAATCCCAAGCAGGCTGTCCACTGTCAATGCAGAGCCCGACACGGGGACTGTTCTGGTGAGATCATGACCTGAGCTGAAATCAAGAGTGTCACACTTAACCCACTGAGACACCCAGGTGCCCCACCACCTTCTTCTTACATATTCATCTTGGAATCTTCTCCGGCTCACAGGCCACATTCCCTCAGTTGCCGTGCCGTCTGGATTCTGCATGTGCCATGTGTAGAGAGAGCAAAATAAAGGGCGTCAGCCAGAGAGTGGCAGATGGGATGGGAGGAGGCCACGTGGGAGATGTTGTTCAGCCTTCGTAATTGTCTAACTGCATGCTGTGCTCATGCTGCCCTGATTCTCAACCCTCTCCCCATCTCTACTTGCACAACACCGACCATCCCTCATGGCCTGGACCGTCTTCCACCTTGTCCATGCTATCCTCCCACGCAATATTAACTTCTGACGGAGATTCGCGCAGTCTTGAAATCAGTTTAAGCATAACCACTCTCTTAGAGCGAGACACAGCTCCAGCAGGTGCCGATGAGGAGATTCAGTCCAGGGCAAAAAACACACATCCAAAAGGGGTATCAAACCGAGGCGGGTCATAACCTAGTCAAGCACGTGAGCTTTCAAGTTGTGGTGGAGACACCGACAGCAGGAGGACCGCTGGGCAGCGCAGCTGTAGGCAAGCGGTACCAGGAAAGCCGGGTGGCAATCAATTAGGACCCCCGTCGGCCAGAGTCCAGCACTGATGTTCAGCTGGCAAGGATTCCCAGAGAGAGGCGCATCGGAGGTTACTGACTGACCTCTGGCCAGTTTTGGTCCAGGCGATTGGAAAAAGGATGGTGGAGAGAAGGAGAGGCACCGTGAGTGGAGAAGGAAAGGGTTGGGATGACATCGTGTAGAACCACGTGAGGAAGTTACACTGGGGCCAGGCCACCTACAAAGTAACCTGGGGGTTGGAGAGGGGAGAGCAGCCTGGGGAGCAGTGTCACCCCAGCCCTGAGGTGAGACAGAAAACCTGGCACGAGCTCTTTATGCCTCACGTACCAGGAACAGAGAGAGTGGAGCTGGTCCACCTACGAAGCCGGCCTTGATTGCTCTCCAAGTGGGTGCCACACCAGGGACACAGGGCACAGAGCACTGCAGACAAGGCTCTGTGTTGTGGATGGAGAAGCGAGCGGTCTGGCTGATCTGGTACCAAGCACCCCAGCCATGATGGGGGAAGCCCATGGAGCTGTGGAATCACCTAGAAGGGGCTCCATCCCAATATCCAATACTGAAGGGTCACTGCAGGTCACCGAGAGGAAGAAACATCCACACGGAAAACCAAAGAGCAAGGATTTAGGAGCCAAGGGGAAGGGTGGTGGCCCAGGTAGGGAGCAAGGAGAGTCTGGGGAGGCGTTAGGACCTCACACTCTGAGGTCCTAACAATACCTGCAGTAAAGGACCAGTTTCTTAAACTTTCAACAAATTACACACCAATATTTTTGTTAAAATGAATTGAAAATGAATTACTAGGAAAGTGAAATGTCAAAGATTTTAAGAGGGCTCAGTTTTTAAACTACTCGATTCAATAGACACAACTCACTGTCGAACCGCGAGAACTTCCAGACACTTGTTCTCCTTTCCTGTGTTTAACGACAGGAGGGTGACCAACAGTTCACGGGCACAAAGAACACTTGGAGCAGCCCTGACCTACGGTTTGCAAGTGAAGAGATGTATCACGGACAGGGGGACCTCGGACTCTCCTGCCGAAAGCACTTCCCGGGTGTAGCCGGTGTTCAGACTCTTGAAAACCAGGTCTGGAAACTACCCATGCACCTGACTGAATCGTCACAGTTGAATCTTCCAGACCCCCACTTGCTAACACCAGGGCAAATATTCTGAGAGAGAGAGTGGGGCCCTGGCAACTGGAACGGGGAGAGTTGGGGAACGAGCTGGAAGAAGTGATGGGGAACGAGCTGGAAGAAGTGATGGGGAACTCACTCTCCCTTTCTACCCCTTCTTCTAAGTGCTTATCACTGGGTGCCATGCAAGTCTTCTGACTGACTATAAACCCTCTTTTGTGCAATGTGACGGACTTGATTAAAAACATAAACAACATAAACTTGATTAAAAACAAAACAAACAGAAGCTCAAACAAACCACAAAGGCTATCCCCACGCCTCTCTCCCTTGTTCTCCACGGCTCAGCTCTGTTCTCCCACGTGTGTTACACACATCGCGCCCAGGGGCTCCTAAAATACTTCTCATGTTCCACTGTAACTTCTTGCCTCAAATTTATCCCATATCAGGCTGCAACCTTCTTGAATTATTTACTACTCTAACCTACTCAAGGGCACAAGGATTGACATGAAGCAGGTGGTCAATACCAGATTGTTGAGTGAATGCAGAAATGGGTCCAAAGGAAATAATGCTGCAGCTTACAGTAGAGACTGGGAGTTGTCAGGCCACAGATCTGAGGGGGAAGGGCATTCCAAGGGCAGGGAACAGTATGAGGAATGGCATAGAGGTGTGAGAGGACATGCCACGCTTGGGGACTCGGAAGATGTTTGGTTAGAGTCCAGAAAACAGTAGGCCCTTTTGATGCACATTGTGGAGATCAATGTTTGAAGCATTCAACTTGTCAACTTATAATTAAGAGCCTGAGATTTTATTCAATATATGAAACAATTGAGTTAAAAGTTTCCACAGAGTTCATGTCTGGCTTTACCTTTTGTTTTCTAGGATTCATTCATTTACCATTCATTTGTTCATTCAATAATCATTTAATCACAGCATCAAACCCATTTTTTTTTAAACAAGCAAAACTTAAGCTGAAAAAGAAGGTGCTCAGCTAGGACACACAGCCTATTCCATTTCTTCAATCCCCCAGTGCACCCACACTATTTTGGTAAGTGTGCGGGGGAAGGAATGGCCTGTCCTCTGAAAGACATGATCAAGGGAGGTCATCTGGTTATCTGTTGTTGTATACAAATAAACACACTCTAGCCTGGGTGGCTCAGTCAGTTGGGCAGCCGACTTCGGCTCAGGTCATGATCTCACAGCTCGAAGGCTCGTGGGTTTGAGCCCCGCGTCGGGCTCTGTGCTGACAGCTCAGAGCCTGGAGCCTGCTTCCAATTCTGTGTCTCCCTCTCTCTCTGCCCCTCCCCTGCTCATTCTCTCTCTCTCTCTCTCTCTCAAAAATAAATAAACATTAAAAATAATAATAAAAAAATAAACACACTCTAAACCTTAGGAGCTTAAAACGACGATCCCTCATGGTTGTGTGGGTTGACTTGCAGCTCCCTACTGCTTGCTCAGGCTCACACGTGGTTCTACTCAGATGATTACTCGGGCTGGGGTCATTGCACGCGTCTTCCATAGCTTGTCCGGTGCCTGCCTGGAAGGGCGGAAGTTACCAGATCCCGCGCCTGCAGCCTCTCTGGCTGGGCTGGGCTCCCTCAGGGCATGTGACCTCAGCAAAGTCACATCTTGTACAAGGACGCTCAGGGCTCCAAAAGCAAGTGTTCTCAGACAAAAACCAAAGGCTACCAATCTCTTACGGCACTGCACCATTTCTGTGTTATTCTGATGGCCAGAGCCACCACGGAATTCATCCAGATTCAAGATCAAGGACACAGACCCGATCTCTCAAAGGCTGGGGTGGAGGAGAGCTGGAATGCTAAAAACTGAAGGCCATTGTTTATCTGCCACACAGATACTTAAGGATTCGTGCAAATTCGATCCCTGAAAAGTCAATAGAGCACACAGCTGTCTGGGGGAGAGTCTTTCCTGGAGCCTGGACTTGATAAGAGATAGATCAGTTGATACCTGAACCTGATTTGTAAATGATTGTATCAGTAAGCTTTCCTGAAAAGATTCGAGGGGCGGCATTGCGCTGTCATTAGCTAAACCACAGGCTTGCTTATGTAAGATACGTGACTCAAGGCACAGTTTATCTCTCTTGGAAGCATGTTATTTTGGAAAGTATTCCTTATTCCTAGTATCGCATTACACTTGTGGTGATGATGGTGACGATGAAGGAACACGTGACCACACGGCTGTTTCTTGGGCGAGGCTCCCAAAGTCATAAAGGAGATGATTCAATGCAGAGTCTGTAATGTGGATACAGCTGAAAGTGTTTTGTCTTTGTTTTGTCTCGCTGCAGAAACAATTTGTTTCAGGGTCACACCTCCTTTAAGGGGCTGAAATCCACCTTGGCCGATCTCACCCATCCCTTGAATCACTTCCAGATCTCAGTTTTCCCTTCTGTCATGTAAGGAGGTTTAACTGGGTTATTTTTTAACAGATGTCTTTCCATTCTAAAAAAAAAAAAAACATCAGTACTCACTGAGCAATGTATCTCAGTGTGACAGGAACTGATACATACACATCACACACATTAGTGAGCGGGACTCTCCCGAAAACCTTTTAGGGAGATATTATTATTCTTGTCTCTGTTCTCCTGCAAAGGAAGCAGGCTTCACAGGAAAATCCGCCAGCCACGTTCTGCATGCCCAGTAGAGAAGACAGTCAGGGTTCACACTCCTCTCTGCCTCTCACCAAAATCTTAATCCTTCCAGTTTATTTTTATTTGAGTACAGTTGTGCACTACTGATGGGAATGAACACTGGCGCAGCCACCGTGGTAAACAGTATGAAGGCTCCTCAAAAAGTTACAACTACAAACACCCTATGATCCAGGAATTACACTACTGGCTATTTACCCCAAAAGTACAAAAGCAGTAAGTAGGGTTACACGCACCCTACTGTTTACAGCAGCACCGTCAACAACAGCCAAACTGTGGAAGCAACCTGAGTGTCCATCGACTGATGAATGGATAAAGAAGATGCGGTGTATACGCAACGGAATATTACTTGGCCATCTTGCCGTCTGCAGCGACGTGGACGTAGCTAGAGAGGATGATGTTAAGTGAAATTAATCCTTTCCCTGTAAAGGGCTGCCTTCCATCCAACATCCCATGAACCCATGATCATGAAATTATTCAGATTTTCAGTGAAGCTACTTAAGGTCTCAATCACTTAAGGGTTGTATCAAACTTGTCCTGTGTTTTCACTACTTTAGTTTGTACTCTCTCTTTTGATGTCAGAGAGATGCTTTGTGAGCAACGCTTCACCTTTGTAATTCCTGATGATAGGGGAAATCTACCAGGGAAATAATAATTATCACAATTTCATCAGTACAACTGAGGGAGGATTCATTAATATAAGTTCGCTTTTAATAACCTGGAGGGAGAAGCGTTATAATTTCCTTGTTTATAACTGAGCATCATAGACGTTAAGAAGACGGTCTGTGTGCTCAGTTTACAAGGGATGGAGCTGGGATTCAAACCCCAGCCCGCTGACTCTCAGCTGGGCTTCATCAAACGTGCTGCTTGGAAGGTATCAAAGTGCCAGCTCCACCCTTACCCGTGCGTGACTGTCTTCAGACCCCAGGTTGTCACTCTAGGGAGCAAACCACGAAAACCAGAAGGAACACTGACTTAGAAATCCATTCATTCTGGTCCTAAATCTCAGGTATGTGTCACCCCAAGGAGGGTCATCTAAGTCCCAATTCCTTGTCACTTGTAGGTGTTTGGGGAGGGATTGTCCTCCCTCGTCATTGTACAGATATCCTCTAGGATCTTGGTAAAAAGCAACGCAGCATGAGCTGAAGTAACAGGTGAATTGCTGAGAGCTCTCTGCAGGACTGCGGCGCCCATGTGAGGGAAACCATGTGCCCTGATTTGGGAGACATTTCAACTTTCGAATATTGTGCTTTATGGTCTGCCTTTGCTCCTGCGGGCTTGACATCACGTGCCTCGATTAGGAGTACACTAGATGGATTCCCTCAAAGCGTAGACACTATCTGCCAGCATCATGCGTTGAGCAAATTCTGGGCCAAACACTCAACTTTATGCTGATTTAATGTGCTCCAAAGAGACTTGAACTTTCAGTCATCTGTGTGGGAGAACAAAAGTAAAACCAGTCAGTTCTCACTAGTCATAGAATACAAAGCATACTTCTAGGTCTGTGTCAATAAAATTAAATAATATAACATCATGGTTTGGTTGGAGGCCCTGTGAATCAATATTTAATAATGATCTATCTATCTATCTATCTACTTATCTATCCATCCAACTATCTTTCTATCTGTCTTCTCTCAGTAACTCATTCAAAAGCCAAGATGTCTGCATCATTCGCTGAGATGTACTTAGAGCTTGGTTGCCTGTTTTGTGTTCGAAAGACCTGGGTCGCAGACCCTCCCCAGCCAGGTGGTGGCTTTGCAACCTCAGGCCTGTCCCCTTAATTATTGTGAGGAGCTAGCTTCCTCATCTATCAGGTGGAACTAACGATATCCACCCTAAGTGCTCTATAGAAGTGTGGCGAAGACGAAGTTAAGCTCACGTTGTAAAAGGCACGAAGCTCTGCGGACGTACGTGTGGTACTTTTCATCCGGTGCGCATTTGACCAAGAGTTGACTAATTGACGAAAAGCAATAGATCAAACTAGTTGGCCTCATAGTAAATTAGGACAGAGGCATGAGTAACCTAGACAAATAAGACAACAATGCATCATGTGAAAATTCCTCTGTCCAAATTGAGGCAAATTCAGCAAAACAGAACATAATCTGTTTCATAATCAGAACCTGATTCACAGAAAAGGGATCTGAAGGCAGGAAATCAACACACATTAGGGAAGTCATAGTCTGGATTGCAGCATGACTAAGAGCCCACAGAGATGCCCCGGGCATCCCCATACATCTCAAACCTCCACGCGGGGGCAGACAAGTGAGGTCCTGGCTCGTCCCCGCCGAGGCTCTTCTTCAGAAGAGCCGCACCTGCCAGAGAAGGTCGGCTCGTGTGAGGGCGGCGCCCTCATCAAGGGTGTGCCCTAACTCGGAACACCTTCCGGATTATTTCATAAGGCACACCCGCGAGGAGACGTTTCTGGCCGCACACGAACAAAGCATGGAGACAGCGCGGAAGCAAAGTGACCTTCCCTCGAAACACCCACTCAGCAGCCACTCGCACTCTCACTGGCGTCTCTTAAAAAATTATTCCTCCCAAGGAGAGTAAAACACACTGAATCTCATCATCCAGGGAAGTGTTTTTGCAGATAATTGAACCTGTGAACTTCAGCTCCTTCGTCCAGTCCACACTTGCGGGTCCTCTCCGAAGGGCCCACGGCGGGAGTGACTGCAAACTGTCCTTGCAAAGGAACCAATAAGAGAACTGTGTGGGGGGAAGTGTGTCTCTGTCGATGTCCTGTTCGATCATAATCACAAGATTGTGAAGACAAAAGGAAAGATGAAAGGTTACCCCGCTTGAAGTCACGATTTTTGAAAGTTGAGCCCACCCGTTGCAAATCAAGAGGATGCGGCTCTTCTGGGTAGATGTGCATCAGCTAGCCTTTGTTTTTCTGGGGCTGCAAGGACCCTACAAAAGGGGGAGCCCTAAGGCGAACACCCTGGAGCAGCAGGAGGTGGGGGGCGTCGGAGGTCTTCCGCAGAGAAGGACAACCTAGGTGAGCATGCCCAGGCTTCCCCTGCTGCTGCTGCTCTGGGGCGTGGGGGTTCACGTCTTCACAGCACCTGCTGAAACACGAGAGCGAGATGACACGATGGTCCAGGTGAATGCTGATTCCCACACGCCATCCTCACGTTTTCCAAGGTCAAGGTCTAGAAGCTCAAGCAAGTCTGGGATTCATTCTGGGGTAACTACTTTCTCTGAAACAGATTCCCTCATAACAAAATGAAACATCTCTTTACACATCTGTAGACATTTCTTTGGAAGAGGGAAACAGAGAGAGAGAGAGAGTCCTGACTACCTTAACACTGACTTCACAGTGTTATTATTTATTGGTAAGCCTCATAAAGGCTATGAAATCATCACAGATGCAGAAAGGTTTTTTCCCCCCTCTTTGCCCGAAATCTTCAAGACAAAAGAACTTCTCTATCCCCACAGTGAAATCCTGAAGATTTTCAGGAAGTAAATGAGAAGGGTTTCACGTTTCGTGTTTCGATATTTGCCTCCTTATCAGAAATACCTACAAAAGTACGACAACTTGAAGACTGGAACCAACAAATCTGGAAAGCAGAGAAACAGCGGTTTAGTGGTTGAGAAGCTGAAGCAAATGCAGAAATTCTTTGGGCTGAAGGTGACTGGGCGGCCAGAGCTGAGACCCTGCACGTGATGCAGCAGGGCTGGTGTGGGGTGCCCGACGTGGCTCCCTATGTCCTCACTGAGGGGAACCCTCGATGGGAACACACACACCTGACCTACAGTTAATGAGAACGGGCACCAGAGCAAGGACTCTATTCCCCATCAGAGCCATGACAGAGGAGGTCTGACATGTCTCTGTTTTATTTTACGTGAAGGATTGAAAATTACACACCAGACCTGCCAAGAGCAGAGGTGGACTGTGCCCTTGACAAAGGTTTTCAACTCTGGAGTAATGCCTCCGTCCTGACCTTCACCAAGTTCTCTGAGGGTCAGGCAGACATAACACTATCCTTTGGGGAGGTAAGCCCTTCTTATCTCCCAAATCCATTCTGGACTTCACCTCCTGATGCTCGCAAGCCTTCTCCACTGGGCTAAGGATGTTCTGGAGGGGTGTTGATTTCATGGGCCAAAGAAAGGAAGCTTCAAAGATCAAGAATAGCTTTGGGGGGCACCTGGTGGCTCAGTCGGTTGAGCGTCCAACCTCGGCTCAGGTCATGATCTCACTGTCCATGAGTTCAAGCCCCGCATTGGGCTCTGTGCTGACAGCTTGGAGCCTGGAGCCTGTTTTGGATTCTGTGTCTCCCTCTCTCTCTGCCCCATCCCCACTCATACTCTGTCTCTCTCTGTCTCAAAAATAAATAATTGTTATTATTATTTTTTAAGAATAGCTTTGGGCTCTTTGTCACCGCCCTCACCTTCCCCAGGGAAGCCAGACATAACGGGGATCCGCCCCTGCTGTCCTGTTCTTCACAGATCATGGTGATAAGTCCGACTTTGGCAGAATCAGAAGCCCGCTTGCTCATGTGTTCCCACCAGGAAGGGGCATGGGAGGAGGTGTTCATTTTGATGAGGAAAAAACATGGACCGATGACTTCAGAAGTGAGTCCACAAATTCTTCCTATTTCCCCCTTTTATGGGTCAGTGTTTTTCTACAAGAATGCCTTTAGTCAAGTGGGCCAGCTTTGTGATCAGCCTTAAATACTTTAGTAAACATAAGCTTTTATTAAAACTATAATTGCTTAGAAAGCCAATGGGAACTCTTTGATCTCATTTATTTTTTTTAAATGTTTTATTTACTTTTAAGACAGAGAGAGACAGAGCATGAGTGGGGATGGGGCAGAGAGAGAAGGAGACACAGAATCTGAAGCAGGCTCTAGGCCCTGAGCTGTGAGCACAGAGCCAACACAGGGCTCGAACGCAGGAACAGTGAGATCATGACCTGAGCCAAAGTTGGACGCTTAACCAGCTGAGCCACCCAGGCACCCCTGGTCTCATTTATTTAAAATAAGGGAATATTATTTCTGCAAGTAATATCATTTTACCCACAAAAGTACGTTACTCTAAAAATGTTGCTGGGATGTTTTATTTATTTTTTTTTTTATTTATTTTTTTTTTCCAACATTTTTTATTTATTTTTGGGACAGAGAGAGACAGAGCATGAACGGGGGAGGGGCAGAGAGAGAGGGAGACACAGAATCGGAAACAGGCTCCAGGCTCCGAGCCATCAGCCCAGAGCCTGACGTGGGGCTCGAACTCACGGACCGCGAGATCGTGACCTGGCTGAAGTCGGACGCTTAACCGACTGCGCCACCCAGGCGCCCCGATGGGATGTTTTAAATCACACTGTCACAGATATTATTACATACCCAAATGGTTATTTTTGGTAAAGTGATTTGGGAGAATTTTTCTTGGTGCTTTCCTATGTTATCTAAATTTTCAGAAGTAGACATAGAAGATAATATAAGATTTAGGAGCAGAAAACAATAATACATTTCAATAGAATCCTATTATTCCTCTAGAATATAACACTTTCTACCTTATTTTATGATAGTTATTAATCAGTGGGATTTTTCTTTGTCAGTTGAGTTTCTTCCGGGAATTATACTAGTCCAATCTCAGAAATTCAGACTTTCCTCAGCCCACCTAAAATTATTAAGACATTCTTCTTTCTTTGACGAAACGTACACACACACGTATACCCCACACAGACATACCACCAGCTACACACCAAATCTGCACAAAGAAAGTCAAAAATAAAGCTTCTGAGGTTTGGATGTTTATATTTCCCTCTTGGGTTCCTCAAAAGTGCATTCCAGTAATTGCAAACATGTTCTGTTGGTCTTTTTAGACTACAACTTGTATTATGTGGCGGCATATGAGTTGGGCCATTCCCTTGGACTACTCCATAGTGATAACATTGGCTCTTTGATGTTCCCCAGATACATCTACTATGGTGATGCCCTGCTGTCTCCGAAGGACATCGATGCCATCCAGGCCATCTATGGTGAGCACAAAGTAAAAATGCTGGACAAACAATTAGGGGTCTAGATGTGGGTTTCAAATAAACAGCTTTCAGCTGCGTCCTTTAACAAAGAGCCTTCGTTCTGTGGGGCAACTGGATGGCTCAGTCAGTTGAGGATCTGACTCTTGATTGTGGCTCAGGTCATGATCTCAGGGTGGTGAGATCAAGCCCTGGGTTGGGCTCTGTGACGAGTGTAGAGCCTGCTTGGGATTCTCTCTCTCTCTCCGCCCCTCCCCTGCTTGCTCTTTCGCTCGCTCGCCCTCTGTCTCTCTAAAATAATAAAAATAGAGGCTTCATTCTAAATGTTTTTGTGTTAACATAATATGCCAACTTAATTTACTTCAGAACTTCTATTTCTTTTTTAGGACCTTCCAAAAATCCCATCCAGCCAAAAGAACCGCCAATCCCACAAGCCTGTGATAGCAAGTTAACATTTGATGCTGTCACCAAAATTCGTGCAGAATCATTCTTCTTTAAAAACATATAAAAAAGAAAGAAAAAAAGAGGGGCCCCTGGGTGGCTCAGTCAGTTAAGCATCGGACTTCAGCTCAGGTCATGATCTCACGGCTCATGGGTTTGAGCCCCACGTCGGGCTCTGTGCTGACAGCTCAGAGCCTGGAACCTGCTTTGGATTCTGTGTCTCCCTCTCTCTCTCTCAGCCCCTCTTCCACCCATGCTCGCTCTCTCTCTCTCTCTTTCTCTCTCAAAAATAAATAAACATTAAAATTTTTTAAAGAGAGAAAGAAAGAAAAAAAGAAAGAAAGAAAGAATTGAAGAAAGAAAGAAAAAAATCACCATTAATACTGATTTATGCTTTTAAGTTGTTCTGACATTTTTGTTGAACGGTCTCTGTTTCTTTAGCAATATATTTTAATTGGTCATTTTAATAGTAGTGCATTTGCATGAAGTGATTTATTCTTCGAAAATTTTTATCACAGATAAGGGGCACCTAGCTGGCTCAGCCAGAAGAGCATACGACTCTCGACCTCAGGGTTGTGAGTTTAAGCCCCACGCTGGGTGTAGAAATTACTTAAACAAAAATAGAAAGAAGAAAAACAAATTTTTATCATAGGTAAGTCATTCAATCACCAGAAAATTCATAAAGTCAAAGGTATTATAAGGCTTCCACTCCACACTGGCCCACAGGCAAACTTGTGGGTTAGGCAGACAGACAGATCACAGGCTTGTCAGTAATGGAGCTGGAACTCGTCTTCCAACTCCTTTCACCAACCCCTGAGATGTGAAACTCCTTTCACGTTTCTGCTGTCTGGGATGATAAACGTGTTAGTGAGTAGGAACAAATAGGTTCTTCCGAGAACACTGCTCAAATCAGATGTCTACACCGCGCTGAGGGCAATGTAGTCTAGGGCCCGAAAAGGAAGGTCCAGGGGATGTCAAGAGCTGAGAGGGACTGATGGGGGCCAGTGCCGACACTGCAGGGGGCTTGGTGGTGGGTCCAGGGACTGCGAGCAGCAGCTGGGCCTGCTAGGAGGCTAACGAGGAGGTTCTTTCCGGGACATGAGCCCTCTGGTCCTTCCCAAGGCTGGTGGCTCACTGTATGCTTCCATTTGGTGTCTATGGTCTTCAGAACACTCCCGTCAGCCCACGTAGGAGCCTGTGCTGAGCTGTCACCCTGGTCCCCAGGACGTGACACAAACGCGGCAAAACTCCCAACCGGAAAACCCTACAATGGAGAAGCTTGGTCGGAGCCTCTCACACCTTCTTTAGCCTCGTCGGTCGGCCTGTGTCATCTGCTGGCATGTAGGATCTCTGTGAGATGAGACATCCCGCACGCAGAGGGCCCAGCATGTGGGGGGCAGACTCGTGTCCAGGGAGAAGAGCTGGTCATCAACCCAGGCTGCCGCGCTGACAATCTTTTCCTCTCTTCTGAATCAGGTTCTTCCTACGCACAGGTGTCTTCTACGAAACAGTGGATCCCGATGTCATTTCTGACTTAGGTAACGGAGTAGACGCTGCTTATGAAGTTGCTAGAAGAGATGAAGTTTTATTTTTTAAAGGTAAAGCTTCCGGGGTTTTTTTTGGTTGATGGGCTTATGAGTTACATGTTTCATCAGGTTTTTGTTGGTTGTTGAAAATTAAGGGGGCCATTTCCATAAGTCAAGAATCTTGAAACAGATCTAACGTGTGTGGAGAAAACAGGAGGGTTTATATACACACGAGGTCTCACGCTGCCTTCTTGTGAGGAGGTCGCGTGTTTGTGCTCATACTGCGGCATCATGACTGATGCGCTGATGTGCTGGAGATGTTAAGCGAGCACATACCAAGTCCTTTGCCAGGAGCTGAGAGGGGTCTCTCGGGGAGACGCCATGGCCGCAGGACCCCTGTGCATCTGGGGAAGCCAGCCGCCTGCACCCCGGACAAATGCCTGGCTCGGGGACACCACACTTGGGAATAAAACCCTGTATCCACCTCTCGTGAATGAGTGTCTGCGGGAAAGCCTGACTACTGTCCTCAGAGCCCTGGGCACAGTGTTTTCATGCTTGGTTTTTCTGTTGACAGGTGGTAAATACTGGGCCATCAAGGGGCACCGGGCACTGTATGGCTATCCCAGGGACATCTACAGCTCCTTTGGCTTCCCCCAAAGGGTGAAGAAAATCGATGCTGCCGTTCACGAGGAGGAGACTGGGATGACGTACTTCTTTGTTGCCAGCGAGCATTGGCGGCAAAGACAGGCAGATCACTCAGCGGAAGGAGTTGCCTTTTTAAAAATCATTCTCAAACCCTGCAGAACCTCCATCCTCCCTTGGTGAATGGACGCAGCTAGACCAAGAGTCACTCGGAAGCCTCTCTGTTATCGTCACGCCATGTCTGTCCTTGCGAGGCAAGGGACCTATAGGATGGAGTTGAAAAGGACGATAGAAAGCGGGAACAGAAAGGAACCTTCTTTCCCACGGTAGTTCTCCTTGATAGGGCAGACAATGGAGTCTGAGATAAAGTTTGAATCAGATTTTAGGGTTGATGCTGCTCTAGTCTGTTCCAGTCTCCCATAACCCTATTGAACTGGGACCCTTGCCAGTTGAAACCTATTATTTCCATGCTGGCAATGCACCCACTCACAACTGTCTACAGCGGTGGTTTTCTACAAAATGAAAATGAAGGCAGCCCCCACCTCTCAGATTTATTGTGAAGAGTTAAGGAAGCAGTATACTTAAACCACTCAGAACAGTGACTTGATACTTAATGCTGAGTATTACTTATTGTTATTAATCACACATTCTGAAATTTCTAATATATTTTTTTTTTACCGGGTATGATGAAAACACGCAGTCCATGGATGTGGGTTTTCCCAAAGAGATAACTCAAGACTTTCCCGGAATTGGCAAAAAAGTTGATGCTGTCTTCCAAGATGGAGGTAAAGATGTCTCCCTTTCGTGGCCATAGAAATGACAAATGTACTGTTCCTTAGATATGAAAGCAAATTGCCTGTGTGGAAATGGATATTTTTTTTCAAGAGTTCATGTGTAAAATCACCATCTATTTGTCTCATAGGATCGTTACCTTTCATTTTCTTCCTAAGATTTCTATTTCTTTCGTGGAAAAAGGCAGTACAAATTTGATCCTAAAACCAAGCAAATTTTGACTGTCCTGAAAACCAACAGCTGGTTCCACTGCAGAAGTAAATGATGATTGACTATCACAAAGGAGAAAAGAAAAAATACCCCTGATGAGCCCAGGGGAGGTGTTTCCCTGAGGACCCAGATATTTCAGTATTTTATTCTTGTCTCTCGGTGATACTGAGGCACAGGCATATGAGTACAATCTGATTTAACCTCGATCTGGAGATAGTCTGGGTTAACGAGATTGTACTCCTTCACGAACTTCCACACCGTAGCTTGACCTGAGTGCTGAGGGTCTCATGGCTGTAGCTCATCCCTAGGTTTACCTACAGAAAAGCTTTTTGTCAATATTCTATGATATTTTAAGTAATTATGCTTCTCAAGATAACACCTTCTCACATGTTGTGTCTGTAAGGCTAGGCAAGTTCACCATGAAGTTTGTGGGAGGACAGGATGTACAGAGTTTCAAGCACATTCCTTTCTCATGGCGGAGGCATCACCTGAGGGGAAGGGGCTGGTTATTGACCCACCTCTCTGGTTTTGATTATAAACTAAGCCTTAGGTCAAATAATGGAAGGGATTGGGACTGCCTGGCTGGCTCAGTCGGTAGAGCATGTGACTCTTGATCTCGGGGTGGGGAGTTCAAGCCCCACATTGGGCATAGAACTTACTTAGAAATATATATATATAAAGAAAAGAAAGAATAAAAATGAGCAGCTTTTTAATAAATAATCACAGTGGAAGGGATTTACTGAGCTTTGGCTGGGGGTCCCGGAGGGAGCCCTGGATTCGGTAGGTTTATGTATATTCCCTCAGCCCTATTGAGGTGACTTCTCTCCAATTTCTCAGTGACAAAGTCCAGAGCCTGAAGCCAGCACATAGCCTCAAATTTACTGCAGAAACATGAGCGGGCTGCTTAGACTTCTCCGCTATCATCCTAGCTATCTTCATCAGGTTAGGAGCTGGTCCCCGAACAGTAGCCTGAGGGCTCTTGTCCTCCAGGGAGTGTTCCGTGCAGAGCACTCTGAGTGGGTCACATTATGCAGATACACTTTGCAGAGGCTAGTGATTGCTGCTGAAAAACAATCGAGACCGTGCAAATCCTCTCTTCTGCTCTTACAACTGATTTCTCTTAGGTTTCCTGATGCTGCTCTGTGCTCAAGGTGCCTCGATTTTATAGTGAACTATTTGTATAATGTTTGTGGTTGAGTATTTTCTTTTTCTGTTTACCAAGATAATAAATGCATGCTCAGTAATTCTGGGCAAGATGGCAAGCCGCCTGCGGGCTCCTTCCTGTGAATCAAAGGCGCAGAAGTAAGGGGAGGCCGGTGAATCCTAGAATAGACGCAAGCGGGGAGAAAGCCTGAGCGGCATGGGAAGAGGAAACAGCACCGCGATGGGTGAGGGACAGCTGCCTCCTTGCGGGGGCGGGATTGTGGAAGCGGGTTCTACTGCTGCCCCTTCTCTCACGCGTTGCTGTGGACCCCACATAGGCACGGCAGGCCTGGAAGGGGCAGGACGAGCGAGAGACGAGGGGTGAGGTCAGGGCAGTGACCCTATTTCACGCTCAGCGAAGGCTCAGGTCCCTACAAGGCCCTCCAAGCCTGCTCTCTCTGCACCTGGTTGTCTAGCGTTCTCCCTCTTGGTTGCTGCATTCCAGCTGCACTGGCTTCTTTGTTATTTGTGGAGCGTGTGACATGTATTCGGACCTCAGTGCCTTTTCACCACGATTCCCCCAAATACTTGCATAGTTGAGTCCTTCACGTCTCCTGCAACTCTGCTCAAATGTCCTTCTCAGGGGGCCATCGCTGGCTGCCTCTGTCACTAGTACAGTGTGCACCACCCCTCCACAGAGACGCGGAGTCCTGACTGTCCTACACCACTCTACAGTGGTCACCTTCTAGCATATTCTGTAATTCAGTCTCTCCTTACATCTGGTGTTTACTGCCTGTCTGCCCTCTACAAAGCAGGCTCGTGAGGACAGGGGCCATTGTTAGTTTCTGTTTGATGTTTGTCATTGTTATAATTCGGGAGCCAAGGAGGTACTCGCAAAAAATTAACAAATTAATACAGAATTGAGGCGGGATGCCAGCGGAGCCGGGACGCCAGTAACAAGGTGTGGGGTCAGCTTGACCAGCTCCTGAAGGACCCGGCTCCCCGTCCCCCCAGCCCGGACACGGCAGCGGCTCCCAGAAATGCTCGGAGCCGGACACAGAATTTCTGAGCGGTTCCTGGTGGGGCGGGACCCACTGATGAGGATGAGAAAAATGAGAACAGTGGAGTGCGGACTGTCTTACCAAACATCTGCCCCAAGCTGCTTCCATTCTATCTTGGTCCAGCTCGCAGAGAACACGCCAGGACCCAGGCCTTAAAACCATCCACAGGGTCCAGGGAGACTGACAGTTTTGTGGAAATACGAGATCACAGGGGAAATGTGTGTTTCTAATACCTACATCTGACCAAGGACTTGGACCCAGTAGAGATAAAAAGTTCCTACAAAGCAATAATAAAATGACAACCCAAGTAAAAATACACAGAAGTCTTTTTTTTTTTAATTTACATCATTATTGCCTATAGTGCAATAATGATTTCAGGAATCGAATCCAGTGATTCATCACTTACATATGACACTGAGTGCTCATCCCGACAAGTGTCCTCCTTAATGCCCTTTGCCCATTTAGCCCATCCCCCACCCACAACCCCTCCAGCAACCCTCAGTTTGTTCTCTGTATTTAAGAGTCTCTTATGTTTTGTCCCCTCCTTGTTTTTATATTATTTTTGCTCCCTTCCCTTATGTTCATGTGTTTTGTATCTTAAATTCCTCATATGAATGAAGTCCTATGATATTCGTCTTTCTCTGACTAATCTCACTTAGCATAATCCCCTCTAGTTCCATCCACGTTGTTGCAAATGGCAAGATTTCATTCTTTTTGATTGCCGAGTAATACTCCATTGTATATATAGACCACATCTTCTTTATCCATTCATCAGTCGATGGACATTTGGGCTCTTTCCATACTTTAGCTATTGTCGATAGTGATGCTATAAACATTGGGGTGCATGTGCCCCTTCAGAACAGCACATGTTTATCCTTTGGATAAATACCTAGTGGTGCAATTACTGGGTCATAGGGTAGTTCTATTTTTAGTTTTTTGAGGAACTTCCATACTGTTTTCCAGAGTGGCTGCACCAGTTTGCATTCCCACCAGCAGTGCAAAAAAGGTCCTCTTTCTCTGCATCCTCGCCAACATCTGTTGTTGCCTGAGTTGTTAATGTTAGCCACTCACATCTAATGTTAGGTGCGAGGTGGTTTCGATTTGTACTTCCCTGATGATGAGTGATGTTGAGCATCTTTTCATGTGTCTGTTTGCCGTCTGGATGTCTTCTTTGGAAAAGTGTCTATTCATGTCTTTTGCCCATTTCTTCATTGGATTATTTGTTTTTGGGTGTTGAGTTTGATAAGTTCTTTATAGATTTTGGATACTAACCCTTTATCTGATATGTCATTTACAAATACCTTCTCCCATTCCGTTGGTTGCCTTTTAGTTTTGCTGAGTGTTTCCTTCACCATGCAGAAGCTTTTTATCTTGATGAGGTCCCAATAGTTCATTTTTGCTTTTGTTTCCCTTGCCTCCAGAGACATGTCGTGTAAGAAGTTGCTGCAGCCAAGGTCAAAGAGGTTTTTGTCTGCTTTCTCCTCTAGGATTTTAATGGCTTCCTGTCTTACCTTTAGTTCTTTCATCCATTTTGAGTTTGTTTTTGAAAAATACACAGAAGTCTTAATCAAATCAAACTCTTCATAAAGGAAGACATATAAATGGCCAATAAACACATAAAAAAGTACTTAACATCATTAGTTATCAAGAAAATAAAATTCTTATAAGGCATTACTACAAAACCACTAAACTTATTGATATGAATGACTGAATACACTCAATGAGGAGCTAGAATATCTATACCTTTCCTACGATATGGAAGTCACTCACAAAGTTAAATATTTACCTACCTTATGACCTCTTCAATATATTTTCCCGGGATAAATGAAAACACAAACCTACAAGAAGCTTGCTTGGGAAGGCTCGTAGAAGCTTATGCATGTAGCCCAAATCTGGAAAGAGTATATTCACATGGTACAATACCATAAAAAAGGAGTATAAATGATCTACGAGTATACACCACCACACAGATGAAGCTAAAAACTATTATTCCAGGCAAAGACTACATATGCTTGGTTCCATTTGGATGACCTTATTGATTAGGAAAAGTAATCTGTAGGGAAAGAAATAAGAACAGTGGTTGAGTCTAGGGAAGGATTCAGATCGGGTGAGAAAGGCCATAGAGATCTTTCTAGGGCGATGGAAATGTTCTAGTTCTTCATGGGGGGGTGGGTTACATGGGCAAGTACATTTGTAAAATTCACTGAATTATGCACTTAAGACTTGTATCCTTCACTGTATGTCAGTATCTCAAAAATATTTAAACCAAAAAGAAACTAACAGAAAAAAGAAGTCTTAATCATTAGATAACTACTAAAATAATTAGAAATAGTGATTTACAAATCTTCCCCCAAACACTGGCCCAGATAGTTCTATGGATTTTTTTGTGCAAAAATTCATTTCAAGGAACAGATGGCTCCAATATTACATGAACTCTTTCAGAGAAAACAGTGTGTATTCTACTATTACACACAGCAAATATGGACACACTTCACTCATTGTCCTATTAAATAAATGCAAATAAGACAAAATGGCCTACATCATTGATGCTTATTCCACATAGTCTTGGATACCTGGCTGACAATTAGGACAAGGAAAAAAAAACAAGAAAAAAAATAACATGAGTTATAAGGATCAAAAGGGAAGAGTCCAAATTACCATTATTAGCAGGTCATTTGATCACTTCCACAGAAAAGCCAAAAGAGGGGCGCGTGGGTGGCTTGGTCGGTTAAGCGTCCGACTTTGGCTCAGGTCATGATCTCACGGTCCGTGAGTTCGAGCCCCGCGTCGGACTCTGTGCTGACAGCTCAGAGCCTGGAGCCTGTTTCAGATTCTGTGTCTCCTTCTCTCTCTGCCCCTCCTCTGTTCATGCTCTGTCTCTCTCTGTCTCAAAAATAAATAAACGTTAAAAAAAAATTAAAAAAAAAGAAAAGAAAAGAAAAGCCCAAAAGATCAAAACTCCTCAGACAGGTCAGACCTTTCAGTGTTCCCAAATATAACATCAACGCATCAAAATCACTTATGCTCCTACACATTCACAATAAACAAGTAGATAAAATATAGAAAATAAAATACTGATAGCTACAGGAAAATCTATAAATCTAGGAAGTAATCTAGCAAAAACAGAGTAAGACCTCAATAAATAAAATTTTCAGACCCCTATTAAAGATAAAACAAGAAAAGCTAAAAAAAAAGAGAGAGAGAGAGAGAGAGAAAGAAAAGAAAAAAAAAAAGCTGATGACCTACTACTCCAAAGATGACCAATTTTCCCCAACTTAATTTGTAAGTGTAATGAAACTTCAATTAAATCCCAACGGGATTCTTTAGGAAACTTGAAAAACTGATTTTGAAGTGTTTACAAAGAAATAAAAGCAAAGACAGAGAGAGTCCCTCCCGCCAGACATGTTACAAAACCACTGCGTCGCCAGGCACAGAATGGATACAGAAGCAGAGATAGAAGGAAGCTAACAGAACCAAATATGAGTCCAGAAACACATCCTTGGTGTGACAGAGGTAGCGTCACTAACTCGAAGGAAAACAACGGATTATTATACGATGCCCTGGAGAAGACTGCATGGAATCCAGGAAAAAACCCAGATGCGTTAGATCTCTCCTCAGGTGTTCATGATTTATACATTTCACCACGTGTTTCCGGTCCTCTCCTGCTGGACACAGGGAAGGGTTACACGTTCCAGCCCATTTGCAGTGTTTTGGGGTCAGATCACTAGTTCTGGACAGTGAATTGGCAGTGTCCACCAATGGCGGACGTGTGAGACGAACCTCTGTTGCTTCGAGAGACATTAAAGAATTCAGGGCTTGGGGCGCCTGGGTGGCGCAGTCGGTTGAGCGGCCGACTTCAGCCAGGTCACGATCTCACGGTCCGTGAGTTCGAGCCCCGCGTCAGGCTCTGGGCTGATGGCTCAGAGCCTGGAGCCTGTTTCCGATTCTGTGTCTCCCTCTTTCTCTGTCCCTCCCCCGTTCATGCTCTGTCTCTCTCTGTCCCAAAAATAAATAATAAAAAAAAAAAAAAAAAAAAAAAAAAAAAAAAAAAGAATTCAGGGCTTCTAATCCTAGAATAATTTAGCCTATCCTCTCTGATATAAACCACGTACAAAATTAAACTTCAAATGGATTTAAAATCTCAACGTGAAAGACAAAACTCTAAAAATAATTGTAAAAAGGATAGGCAATTTTTGCCACCTTAACATGGGGAAGAAGGTCTCCAACAACACCAAAAACGCTGAAGCTCTATGGGGTGGGGCTGATAGGTTCGACCACATCAAAATTTCGACCGTATACCCGGGTAGCCAAGAGCAGGTAAAGGCATATCCAACTGTGCAATCAGAAAAATAGGAAATGTAGACAGGTTGTAGATTTCTACCCATCGAAATGGCAGAAATTGGAAGTTCTGGTAATCCTAAGGGCTCGTACAAACATGGGGGGTGGGGGAAAGATGTTCATTCTAGCTGGTGGCACCACTCTGCCTGAACCCCAGTGATTCCACTGCTGGGTGTTCATTCCGATCACCGTCCGCAGGAGAATTGTCAGAGGGTGACCGTTAGAGCAGGGTCGGTGACAACAGGGAGCTGGCCGCGGCCTGGGGACCTTTGCTGGGAGCTGACCAGGGGGATGGGACACATCCCCGCACGCGATCGAAATATCAGAATACCACACAGCGGTGGGGGGCCGCACACCAAACAGCACCAGACCAGCAGGGACTGACTCGAAGGCCAAGTGTGAGAATGAAGAGCCAAGGCCAGTGCCATTTATAAAAATAGAGAGTTTACACACAAAACGGGGCCATATGCTTTTCAAGAGATACGTGCAAATTTACATGAACCTTTGGAAGGAAACTGGGAGGATATATATTAAATACATTAGGTATTTGGTTTTTGTTCGGTGGCAAATCCTTTTTTAAGTTTGTATTTAAATTCCAGTTAGGGGGCGCCTGGGTGGCGCAGTCGGTTAAGCGTCCGACTTCAGCCAGGTCACGATCTCGCGGTCCGTGAGTTCGAGCCCCGCGTCAGGCTCTGGGCCGATGGCTCGGAGCCTGGAGCCTGTTTCCGATTCTGTGTCTCCCTCTCTCTCTGACCCTCCCCCGTTCATGCTCTGTCTCTCTCTGTCCCAAAAATAAAATAAAATAAAAAACGTTGAAAAAAAAAAAAAAAAAAAAAATTCCAGTTAGTTAACACAGTGTAATACTGGTTTCGGGTGCACAGAACGAGACTCAACACTCTGCACGTCACCCGGTGCCCGTCACAGCAAGTGCCCCCTTAATCCCCATCACCTGTTCCCCCATCCCCCCCCACCTCCCCTCTGGTGACCATAAGTCTGTTCTCTATAGTTAAGAGTCTGGGTCTCAGCTGGCTCTCTGTTTCTTTTATTTCCTTCCATTTGCTTGCCTGTTTTGTTTCTTAAATTCTGCGTACGAGTGAAATCACGTGGTATCTGTCTTTCTCCAACTGACTGGCTTCACTTAGAATAATCCTCTCTAGCTCCATCCACATTGCTGCAAATGACATTTCATTCTTCTTTTTTTTCCTTTTTTTTTTTTTTTTTTTTTTTAGGTAGGCTTTACTCCCAACAGAGCCCGACATGGGGCCCGTCCCGGGGCTGGAACCCACAACCCTAAGATGAAGACCTGAGGTGAGATCAAGAGTCGGGTGCTCAACTGTCTGAGCCACCCAGATGCCCTAACTTCATTCTTCTTTATATCTGAGTAATATTCCATGGGGGGGGGGGGGGGCGTGTTTTAGGTGTGGTGTGGGTAAAGAAGAAAACAGTGATAAAAATAATAAAAGGAGTAACATAGACTAGTGAGGATAGTACGGCCTGAGGAGGAGAAAAAAAACAGAAAATAAGAAAATGGAAAAAATGGAAAAGAGAGGGGAAGAGGAGAAAGAAAAATTGAAAGAAAACTTTAAAAGCCCTAAACATTCCAAAAATAAATCATTTATAACGTTACCACCCAATGTTAAGCACCGTGAATATTTTGGCTCATAAACTTGTACTATTTTGATGCTTACGTTTTTCTTTATGAATATGAAAACACATTGTACCCAGGTTTCTATCGCCTGGATTTTCCTCCTAGCAAATGTCATGATATCAAGTAGCCTCTATATCATATTAAGTGAAAAAAGTCCTTACTGACCACCTACTATGTGGATGCTGCTTTATGCGCTTCGGCGGCATTGGCAACATAGCGAGAGCTGTCTTCATGGGGTTCACACTTCTGCTCAGGGAAGACAGACACAGAGTCAACGTAATTTAAAAAGAAAGCCTGTAGGAGGATGATACACGTTAAGGGGGAGCACGCAGGACGAGGGAAGGAAGAGTGTTGGGCACGGGGGTCCGCCGATCCCCGTAGCGTCGCAAGCAATAGGGTGAGCACTCACAGACCAGGTGTCCCTTGAGGGGAGACTCGGAGCACAGGAACGGGGCACTGATCGCCTGGGGGAGCTTGCTTGGCACAGGTCACCAGCCAGGGGGGACGCCCCAGGAGGGGACAGGCACCCCGGTGCACGTGAGAGCCGCGTGGCAGCGTGGCTCCGGCTGAGCGAGGAAGCCAGGCGTGGGAACTGAGGCAGCAGACGGGCCGAGCGGACAGGTCACCGTGGGCCGGTGTGAGGACTTTGACTTGGAACCCGGACGCCAGGAGCCAGGAGCACGCTGACCAAAGCAGTGCACGCTCACTGCTGCCGGAACACACGCCGCGAGGCACCAAGAATACAAGCAGGAAGCCGGGTGTCCGGGCACGAGATGACTGCGGTTCAGACCATGGTGGCAGCAGGGGACACACGTGACAGAAGGCACTTGTAGGTGTCCTGTTCTCCTCACAGACATCTCTTTTCTCGCAGGTTCTACTGGGCCCTGTCCTATTGGTGGTAGGTAGTTACTAAGCCTTCAACTGTTATTTGACGGACAAAATGTTTTCCTTTTACCATTTCCAAAGCAAATTGTGACTCACTGGGCCTCTGGGGACCTGCATATGAGGTCCACCTGTGAACCAGCATCCACTGCATTCGCTGAGCTGCTCTTGGTGAGAAAGCTGCGTGGCTTGGCAGCTGGGGGGACAGCCTGTGTGCCGGCCACCCCGTCACCCGGAGACCTGGCCCGGCAGCTGGGGGGGACAGCCTGTGTGAAGCACGTTCAGGCACTGAGTGCTGGCCACTGCGTGACCACGTGTGGCCTCTCAGTGACCTTGTACAACTGCTACCTGCAGCGTGACATCAAGAAGATGCTCTTCAGTCCCCGAGGGACAAAACTGCTTCGGGACTCCGTGGCTGCTCCGTGAATTCCCTGCTCTGTGTTCTCACCCACAACAAACTGCGTTTGAACGAGCTCTGGCTGAGTCCCTAGTGCCCAGTCGTCCAGCTACCCTGCCTTGTTCAGAGCCTGGCCCGTCCTCCCCAAATGAGATGGTGGCGGTCTGTGCTTACGTTCCCATTCAGGGGCTGCCCGAGTGGACTCTGGGCGCCCTCTCCTGGCCTCGCACGGGCGTGACCAGCTCCAGCCACACCAGGGGGTACTGGTGTCCGGCATCCAGGTTTCCATGGCTTCCACGAGCCCAGCTCCGGGGTGTCTGGCATTTTACACTGGATACACCGGAGTCCTGGAAGCTTCTCCCGTAACTCATGGCAAGCTCCCGTATGTGCCACGAACACACAGAAAACTCCCTGTGTGGAGAGAACAACGCGATGACAGCCGTCACCTCTGGCGGAGGCTTAGGAGGATCACACTGATCTGTCGTGCTTAGGAGTGTTTGAAATTGCTTTTCACAGAAACGTGTGTGGTCCTGTATTACTAGAATATTTTCAACGATTTTTTGTGAGTCCTGTGAACTTCAGTTTATGACCTGCTTTCCATCCGCTGCCTCTAGGACGCACGGCTGTCCTGGGAGATCGTCTCTCACACGACTGACAGAAAACGGTCACTCTCGCTCCGGGTGCCGGGCGGTGGGCTGAGCGCCTCCCGTCACACCTGCACCTGCCTGGAGTCTTTACAGCGTTCCGGCCAGGGGGGCACCACTGAGGAGACCCAGGCTTCGGGATGGGACCCCGCGGCAATAAGTGGCTCATCAGGGATGTGAAACCGAGGCGCAGAGACTGAGGAACCTGTCCAAGGTCAGGTGAATGGAGGTGGGGGGTGGCGAAAGGTCAAACCCAGGCCTCCAGACCTTGGCCCCACCTGCAAAAGAGAGACTGGCCGCCTGTGAGGACACCAGGCTCTTCAGTTCGGGCTCCACCCCCTTGCCCTAGGCAATCACACTCGCAGAACTGGGGAGAAGGAAGAGCCAGAAGGTCCCCGTGGGGAAGGTCCCCATGGTGACCTCAGTACACCATTTAAACAATCCTGAGATGACAGGTCAACTCTGGTCCGTGACTTCGCTGAGCTCCAACAGAAATAGCTTCGGAGGGGGCGTTATAAAACCAAACCTGGGCCCCCAACTCCATTTACCTGTTAGCTGGGTGACCTTGAATCACTCGCTTAACCTGTTTACATGAAAGTGACTTTGCAAAGGCTCTGAGGACAACCCCTGACCTATAACGGGTGTCCAGTAGACATTTACGTGGCACAGTCTTCCTATCCAAAGTCAAACTGAGGACCGGGGTGGATGCAGGTGGTCCTGGGATTTTAGGACATAATCTCCTCAAACCCCAGGCCAACCCACAGATCCTCAGGCGCAATCACCCCACACAGTTACTAACCGCCTCCCGCTGAAAATGTTCCCTTTGAAAATGATGGCCTGCGGGAGGCGGACAAGAGCCCCCAAACGCCCGAATTCCAGGATGCCTAATCCCTGAAATCTGTGAACACGTTTGCTTACGTGGCTGAGCAGACTTTACAGGTGTGAATAAGGTTGAGGACCTTGACGTGGGGGAACCGCCTGGGTTATCCAGGTGGCCTCAATCCAATCGCGCAAATCCTTAAAGTGGAGAAACCCTTGCTGGTCGGGGCAGGAGGTGAGGCAGGGAGAAGAGGTGGGGAGAAGCAGGCTGGCTGGCTTTGCAGCCGCAGCAAGGGGCCACGGCCAGTGCAGGCCGCCCTGGAAGCTGGGAACATCTCCTCTGGAGCCTCCAGAAGGGACCGGAGCCCTGCTCACAGTTGGGTTGTAGTCCGGAGAGGCCCCCAGCAGATCTGTGACCACAGAACGGTGAGATGATCCAACGTCTTGTTTCAAGGGCACCGAGCTCGTGGGTAACTTGTTAAAGCAGCCAGAGGAGGCTGGGGCACTGCCCGGGACACACCAGTCGTCAGGGGGTAGGCTGTGTTTTTCTGGTATTTTAGGCAGAAAAAATTAGTTGAGATTCATTGACCCAGACGAGAACAGAGTCTAGTGGGGACTTTGCAGGTGGGAGGCAGAGCTAGTCCAGAGGGGTTCCCCTCGACCCAGGCGGGGACGGGCTGGGGGGCGGGGGGCAGGGGGTGAGGAGCAGGGGTGCCGTGTGATGGTGTGAGGGTGTACGGAAGGGGGCGCACGGAGCAGGGGCGCCGTGTGATGGTGTGAGGGTGCACGGACGGGAGTGCACGGAAGGGGGCGCACGGAGCAGGGGCGTGGTGTGAGGGCGCACCGAGCAGGGGGCGCTCAGAGCAGACCCTAGCCCCCAAGGAAGGCTGACCGCAAGGACAGGAGCTCGGGGGAGGGGGGGGGGGGGGTTCCGCCCCAGGGGACACCCGCTGCTGGCAGACAAGGACAGGCCGTGTGGCAGGGTGCCTGCTGCTGCAGAAACGCGGGCACGTCCGCGGACACCGCGGGGCGGTTCCCAGGGTCCTGGGGTGACGGGCGTCACAGGTGACGTCATCTCGCGGGATAGCTGGGCGGGAGGCTGGACACTAGACGGGAGAAGCTTCAGGAAAGACTCCGCTCCGGAAAAAGGAAATCAGAAACCGCAGCCACAGGCCAGGCCGGCTGACGGGAGGAGAGGGACTTTGGGGAGATCCACTCAGCGGCTTCCTGCCTCCAGCAGAGCCGCCTAGAGAAGTGGCATCGTGCCCTGGTGGGGACAGGTACTGACCATCCGTGCGGTCTCACCCTCCCCACGCTCCGCCTGGGAGGAAGCACAGGCTGGAAGACCGGGCAGGGGTGGGGGTGGGGGGCTCCCGCTGCCGCCTGCAGCCATCCTGCACGCGCATGGCCGCCACAGCTGCTCCTGTGCCCCACCTGTCACCCGCGGGACCACCCCCTCACTCATCGGGGCCCTGGATGTTAGCGGTGTGGACGCCCCAGGGCACGTGTGTGACGCGATGGTACCTCCGGCCTCCTCCACGTCCTTCCTCCCCATCCAGCCTGCCCCCCAGAGCTGTGTCTCCTCGTCCTGGAGGAAGACCCAGGTCACCATGCCCCTCACCCAAACTCCATCCCCCCCGGGTCTGCCCTGGAGGCTGTGGCCAAGGTTACCTGCACTGACTCGGCTCAGGAACCGACGGCGGCGGCTTCTCAGCGGCCTGTTGACGCTCAGTCCTGTCCCTCCACCGCTGGGTTCCAGCCACCACTGCAACTTGCTTGTCTTAATAAGCTGGACACACATTCACCAGGAACCGTGTTAACCCCCTGGTACAACCCAACCTTCCTCCTCTCTCCTCCCTAACCCACCGCAACCCATCCACCCCAGCCTCCATCCCAAAATCCAGCCCACGTTCAGAATTCACCTCCTGGGCTTTGCTGAGCTCCCCAGTAGGATGTGACTGTTCATTCTTTTCAGCCCTGGAGGTGTGATGGTCCCCTCTCTTGTCACATGTTCTCAATCCTCTTTGCAGCAAAGATTTTTTCTTTTCTTTTTTAAGTTTTTTATTTATTTTTTTTTTGAGAGAGAGAGAGAGAGAGAGAGAGAGAAAGCACATGTGGGGGAGGGGGCAGAGAGAGCGAATCCCAAGCCAGCTCACTGTCAGCACAGAGCTTGACCCTGGGTTCCCGCTCCCTGAGAGCATGACCTGAGCCCAAGTCGAGAGTCGGACGCTCAACCGACCGAGCCACCCAGGCTCCCCACCGCAAAGGTCCTGAACTCCTTTTCTGAGTCACCCGGGATGCTCTCTAAATTGGCACATGCCTGGGAACCTCCCCAGAGACTCGGGCGCAGCAGCTGGAGCGGGGTGCACCTATCTGAGTTTAATGCACATCCTGAGGGTCAGCCAAGAGGGAGAACGGTTACCTCGTTTTGAGTTTTTCCTCCCTGGGAGCAAAGGGGAGAGATGCTTGGAAGGATCCACAGAAAGGCCCATTTGGTGGCATCTCTGAACCTCCTTGCCCTTAACTTTAAGATAAGGATGCCAACCCCTACTTCCTCGGGTGGTTATGAAGCTTACGGGAGGTGAGAGAGACTGAACACCCGAGACCGAGTCCAGACGCCCCACGCACACCTTTACCTCTGCCAACGGCAAAGACCGCTGGCTCGGCACAGGGGTCATTCATGATGATTGGAGTGATTTCTATCCTAACCACTTGTGCTCTGCACAAGGAGTTACCACATGTCCTCTGGCTGCACCGGGCTCTGGACACGGACAGAAACTGCATGGAAGTTATTTCGTCACTCGGTGGCTTAACCGCGAACACTTCTCTTTCTGGAAAAGAGCTTTTCGACACTGCGACCTCGGTTCGCAAAATGGAAGCGCGGCCACCGCGTTCATCCCCCAAAGAGGACACCGCCCTGGAGGGTGTCCACAGGTGGTCACCTGCAGCGTCTCCTCTAATCGTCCTGAGGCCGTGCGAGGTGTCCAACGTGTGGAACTCACGACAACAGGAGAGCTGTGAGGAGTTGCACGAGTAGGAAGTGGCAAAGCTCAAAGTCGAGCCCACTGGGCACAATGTCAAGCGCAGTGTTGTTTACGCTTCACCACAACCGACCCCAACAATCACCCTGCTAACCGGCTCACGTGTGTAGACCTCCATCCTGATCACAGAGTTAAAATGCGTGAGGCACAGGACGCGTTCCTTGGCTGCTATGAAGCAGATTAGCCGTGTGCCACGCGGGGTATACTTCCAGGCTTGGTGACCTTGTTTCCTACCCCAGATCACGTTCCTGTTAGCAAACTCCCACTCCACCTCAAAATTCAGGCACACATCCACATGTCCGGCTTTCCCTGCCACCTATGCCCATCCCGGCTGCCTGGACCCATTTTTTTTTTTTTTTTTTTTTAATTAAACAGAAAACAGACTAAATCTTGCAGTTTCGGTTCTTTGGGGCTAAGATGCAAAAGCGAACTACAACAGTACAACTTGCGGTCGCTGCTGGGGGACAGCATATCGGATCATCAGACGAGGTTGCTGCCCAAGACGGAAATAGGGAGACCCACCATTGCCTTGGATCGTCTGTCCAGAACTTAATTTCCTCCATCTTCTTACTCAATCCCAAACGCCTCTTCTACAGAAGAAAGCCTTCATTTTCTAACAAATTGTTTGCTTTTTTTTTTTCCAAGTAAGTTGACTTAAAAGGCAAATAGCCCCTAAATTCACACTAAAGTGTAAATGACTGACAGTCGACCTTTCCACGTAGTACATTTTCTGAGGGTAGAGGGCCTGAAAGCAGTGTGGGCTCCAGGCATCAGAAGGGGTGAGACACGGATGGCAGGCAGACAGGCAGTGGTCACGTGTGAAGGAAGGACTCAAAACCTGGAGGCCCAGAAAACTTACGTCGTCTTTTCCACCTCTCGTCGCAGCTCCAGAAGCGTAGGTGACAAACGACAGGAGCATCTGGTGTAGAAAATCATGATTCTACAAGTCCACACGTAACCATGTGTTCACGGCATCGGGCCCTGCCACCCTCTGTCCCCACACAAGGTCGTTACGGTATTACTGACTGTATTCCTCACCTGTGCTTCCCATCTCCAACTTATCTCTTTGATAACCATGGGTTTGTATCTCTTCCCCCTTTACCCACCTCTTCTGTCTCCCCGTCCCCTTCCCTCGGGCCACCCCTCATCCTCCATATTTGAGTCTGTTTCTGTTTTTGTGGTTGTTTGTGCATTAGGGTTTTGTTTTTTTTTTAAGGTTTAAGGTTTTATTTTTAGGTAATCTCCACACCCAACATGGGGGTCGAACTCACGACCCCACGATCCAGAGTCACATGCTGCATTGACTGAGTGAGCCAGGCACCCCTCATTTGGTTTTTTAGATTTCAAATATAAGTGAAATCATATGGTATTTGTCTTTCTCTGTCTGACTTATTTCACTTAGCATAATACACTCTCGGTCCATTCATGTTGTCACAATGACAAAATTTCATTCTTTTTTATGGCTGAGTAATATTCTATTATATATAATTATCCTATTATATATAATTTTTCACTATATATTATATATCTGTATTATATATATCCCATCTTCTTTATCCATTCATCTATCTACAGACACTTACGTTGCTTCCATATTTGGCTGTTGTAGATAATGCTGCAATAAACATAGGGGTGCATATATATATTAGTGTCGTCCTTTTCCTTGGGTAAATACACAGAAGTGCATTACTAGAACATAAGTTCCTTCTATTTTTATTTTTTTGGAGAATTCTGTCTAGCATAACCTTTATACAAACACCACAAGTTTTGGATTCTTGCATAAATCACTGACCAGGATGTTCAGAAGAAAGTGCCTTTAGGAACCTTGTAAACAAGCCAATGCATCAAAATATCTCAACACAGGGTAGACCAGTGTTCAGGAAACCTTAGTGGGCAGAGGATTTGTCACTAGAGATCTAAACTGGGGGAAGCGGGGCACCTGGGTGGCTCAGTCGGTTAAGCGTCCGACTTCGGCTCAGGTCATGATCTTGCGGTCCGTGAGTTCAAGCCCCGCGTCAGGCTCTGTGCTGACAGCTCAGAGCCTGGAGCCTGTTTCAGATTCTGTGTCTCCCTCTCTCTCTGACCCTCCCCCGTTCATGCTGTCCTCCCCATCTCAAAAATAAACGTTAAAAAAATACTTTAAAAAAAAATAAACTGGGGGAAGCTACATCCTGATTAAGTTGTGCGCCTGGGACGGTTGACATGATCACGACCTTAGAACGGCTTGAAAAACCCGAGGAGGTTGCACACGCATTCAGGGCCTGGGCTTCTGCAACTGTGCACGTTTGCCTCGTGTTTGCCCTTCAAGGTCCAGTTCTAGCTCGACCTCGTCCATGAAGCCTTCCTTGATTCCACCTTCCCCCACCATGGCTTTGTCCTCCAGACTCCCATAGCATTTCATCCCAACCCCTCTGACCTTCTCTCCCATAATCGAGTACCCGTCACAGCACCTGGCATATGCTGGGTCACAGGAAACATTTGGGTGAATGCAGGAATCTACACCAGGAGCCTTAATCTGCTGCCCAGATATGTTCTAACCTGAGACGGATTTCTTTGGATTTTTCCAAAGCTCATGAGAAACTTCTAGAGGGACCCGAACTAAGTACTATATAGCATCCCAAACAAAAGCCTATTTCCATATCAACACATGTCCTATGTCGTAAACATTGGTCATGTTGACAAACACATTTATACACCACACACCTGTCCTTGCAGGATATATGTAAATATATGTAAATGAACACACGCAAAGACTGTCTAGTGACATGATCTACATGTATATGAGAATAACTGTGACCAGGTGACATGATTTAAAACCTGCCCAGGGGCCCCTCAAAACCAGTGCAGCCCATTTGCAGCCACAGGGGCTGAAAATCCTCTCCCCACGTCTTTTCCCTGGGGGCACACGCACACACACCGTCTCGTCCTCCTCGGTGAACACAAGCCAGGGTCCCCCAGTTTGTTGCAGGCCTGGACCGGGTGCTCATCGTGGGGCAGCCGGGCTCCCAGGTGTGGCTGCTGGAGTGCCTGCCCGCTCGGAGTCTCAGGACCCATCGCTTGGATTGAGTCCGAGCCACCTCCCACCCCCCTCACTCAGTGCATGACGTACAAGTTCTCTTCTCCGGATCTGATCTCCTCTGCAAAATGCAGGACATGACAGCATCCCAAGGCCGTGCGAGGATGGCCGGACACAACAGATGTACATCAGGTACATGTGGGACGTCGTACGTACTCAACACACTGTGTACGCTTATCATCATCACTATTGCTTTCTTTGTCCCTCCCATGGAAAATCCAGCTTGCAGCCTGGGGATTCTCTAATACACTGACGCCCAACTCCATCTCCCAGAAGCTGCTCCAGGACCCCACACGGGCCCTGCTTGCTGACCACACGCCCAGCCACGCTCTCCTCACATCCAGAGAGTCTCTGGGATCCCCGGCCCCAAGATAACTACCATGAATCCAACAACACCCCTGCATAAATTAACCCGGCCCCAGCATCTGCCACACCTAGGAAATGGAAACCCACAGGTAACTGCTGTTCTCGAACTTCAGGATCAAGCTTCCCTTCCTTCCCCTAGACCAGACAGCTTGGCAAGAGTAAATCTCTGACCAAAAAACCCCAAGAACAGAGAAGAGCAAGTTGCAATTGTTTTTCTGTTGCAGGACACCGCCAGCCCACCGTGGAGTCCCACATCACGTTGTGGCCTTGCACAAGTCTCCGAGCATCATTAACCCGTGTTGCTTCATGTTGCTGATGGGGCAATTGTTCAAAACACAGCTTTTATAAGAGACCAGAAGAGGACCGTGAGGGACATCCGATCCGCTGAACTGGAGGGTACCCAGGAGGGGAGGACCCTGCCCCAAGGGCCAGAGCAAGGCCAGGATGGCGGTGCTTGTGGGAAAGGCCATGTTCAGTCTGACGATGCTTCTGCCTCTGCTCTCATTCCTCCTGCACCTCTCCAGGGCCTTTCCAGTACGTTGGGAATCCCCGGAAGAGGAGACCACGCAAGTCGTTCAGGTAAGTTGACAATCCGGCAGGCGCGTGGTTGACGTGCTGCTTATTAGGAAATCGTGTGGGTTGTTTCTTCTTTCTAGTTAAATCAGCCGGAATGGAATTGTGCAGTTGCTTTGTTTGAGCTTAAACGTCTCGTGTCAGGGGTTTGGAGGGCCCCAGGCGGGGCTCTTCGAACCCAGGAAAAATATTGCTGTTGGGCTCCCTCCGGCTGGGGAGCCGTTGAGCAGGAACGGTTTTAATTGCAAGACTGAATGATATTCTTTCTCGCAAACCTAAGATTCCCCCGTTCGCTTATATGCAGCCCAGTGACTCCATGTCCGGTGTTGTCTGTACGGACTTGTCTTCGCAGCCAAAAATCTCAGGGGGACTAGAGAGCATGAGGACAGGAAATCAGAAGGAACTAGAAAGCAAGGCGTAGTGCAGTGAGACTTTCTACTCCAGATTCTGAGGCTGTCTACGAACTATTCCGGGCACCATCAAAGCCAAACCCATAGCTTTTCCCCTCATCCCACAGTACAAGAGTCAGACCACATTTTGAAGAAGCACCAGGAACGCTGTCACCGATTTGTCACGTGCAGTTTTCTTAGCGTTGCAGTTGTAGAAAAGCATTCTTTCTTTTGCTTTTTCCCTTTGCTTTGTTCTTGAATATATCTTGCAGTGAGAATACTAAGCCCCAGGCTAATAGCTAGAGCTCACGGAGTGCTTACTCCACACAAGACACCCCGCTAAGCGTTTCTCCAACACTATCTCATGTCAACCTCACTGCAGCCCTACAAGGGGGGATTATTGTTCCCACTGTGGACACTCAAGTGAGTCTTGAATGACTTCTGTGATGCACCCCAAAACTCAGTTAATCTAAGGCAGAGCTAGTATTCGAACCCCAGCCTCTGTGAATCCCCCCTTCCCCATTTCTGTGCTCTGTCATGTGCCCCTGGCCCCTTCCAGAGGATCTGCGGTGGATAAGAGGCTAATGCCGATGATGGTGCCGTTGTCCCAAACCTATCCGGAGCTCTCGTGAAACTGTCTGTTCTCACTTGTGAAGCATCCAGAAGGTCTGGGACTTGAATGGGCGTCTCGGCAATTTCCCTCCACGCACGCACTTGCCTTTCTTAGCGACAGGGACTAAACCTTCTCTAGAGGAGCAAAAAGATACGTAAGAGAGACTCTGCATTGATGCAACTGATACCTTAAAACATCAACAAATGCGGGGGCACCTGAGCGGCTCGGTCAGTAAACGTCCAATTTCAGCTCAGGTCACGATCTCGCGGTTCGTTAGGTGGAGCCCCACATCCCACTCTGCGCTCACAGTGTCAGCAGCGTCTCGTTGGGGTTCTCTCCCCCTCTCTCTACACCCCTCCCTCCTTTTGTCAAAATAAATGAACTTAAAACACTTCAAGAAATCAGGAAGGCCTAGCCAGTCTCCTGACTGCATACGAGCATCTTGCATGCGGCCTTGGACCTCAACCCTTACAGAATACCTGTTTTTATGGTTTTTATTTTTTTTTTTTAACGTTTATTTATTTTTGAGACAGAGAGAGACAGAGCATGAACAGGGGAGGATCAGAGAGAGAGGGAGACACAGAATCTGAAACAGGCTCCAGGCTCTGAGCTGTCAGCACAGAGCCTGACGGGGGGCTGGAACTCACAGACCGCGAGATCGTGACCTGAGCCGAAGTCGGCCGCTCAACCGACTGAGCCACCCAGGCGCCCCATACCTGTTTTTATGTATAAACATTCCCGGGAGCTCCGAATGGAGGGGCCGTGCTGACCAAGGGACAGCGTTCTCTCAACGCCGGGCTGCGACTCTGTGTTTGCTCCCGTGACTACCAGCTTGTTAGACGGTTGGGAGTGACTTAGGAAGGACGCCGGGAAGCCCGGAGCACCGACGGAGGTGACTGAGCGAGTCCCCTCACGTGTGTGTCTCGGCCCAGAGTTACCTGGAGAGGTTCTACCAGCTGCCGCGGGGCGAATACCGGTCCGGACGGAGCAACGGCACCAGTGTGGTTGTGGACAAGCTCAGAGAGATGCAGCGATTCTTTGGCTTGAACGAGACGGGGAAGCCAGATGAGGAAACGCTGGAGATGATGCAGAAGCCGCGCTGCGGGGTGCCTGACAACGGGGACTTCATGGTGACCCCGGGAAACCCCAGGTGGAAACATACGAACCTGACCTACAGGTGAGTTTCCCGAGCTTCGGGACGCGTTAGGGGTGTTCGCGAGCGTGTGTGACACGCCAGGCGCTGCCCCAGGACACGGGACCCACGGGACCCCGTGTCCCCACCCCGGGGAGACCAGAGTCTAGTGAGTGAGGCCAGGGGGGAAAGAGCAAAGGCCCCACAGGCTCTCCTCACCCCAAAGCCTGGAGTTTTCGTGCTCCTCCTCCAAGTCTAAGGGACGATGGCCACATCAGACTGTCCCTCTGTGAACCCCCTTCAGGCCCCAACAAAGGCTTAGTCATTACTCCCCGCGTATCCCGATGAGAACGATCTCCGTCAAATACCACGATCTGCCGAGTCCCGAGTGAAAGGCCCTACATGTATTGAATCCCCCAACAGCCCTCTGAGAGGGGAGCTGTGTTACGATCCTCCTCTTAGGAACAAAGACACCGAGTTTGAAGATACGGAGGGACTTGTCCGCAGCCCCGAGCCCTCATTAGACCCTGTCCAGGGGCAGCGCATCATGTCACTGACCCCCAGGTGGATGAGCTCAGTGTGGTGACACCCCTTGTGCTCATTTTGAAGGATCCTGAAGTACACCACGAAGTTGTCCCAGGAAAAGGTGGAAACTGCCATTAGCACAGCCTTTCAAGTATGGGCTAACGCATCACCCTTGACCTTCACCAAGATCTCGCAGGGAAAAGCGGACATCGATATCGCTTTTTACGAAGGAGGTAGGCCCTCCGCCCTCGAGCTCAGTTTTACTTTCACGAGCTAACTTGAGACTCGGCAAGGACCTGATACGGGTTGTTCTATTTCAGATCATGGTGACAATTCTCCATTTGATGGACCCAATGGAATCCTCGCTCATGCCTTCCAGCCAGGCCCAGGTATTGGGGGAGATGCTCACTTCGATGAACAAGAAACATGGACCACAAATTTTGAAAGTAAGTTAACCAAGGGCATGTCCACATGCAGCTTCTGAGTGAACTTTGTCATGTTAGCAGCACCACGTAGATACATACACACATCCAAGGGGTTTTAGCATTTCAAACCCACACAAATGGACCTTTTTAAAATTTCCCTACCTCATATTAGGTCAATTTAGGTTTTTGAAAAGCCTAAGGCTAAGTACTGACCTTGTTTCCTAGGATAGAAATCAAAAGGCTACAGACGACGGGTAAATCCAGCCAGTCCTGTTTGTATAAAGTTTTATTGAAACAAGGCCCCCTTGTTTATGTACCATCTATGGCTGTTTCCATGGCACAACAGCAGAGTTGAGTACCTCCTACAGAAGTACTCACAGAAATCACAAAGCCTAAAATATTTACTATCTAAACCTTTACAGAAAAAGTTTGCTGACTACTGCTTTAGGGTGTATCTTTCTTTTCATATTCTGAAATTTAATGATGTTTGGAAAAGGCCCCTATTTTTGGAAATCCAGAAACAGTTGGGTTCATTTAGAAACCTATCCCACTTGGAAATGAGCCGCCATCTTTCTTGTCAAGTTATGTCATCTTTGTGGAGCTCTTCTTCAGTGGTGTGTTCCTGGGGACAAACCAAACCTTTCGGGAGAAGACTCATGATAAGAGTCAGATCACCTGAAGGGAAGGATTGAGAATAAGGACAGGTGTATCTGGACCATGTGGTACTTCACAAGGCCACAAGTAACAGTACGCCACAGAACACATTCTAGAAAGTAGGAAAGGAACCTTTTATCCTTGCTTGGGACCTGTTCTTCCCACCATTTTCTCAAAGAACCAAGTTTCTCCCACCAAGTTCTCAAAGAACTTATTCTACCCAAGTCCCTGTGCTAGGAGCTGCCTATACCCTAAGACAGATAACACTCTCTGCTACTTAGAATTCCTAGAGCCCTCCTTACCGGTCCACATGGTCATTCCCTCTTAGCTGAACTAAATGACACAGGTTCCCACCTGGGCTCTTTACCTCAAGTCTCTGCTCCCTCTAATTTTTCCTAGCACGGCAGCAAAATTTATATTTGGAAAGCCTATCTTGGATTACATTACTCTCCTACTTAACCTTGCAGTGTTTACATTTTCTGCAACAAATAATATCCAAATACCTTTCCTTGGCATTGAAGCTCTCAGTAGTTTTACACCCTCATCTTTCATGGCTGTCTTCCTGTGTCGCATGCTGCAGCCACCTTGTGCATTCACCGTTCCCACATGACAGTACCTGCTTTCCAACCTCCCTACATTTGCTCACATTGTGCCCCAAGCCCCCCCTTTCAAAGTCTCTTTCTGTGCTATGTCACATGCCACCCCTCTGTTGTCTTGCAGCTGGAAATGAGGACATTCTCCTCAGAATCCCAACAGTCTTCGTGTCTCTTTCTCTAGCTGCTCTCCTCACTGTTTGGTGCTATCCAAGTTGTTGGCATTCATCTCTCCTTCTAGACTGTGCATCATGACAAATCCCCCACATCTGTTTGCCATTCAAGGCCCAACACTCAGAGATGTTTTTGGAGATGCATTCATGATTGCAAAAATACAAGGACGTGATGGTCAAGACAAAAATGTCTCGGAGCATGGGTAGAATTAGTGTAGGCTAATTGTCAATAGGAAGTTGAACGTTGTAGTTGGAGAATGGGGCTTGCCCTTGTACCTGGATTTGACCCCAGCTCTACCACTTATTATTGCAAGACCCGTAAGGAGATACCTGAAATCTGTGGGATTCAGTTCCTTTACTATAAAAACATTTCTAACAATACTTCATACAAATGTTGTGAGGACTAAATAGTATTATACTTCCTAGCATATGGAAAGTACTCTACAACCCTAGTTACTAATGTATAAGAGATAGGTGTGTAACAAAATGCTCAGCCTGTCTGTGAGATGGCCAGACTGAGAGATTCACATCACGAGTCAAATCCTCATGTGTCTGCTGGGCAAGTGAGGAGGTCTTGGACTTGGCCAAGGAACTTGGGTGCTAATTGCCAGGAGCGTGAACCTTGGAATTTTGGGTTCCCAACTGGCAAAGGCACTGTGCTCCTGGAAGTTAGAGATGGGGGAAGGAGCAGTGTTTGTCTGTTTCTGGAGGGGAATCCTTGAAGCTGCTTCGAGAATTCAGAATCTGGGAAGAGCTGGTGCCCGCTGAGACTCTACTGAAGCTGAGGGCTTGGGAGGCTGGAGAGGGCTGCTGAGCATCAAGAGACCATGGTGGCCCTGCCACCATGGTCTCCCAGCCTCAGGTCCACACTCATGGAGTACCAGAATCAGAATAAAGGCAGCTTTTCTTGGCCCTAAGGTTTGATGCAAAGCTCACTTAATCTGAACGTGTAACTCCTACCTTGACTGATTCCAATCTCCATTTCTTCAGAAGCCTGCAGGGAAAATGCAAAAGAAGGCTTGGGCAGTGCTCTTTCTCCAGGAGCTTTTGGCTTGGAAGCTGCATTCCTTGAGATCAGAATTTCCTCCACCCTTGGATCCACTTGGAGCCATTCACCACATGTGCTTGCATTGCAGATTATAATTTGTTTCTTGTTGCTGCCCATGAATTTGGCCATTCCTTGGGGCTCTCTCACTCCACTGACCCGGTTGCCTTGATGTATCCCATCTATGCTGCCCGTGAACCCAGCACCTACACCCTCCCTCAAGATGACATCAACGGCATTCAGGCCATCTATGGTAAGGTTATCGGAAGAACACTGTGGTACACGGCGAGGTGTGGCACATCAAGGATGTTCTTCCCGGTCTTGTCTGTGGTGGTGGAAGTTGGAGGGCTCCTGGGGTCTGTCAGGAAGAAGGTACTGGTCAAATTTGGTGGATGTGCGCCATAGACTAACGCCAGGAAGGGACACCACTGAATTAGAAGTGCGTGTGGCAACAACAGATATGGGTCTTCAAAACTTTGTGCTTCGTGGAAAAAAAAAACAGAATGATGCATATCACACAGTGTTTAAATTACACAGTATATGATTCCACATACATTAAAGTGCATATAGGCAAAGAAGGCATTTCAAGAAACATGCCAGCAAGCAGATACATATTGCCCATAATAAAAGTGTTGTCTGTGGAGAACAGAATGGGAATAGCAGTGGAGGATGCAGAGAAAGAAACATCTTTTAAGGACATGGCTGATGCTCTCAGGGAGGGACACAGACAAGCCCAGATCTTATACGTCTCCTCCTGCTGCCTTCCTGGTCTCTAGAGGCTGTAAGAACGAGAAACCCATGAGAAGGTAGGAGGGTCTGTAAACCAGTGTGGAGCAGAGTTGGGGACAGCAGCACAGAACCAGGCACACCAGGAACCCCAGCTCGGGAACCTTCTCATGATGATAGAATTTTCCAGAAGGACGAGACCTGCTCTATCCTCCCCAACTCCTTTCCCCAAAAAACACCTCCTTCCTTTTCCCATCAGTGTTTTAAATTCTCTCAGCTACTAGCATAGCCCTTCATTCTACAATGAAAAAACACATGAAAACACAAATACCCATAGGAAAAAAATACTGCTAAAATATGACTTAGGTTTATGCTACAGGTTCAAGGACCAATACCAGTTCCCTTCCTGAAGGTGGGTTTGGCGGGGAAGCAAGAAATGGATCCTGGGTGACAAAAATGTGGAAAGAACCAAGAAGGGGGAAAGGATGGGATTCGGATTTTAAAGTGGAGGGCGGGGAGGGGGAGACATAGAATTCAAATTGTCTTACTTCACAACTTGACCTGGACCTTTCTCTCTAAAAATCACCATGGTTGTTTAAAATAATGATAATAACTTTAAGAGGGCCGAATGTACATTCCCTTCATTGCCTTGTGAGATAGTCTGGTAGGGTTTCTCTTCATGCGGAAACCCTTCCCCTTCTGAGAAGCAATGGGGTACTCCAAGAGCCACACTGGATTGGGCTTTAAAAAGCTGCTTCTCCTTCTCCTCCTTCTCCTCCTTCTCCTCCTCCTCCTCCTCCTCCTCCTCCTCCTCCTCCTCCTCCTCCTCCTCCTTCTCCTCCTCCTCCTCCTCCTCCTCCTCCTCTTCCTCCTCCTCCTCCTCCTTCTCCTCCTCCTCCTCCTCCTCCTCCTCCTCCTCCTCCTCCTCCTCCTCCTCCTCCTCCTGTTTCTTCTTCTTCTTCTTCTTCTTCTTCTTCTTCTTCTTCTTCTTCTCTTCTTCTCCTCCCCCTCCTCCTCCCCCTCTCCTCCCCCTCCTCCTCCCCCTCCTCCTCCCCCTCCTCCTCCCCCTTCTTCTTCTTCTTCTTCTTCTTCTTCTTCTTCTTCTTCTTCTTCTTCTTCTTCTTCTTCTTCTTCTTCTTCTTCTTCCCCTCCTCCTCCTCCTGCTGCTGCTGCTTCTTCTTCTTCTTCTCCTTCCCCTCCTCCTCCTCCTGCTGCTGCTGCTGCTTCTTCTTCTTCTCCTCCTCCTGCTGCTGCTGCTTCTGCTTCTTCTTCTCCTTCTCCTTCTCCTTCTCCTTCTCCTTCTCCTTCTCCTTCTCCTTCTGCTTCTTCTCCTTCTCCTTCTCCTCCTCCTCCTCCTCCTCCTTCTTCTTCTTCTTCTTTTTCTTCTCCTTCTCCTTCTCCTTCTCCTTCTCCTTCTCCTTCTCCTTCTCCTCCTTCTCCTCCTTCTCCTCCTTCTCCTTCTCCTCCTGCTGCTTCTGCTTCTTCTTCTTTTTCTTCTTCTTCTTTTTCTTTTTCTTCTTCTTTTTCTTCTTCTTCTTCTTCTTCTTCTTCTCCTTCTCCTCCTCCTCCATCTCCTCCTCCATCATCTCCTCCTCCTCCTCCTCCTCCTCCTCCTCCTCCTCCTCCTCCTCCTCCTCCTCCTCCTCCTCCTCCTTTTTTAAGGACCTTCAAGCAACCCTGTCCAACCAACCGGACCAAGCACACCCACAGCCTGTGACCCCAGACTGACATTTGATGCCATTGCCACACTCCGTGGAGAAATCTTATTCTTTAAAGACAGGTATGCCATTAAACTGCTTCTTCCTTTGACTTACTTTCCTGGCATAACTTAGAACTGGCTTCTAATCAAGTCCCACTTTGCACATTACTCAGCTTTTCCTTTGAATTCTGTGCACATGCCCCTTATTGGAAAGGACTGTGTTTTCTGGGTCACTCGAAACATCCAGGAAAATTTTTTAAAAAAGAAACCCTCCAACAGGCATAAACATTCATGTGTTGGTGGTAGTATCACAGACATGGGCTCCACACATGGGTTTACTAGACACAAAACCTCACCCAGTCCCACCCACCCAAATTCAGGCCAGTAAGTGGGAGCTATCCCTTCATAAGCTGAGGGCAAATCATCTCCCTGGTTGAATTTTTCAATTTTCCATTGGCTGCTTTGTGATTGCATAACCACAGGCTGGGCCTACTTGTACCACTTTTGCTGGAATACTCTAGATATTCTCAGTCATTTCTGTAGGGACAACGAGACTAATACAATGAGACTTGCCAGGGTGTGAGGAGGGGACAGGACAAAATGTAATCAGATAAGGTCATGCCTGTGACCTCCCCTAAACACTGAAGCGCCCCCCCCCCACATGAATGACATCCTGTAAAGCCCCGACCCTGTGCTGGTCACCGTGCTGGGAACCGTCCCACCCTCTCGGGGACCGGGTAGGGGCTGCACTGGTGCAGGACCCAGAGAAGCTGCCTACTCGGGCCACCGCATGCGGTCCTGTCCTTTGTGCTCTGCCAGGTTCTTCTGGAGAAGGCACCCCCAGATGCCAGAGGTGGAGCTCAACTTCATCTCTCTGTTCTGGCCAGCCCTGCCAGACGGCATCCAGGCCGCGTACGAGGACTTGGACAAGGACCTAGTTTTCCTATTTAAAGGTAACTGCCTAGGGTTTCATCTTATTTAGGTTGTCCCTGCAGGGAAGGGAAGGCTTCTCTGCAGCTCCCCCCACCCCCACCCCCACCCCCACCCCAGCTGAGAGGAGGTGAGCCGATGACAGCAGGTTATGCTGGCCAGACTTGTGTCAGGAGACCCGGGTTGGGTCCAGTTCCTGCCGATAACCACTGTGTGCACTTGAGCAGCTGTTCCCTCCTCAGGCCTCAGTTTCCCCATCTACAAACTGAGGAAACCTTACTAGACCCCCTGAGTGCTCTGTCAGCCCCATCCCCAGTATAATGTTCTCAGAGTCCCCAAGGCTCTAATACAGTCTCTGCATAGGAGTGTCAGGACGTAGGAAAGACCCAGCTGTGAGGCCCTGAATGTCAGGCTGAGATGCTGGAAATTTTGTAGGTGCTGGGGAACCACTGAGGCTATTACAGCCCAATGAACTTGACCACCTTTGTCCGTTAAAGACTATTGTTCCCTTGCTGTTTCTATGATGATTTTACACCAAGAGGTGGTATCGATTTTAGAGGAATCGAAGAACCCTATCTAACATAAAACCTGAATCATTGGCAGGCAGCCAGTACTGGGCTCTGAGTGGCTATGACATTGAGCCAGGTTATCCCAAGGACATCTCAAACTACGGCTTCCCAAGCAGTGTCCGCGCAATTGATGCCGCTGTTTACTACAGGGGAGAAATCTTCTTCTTTGTAAACAACCAGTTATGGAGGTAAGGTAAACTATTTTTTTTGGTTAGAGGTTGAAATCTGTATTTACCTTGTCTATAACCACTAACAACCAGCGATCTGAGGATTTAAAAAAAAACCCAGGTGATCTTTCATAGGCATTTTATTTTCATAAAATCATCAGTGTTGCCATGGCCTTTGAAAATGTCATTTTTATAAAGTCAAAAAGCTTCACAATGGTATTGAGGATTCTATGTCAGGGAACAGAGCAAACCTTAATATGGTTCCAGGAAGGGATGCAAAGAAAAAGGCTAATTCTGTTATGAGTTAATTCTAACACACTCAAGAAAATGCTGTTTGGATGGCCTGAAAAATGTGCTGTCCACATTGGACTTATCACCTCACTACTGGGGGGAAGGGGGGAGGAGGAAGAGGAGGAGGGAAGGGAGGAAGGCTGGTTATGCACCAATTAAGTAAATCCACAGGGAATACAAGCTTCTCTTTTTGAAAATCAGGTCGTGATCTCACAGTTTCTGAGTTCGAGCCCCACGTCGGGTGCTGTGCTCACAGCTCAGAGCCTGGAGCCTGCTTCAGATTCTGTGTCTCCCTCTCTCTAGCCCTTCCCCCAGTCACACTCTGTCTGTCTCTCTCCCTTGAAAATAAACAAACATTAAAAAAATAAAAATAAGTAAAAAAGAAAATAACATTGTGCTAGCAATCAAAACCCTGTTTTAGAATTAATGCGACCCACCTATTTTCTAAATAGGAATGTGCCCTTAGGTAGAAAAAAGTTAACCATTCTTAGGCCCAGGAAATAAGACATAACAAAGACTGAATGAGAAAACATGGGTGAAGGCACTTTGTAAAGTATCTGTACTTTAAATAAAACTGTTATCATTACATACTATATTGATACATGGGACATTTTTGTTTCATCAGATACGATAACCAAAGAGAATCCATGCAAACGGGTTATCCCAAAAACATAGCAAGCATCTTTCCAGGAATAGAAAGTAGAGTTGATGCAGTTTTCCAGCAGAATCGTAAGTAGAAAAAAAACCCTGATAATAAATTTGTTTACAGTCGTAAAATAGCACGTTTACGTTTCAATGTTGTATGGGAACAATTTTAATTGAAAATGTCTAAGACCTTCTACAAGCTAATTCAACCCTTGATCTTTTTTTGCTTTTTGGGCAGACGTCTTCCTCTTCTTCATCGGACCCGCATATTATGCGTTTGATCTTAGCGCTCACAGGATTACTAGGGTTCAAAGAAGCAATAGATGGCTTAACTGCAGATAATGCTGAAGCAAAGTCACACGTGTCTGCATCAGTTTCCTGCGAATGGAAGGAAAGTCTAGTTTGCAAATTCATTTTACTGTGTCCTATTTATACTTTTCTCACCCATAAGTAATGTCTGCTGTCACTGTCCTCACTGGGCCTGTCTTCCATGAAAATGCATTTGGAGTAGTCCAGCGTCTACAGGGCTGATTTAGTTCTCACCTATTCCAGCTCAGGAGAAGAGATGAAGCCTTCCTGGTCACCTCATTGCTCACTATGTTGTTACTTATCTGACTTCTAGAATGCTCGTGTATACCTGAGGCTCCTTAAACATGTCTTAATTATATCTGCTATGTACCGTTCAGCACTGGGTTCCAGTGAGACATAGAGCTCATGAACAACGTAAACAGAACCTCTTGCCTTTACTGAAAACGTGGTGCTATTTTCCAGTCTTGGAAAAAAATCCTGTTGACCCATGTGGTGGGTTGAATTGTGTCCCTCCAAGAAAGAGATATTGAAGTCCTAGTCCTAGGTGCCTATGAATGTACCCTGTTTGAAACTAGAGTCTTTGGAGATGCAGTTAGTTAAAATGAAGTTATCCTGGAGCAGGGGGGTCCCGGAAGAAGAGGGTCCCCGCACACACTGAGGGGGACGGTCACGTGAAGGTAATACAGGGCCTGGAATGATGCATCTACATGCCAACAACGGCCAGCACCCATCACAGGCCAGCAAGAGGCAAGGAAAGATCCTTCTCAGAGCCTTCAGAGAAAAGAATTTTATCCTCCTAACACCTCAATTTTAGACTCGTAGCTTCCAGAACTGTGATAGAATAAACTGTTTTTTAAGCAACCAAGTTTGTGATGCTTCCTTCTGGCAGCCCTAGTCCGTCCAGCAGCCAGGACAGAACATCTGCACTTGAGAAAATGAGTCAACACAAAATGACAAAGTTGATTATTGTCACCTTCCCCCGGAAAGGAGCAAGAAGGGCAGTACCACTTCCTCCTCCGCCTCCTCCCTGCTCTGTCCTTTTAGATTCCAAGCAAAAGGGCTAGTAGTTGGATTTCTTCTTCCCCATTTCTTTTTTTCCAGGGATACTCTGGGGGGCACCTGCTACCAGTAAGTGGGATTTACTGCACCAACACAACAGTGCTGGGCACAAAATACTGTGAAGCTCACTAAATTAAACTGAGCTTGGATGCATACATTTGATAATGGTTCTTTCCCACCAAGAACTGTAGGACTTCAGGGACCATACTGGCCAACCAAGACATCAAGATCATTATAACACCATATCGGCAGTTGTTAGAACGTAATGCAGATTATCACACGTTAAATGAGTGCATTGTAAACTATATTTATTACCAGCACATTCTATTTTCTTATTCTGCTAGTTTTTAAATCCCGCAGATAATTAGTAGAATTTGGTATCTTATTCTGGTTCAAAAATTATTAAATGCATTTAAAATAAATATATTAAATGACTGACTTGTGATCCATAATTTCTTAAGATGCTACCACATGGTTCATATAAAGTATAAAAAGGAATAGCAGATTTTATATTTGCAGGCACTTACTGTCTTACCAGAATTATTACATTGACATTAATCTTTCAGATACCCTTTTCATTTACAAAATATTTTGTAAAGATCCGATTTTCTTTACAAATTCCCTCAAATATGTCAGCACATTTTTCTCAACTTACTTTCCGAGATGAGAAAACAAACTAGGATGTACTGTCATTCCATTCGTTCATTCATTCAACAGTAAGTAATCGCAGACATGCCCCAGGTACTGTGCTAGGGGAAGTGAGAGAGAGAAGAGTAATTCATTGCGTCAATATAACAAGTGCAAAAGAACCTGTAAGAACAGAGTATTTCATTTTTTTTTAATTTTTTTAAAAGTGTATTTATTAGGGGCGCCTGGGTGGCTCGGTCGGTTGGGCATCCGACTTTGGCTCAGGTCATGATCTCACAGTCCATGAGTTCGAGCCGCACATCAGGCTCTGTGCTGACAGCTCAGAGCCTGGAGCCTGCTTCGGAGTCTGTGTCTCCCTCTCTCTCTGCACCTCCCCTGCTCATGCTCTGTCTCTCTCTGTCTGAAAAATAAATAAAAACATTAAAAAAAAATTTTTAAGTGTATTTATTAGAGAGCAAGAGCTGGGGAGGGGCAGAGACGAGGGAGAGAGAATCCCAAGCAGGCTCTGTGTTGTCAATGCAGAGCCTGACGCAGGGCTCGACCTCCCAAACTGTGAGATCATGACCTGAGACAAAATGGAGACTCGAGCGCTTAATCAACCGAGTCACCCAGAACAGAGTATTTCATTTTTAACATTAGAGTCCATTTCAGACTATCATATTTCCTAAGACTTCTTACGTCTGTTTTTTCAGGCATGGAGGTAGGCGCTTCCTCTCAGAACACCTGCTTGTTGCGCTAACTAGTTATGAGAGGTTCTTGGCCCACCTATACATTTTTGAGAGCAGAACTGAGTTCCTTGTTATTTCTTTAACCATATTTCACAGAGTCCTAGGAAGTGAACAGCTATAGGAAGTGAAACAAAGAATTCCAAAATTGCTTCTCATTTTATAGTTCTCTTCTGGACAATATGTGGTATTTTCTGGCTGTTAAACTGAAGTTAACCTAAGAGCTGCCAGAATCTGAGCTTAGAACTTAATGCGGTTATTTTTTTATCTCCTTTAAATTTCTTTGAAACCAAAGCCCAAGTCCAGATGTTGCTGCAATTAATTCACTGGGGACGTGGTCCCAGGAAGCAAGAGTGGGGAGGCAGGCAGCCTGAGGTGGACGAGAAAAGCCAGTACAAATACGTGTGATCAAGTTTCCTACGATGGGCATTCTGGGCTCGATTCCAGCTGGACCCCCCGAGAAGCCAACCCAATCCCTTTTAACTGTTCACATCTCGAAGGGCTGGGAGGCTGGCGCACTCCTCCTTCACTTCCCTCCCGCACAGGCGGCTCCTGGATGTCATGTGCCCTGGGAACTAAGCAGAAAGGGTCCCAGAGACATCTCCTACATCTGTTGGTGGGAGCTTAAAACGATGGGAAATTGGAGAAGTCTTCTCTGGAGAGATGTAACAGCCCAAGAAGGAAGCTTTATAGATTGTGACACTGTAGAAATCTCCAGGTGGCACATGTTGCTAACAGCCTACGTGACCTTTCTCCGCCTCCTAAGACCCCACTTGGATTGGAGGCAGCAACGCATTCAGCTAAAAGACCAGATGCCATGGTCTTTATAGCCACATGGGGCCAGTGTTTCACGTCTTGCCAAAATGCATAAGCAGATTATTGCATGGGCTTCTCGAAAGAGACGGGGACCCTCCTTTCTCTGCCATCCTCCTTCCTGCTCCCTGTAATGCGGACGCAATGGTCGGAGCCTACGCAGCTGCCTGGACCACGGAGCGCTGCACGGAGAGAGAAGTGTCCTGATGTGGATGCTGCCTGCGTCCTCGGGGTGGGGACTTGTCAGACAGGTCCTGCCCTTCCCAACCCGGACTGCTGCTACGTGAACGAGAAATAACTTTTATTTTATGAATCATCTGTCACCTTGAGTTCTCGTATGTTCAACCAAATCTTAGCCCAACTAATGCATCACACGAAGTGTCTGGCGCACACCCCACCTCCCCGCAGGGAGGGTCATCGGTTCGTAAGTCCTGGCCGTGCTCCCAGAGCCTCCCGGCCGCTCTCTGCTCTCTCGTTCTTGAATAGATGGCACAGCACAAAGGATCCAAACACGGGAGAACATTTTCCAGTGTTAAACACAGACAGCCAGAAAGAAACGTTGAAGAAACAGAGGCAATTCTGGGAGTAAAAGAAGATGTCAAAATAAACTTAAAAATACTATAAGTTCTCAAAAGATAAGCCATATTTTACATCCAAACACCACTTAAAAATGTGAGAAAAAGAAAGAGTAAGTAAAATATTCAGAGAACATTGGAAACTAAAAATACAGCTGAAATAAGAAACATAATTGTTGGGCTGGGAAATAATGTTGACAGAAAACGGTAGTAGATATATTAGGAGCAAAGAGATTCAATCCAAGAGGTCCGATAGATATATGGATTCCAGAACGAGGAAGGAAAATCGGGTTGGAAGAAACTATCAAATAACATAGGAAAGTGCCCTTGAGGTTTTCATAATGACAGAACTGCTTACGCCCAGCAATGTTAACGCAAAAAATAAAAGAGAAAAAAAGAAAAGAAAAAAGGAAAACCACATCAAAAGACATCATTATGAAATTTTAGGATATCTGCATAAAGAGAATATTTCCAACATTTTTCAGAAGCAAAAATATCAAGAATCAGAACAAAAGACTCCCCAGCAACAATAGCACATTCTAGAAAACAAGGGAAGACTACCTTCCACGTTCGAAAGAAAATTTATTTCAGCCTGAAATTCTACAGACACACCCTCGATCAAGTGTCAGGATAGAGTGAGGGACATTCTGAGGCATGAAAAGATTCCAAACATTCATTTTCCTTGCACTCTTTCTTAGACCAACCACCCCCATCTCGCTTGGCTGTCTACACATATATTTGCTCCCATTGGCCAGATTTCCTGCGCTTCATTTCTGCTGTGCTACCTGCTTCCTATGGCCTCCCTCCACACATCCTCTCTGGGGTTCAAATCCTACCCATTCTTCAAGATGCAGCGGAAGCCCCACCTGCCTGTTGCAGCCAGGACCTCCATTAACCGCGACCCACTCCCCCTACCCTTCTCAAGCTCTGGAATCTTCCCTGTACATTTTGCCACTTGCCTGTGTCTGGCATTCACGTCTGTGTATGTCTGAATTCTCCAACGAGATTGGAACAGTATCTTCTTCATGCTTCCATTTATGGTGACGGGCAAATACAGGTGCCCAACGAACATGTGAAGTTTGTCCTAGTTAATTAGGGTAATCTGATTCCTGAGTCCCGTGTCCTTTCACGACCCCTTTCTATCCAAGATATTCGGAAGGTTCGTTCAAAAGAAAATTATAAACTCTCAAGAATTTCGAACATAGGAAAACCTCCCAACTTCACAAGGACAAAAGTAACTTGGAGGCCGACTTGGTGTTCTATTCAATTCAGTAACGAGCAATGATTGTGTTTACTAAAAAAAAAAAAAAAACAACTGCAGATCATGATTGCAAAATCAAGTCAACCTAAGGGGAAAAAAAAGCATATCATGACACATTTCATGGCAAGTGGTCCTTGCCTGTTACGAATTAAATAACGATACAAGCCAATTCATGCCACGTCTCACTGTTGTTTTCTAAATTCTGTGGCAACAGAGACAGGCTTCAACTGAAAAGAGAGAGGAATGAAGAGCCTTCTGCTTCTGTTTTTGCTCTGTGTAACATTTTCCTCTGCGTTTCCTACAGCCCGAAAGATGGACCCTGAGGAGAACATGCACCTGGCACAGGTACTGTCTCCATAAATGTTGATGTCGGCTATCTGTAAAAAATGAATTGTACCGATTGTCTTGGAACCTAAAAAGACAGCACATTCCTCCAAAAGATTCCTGTACTTTCCCCCAGCTCCAAGGACACCAAGTAACCGTGTGCGGGGTGGGATGGGGGTGGGGAAGGAGATTTGCCACCATTTCTCATGACGGTTCCAAGTAAAGACAGAGGGAGGAGCAAGAGGGTGGCCCTGGGAGAAATGGACATCTCTGTACAACCACGGGGGCCCAGCTCTAACTCTAGACCGCTTACCCCCATATGCATGAAAAAGACATTGCCTTGGACATTACCTCTAAAGATCAGTCCTGTGAATTTGCCATGTTTGGTTACATTAATTAAATTTGCCAAATGAAAAACCACGTATCTCTTCTAGAATTTGTCCCAAGGAAACAAAATTTATAGGGAGTATAAGTGAAAGTAACAGCAGAAATGGGTAAGATGTGTGGTCATTTACCAAGCAGAAGAAGCTGATCGTCCTCTGTGGGGATTTGGAGCATGACAGGCTGTGTGCTTTGGAAGGTTCTGGTCGCACACAGCTCGGCCACTTCTTGAAAATGGAAAACACAGGGTGACTCTCTCCTTCCTTCCTTTCTTCTTTCCCCGTCTGGCTCCTTCCTTCCCTGGCTCCTTATTTCTTTCTCCCCCCACCCCCCACCACTGCCCAAAAGGGTTTCAGGCAATTTTGTTTTATCCTGAGATACAGATCTGCTGTCTTGTAGTCTGTGCCTTTTTTTTTTTTTTTTTTTTTTTTTTGTCTCCTTGGCCAGGCATATCTCAACCAGTTCTACTCTCTTGAAATAGAAGGGAGTCATCTTGTTCAAAGCAAGAACAGGACTCTCATAGATGGCAAAATTCGGGAAATGCAAGCATTTTTTGGATTGACAGTGACTGGACAGCTGGACTCAAACACTCTTGCAATCATGACGACACCCAGGTGTGGCGTGCCTGATGTGGGTCAGTATGGCTACACTCTCCCGGGGTGGAGGAGACACAACCTCACATACAGGTAATGACTCCGCCGACTCACTTCCCCCTAAGCCAAGACCTTGGGGTATAATGTGCGAGGAACAATAACAATACGAGTTTATTCTACCAAGCACCTGCTAGGTACCTGGCCCTTCCCAGATGTCACTTATATCAATTCTCCCCACAAAACTGGGACGTCGGCACCACTCTGAGGACCACCTCAAACAGAGACACTGAAACAGAAGGTTGTTTGCCATAGTCAGTCTTACCAGCAGACTGGCTCTGACAGATTTGCTTTTGTCTCTGGCCTCGGCTGCTTCCTTGGCGGGACCAGAAGCACCGCCATCTGATTGCAGATGGCTGAAGGTGCAGGTGGAGTATGATCAGGAGAGAATGGGAGGAGCCTGGGGCACAGCCAGTTCATGTCACGGGTGGGTTAGAGCCTTCGGGTCTCAGATGGACCCCGGTGTGAAGTACGGACTTTGCCCTCAGGCATGTCGAGGAAAGGGGGCTGCTCATTGGCAGGAAGAGGATGAAGCGTGCTTCTGACATGAGTCAGTGGCCTTGACTTTGCTCTAGGGCCCTCTTGATAGACCCTAGAGAGGATTAGTTCTTCCTTCACTGTATTGGGTCTTAGGAATTAAAATAAAACCAGGTTTGGCAAGATAGGGAGTATAAACAAGAGGAAAATCTTTTTCTGAGTGAGTAATTCTTTAAGGCTCTCAAGGGAGACTCTTGAGACACATGCTGAAGGCTGATTTCCACAGGCATCTGAGAAAACAAACCTCCAATCTGTTTAAAATGTTTGTGTAATACACCCATGTCCACAGCAAGCACAGACATGACATTAGTGCTCTCCCACTTCGGAGGTGATCTTAAGGACGTCATTTAACCTCTCTGAGCCCCATTTGTAAAGTGCTAGAAGACTAGCTGATCAATAGGGCAGATGGGAGGACTGGGTTGTGTAGCTTTTGTGAAAGTAGAAAAGTATGATTATGATACACGTGCAACAATAGCACAATACTAGAAGTCACTGCAGCATACAATCGATAAGAAATGATTTTCTTTGTGTCTGTGTGTGCCTATGTGCATGTGTAACCACCAATTGGTCTATTTTTGAAATTTTTAAGAATCGTAAACTACACTCCAGATATGTCACGAGCAGACGTGGACGAGGCTATCAGGAATGGCCTAGAAGTGTGGAGCAGGGTTACTCCACTAACATTCACCAAGACTTCCAGGGGGATCGCAGACATCATGATTGCCTTTAGGACCCGAGGTAAGGGTACAGCAGACAGAAAAGTATGCCTATTTTCATCTCTGGAGATTTGAAGAGGCTGACCTTCTCCCCTGTGAATTGTGTCTCAGTCCACGGTCGGTGTCCTCGTTACTTCGACGGCCCCTTGGGGGTCCTCGGCCACGCCTTCCCTCCCGGGCTGGGTCTGGGTGGAGACACTCACTTTGATGAGGATGAAAACTGGACCAAGGATGGAGCAGGTGAGTCCCATCTTCTTCCTGAACAAAAATTTTATCATTCCGCACAATCCCTGGAACGAATAGCTGTGCAATTAGTTGCTTTTTACTTCTCAATTCCACCCCCTCCCACCCCAGTTTCCCATATTCCAAGATGACATTGATGAAAGTATTCAGTATCCTTTCAGACAGTTGTGCTTGTACAGGTCAGGGCCTTATCCACACAACACGCTCCCAAAGTTGCTCGTCCTGCTGTGATCAGCGCATTCTTCTTGTGCTCATACATCCATTCATACACTCACAACGCCTGAAGGTCCACTATGTGCCTGGAACTGTGCAAGGCATCGGACGGACCACAAAGTTGTACTAGAAAGTTTCCAGCCCTTCAGAGGTCATGATGTTGTGTGGTGCGAGGCCCAGACCACATAACCACCCCACAAGGCACAGTGTGCTGTGTGTTATACCGATAGTAGAAGTCATCTGTGGCTTCCAGATTGAAGAAGACTCTAGGGAGGTGGTCATCTTGAGTTAGTCATCGAAGGATGGCGCGTGAGTTCATGGCCTGTACAAGGTCTATTTAAAAGCATGAACTTCCTTCCTGCGAAGGAAGTTGACCCTAATCTTTACATTCAAACTATTCCTTCAGAGCAACTGTGTTGGTTTTATTTCTTCAAAACACCTGCCTGGTACTAAAATAAGAAATATTTTATTACTTTTCAAACAAACACTAAAACTTTACTGCAGAAAACGTGCGTGCATCCAACAAAGGAGCAGTTCTCCGTAAACTCTCAGATTCTCCCCGTTGTTTTCTGTCATTGACTCCAGTCGCCTTGGTCTGGTGTCTGGTTTCCAGGGTCCCAGGAGAGCAAGGCTATGGCTCTCTTTATGTGTGGTATACAAGATCACAGTTCAGTCCTGACCAAGTAACTGCAGATAGTCTGTGGGTCAATTTCATAGTTTGTTCAAATCAGCACATGATAGATGCAGCACATGTTTGGTAAATGAAGTCAATCAAAAATCCCTTACTCCACACCCACTATGATACAAATGGAGTAAATGTTAGTGTGCAAGACACAGACCCTGCCCTTCAGGGGTTTACAGTCTAGGGGACACACACTGTCAACTGGCAATTAAAATCAGTCTGACCAACACTGAGATAGAAGAAACAATGGCAATGTAGTAGGAGCATGTAAAAGAAATTTGAACCCAAACACAGAGGTCAGGGGAGGAAGTGATACCAAGCCTGCACTGAAGGCTAAGCAGGAACTCAGAAAGCAAAGTGGCATAGAGAGTGTTCTGGACAGAATAACCCAACCAACTCATGTACCAGGATTGTGGCAGAAGGCCAGGCTGAAATGGTGAATGGGACACAGACAACATAGTGTCTGAAAAACCAGGAGAAAGGTTTGGAATTCATTGAGATGACCTGAGTGTGAGTTATCTTTTCAATGAGTCACTCGTCCCGTCTTGTCCAAAAGCATACCCAGTGACACTGCCAGCCAGATAAGAGGTGCCAGCAAAGGCCAGAGCACAAAAGCATGAAGAACCATAAGAGAATTCTTGACCGGTCCAGGTTTGTTTTGTGCAAACATCATTGGACAAGGCTCCATCATAGAAGGCTCAGCCTTTTCTTTAGGATCCATAGGCTTGATTGCAAGTCCAAGGACAGTGTTATCTTTAGAACCTTACAGACCAGTGGGAGAGACAGCAGGATAAAAAGGCAATTTCACCATGCATGGAGAGCCCTCTAGTATGGGGAAGTACGGGGGATGGGGGGTGATGCATTGTGCAGGAGCTCATCTAAACATTCTTTCATGCAAACACCTGGAGATCCAGCAACCATGATTAAGCACCTGCTACTGATAGGTAGTTTAGTAACCACCAGTAGTAAAAGGCTGTTAAGACACAGTCCCTGCACTGAAAGTTTGCTTCATGCAGTCCTGTATGTGCTATGACACAATTAAACACTGAGTCTATGGAAACACTGGATAGTAGGTGGAGGGATAAGAGAAACCTCATGAAGGAGATGACTCTAGTGGGGCTTCCTGAGCAACAAGTAGGAGAGCTAGGCAAACAGAGGATGGGGGAGATAATATTCTGGGTAGACAGAATGTAGGTGGTAAAATACAGAGATTTGAAGAAACATGCCCGGGGGGCTCAGTCGGTTAAGCATGTGACTCTGGATTTCAGCTCAGGTCGTGATCTCATGGATCATGATTGAGCCCCGTGGCCCCCCTCCAAGTAAACATTTAAATAACTTTTAAAAATAAGGACTATGGCACAAATGAGACATGCAAATGATTCAGTATGGTTAGCTCATGAAATATGAAATAAAATGTGAGGCCGGAAAAAAGGCAGGGACTAGATCATAAATGGCCATTTAAGATCTTTGGACTTGATCCAACAGCAGCAGGGAACCTCTGAAGGATACAAGTAGGAGATACGTGATCCCATACAGTGTAGCCCAGCAACAAACAAAAACTGGTGGCTTCTGTTTTTTTAAGTTTATTTATTTATTTTGAGACAGAGAGTGTGCGTGTGTGCACATGGTGGGAGGAGAAGAGAGAAGGGTAGGGAGAGAATCTCAAGCAGGTTCCGTGCTGTCAGTGCGGAGCCCAAGGTGGGTCTTGAACCCAACTGTGAAGTCATGATCTGAGCCGAAATCAAGAGTTAGATGCTTAACTGACTGAGCCACCAGGCGCCCCTCTATTTTCTACATAGGGTCCATTTCTGATACTCTTGCTTCCTGCCATGTACTTGCTCTGGGTCATATCTCTCCATGATATGACTAATACCAATTACTCGTATGGAAACATTTCCCAGATACATCATAGTGCATATGAGAATTATCCCCACAATGGCAAGCCTTTTCTTCTTTCCCCTCAGTTACTTCCTAGTCTCAGATGTAACCCTTCTCCTTTTGGTTGACCCATATACCTATGTTTTTCCTGTTTTTGTTAAGGATTCAACTTATTTCTTGTGGCGGCTCATGAATTTGGCCATGCACTGGGGCTCTCGCACTCCAATGATCAGACAGCTTTGATGTTCCCAAATTATGTCTCCCTGGATCCTAACAAATACCCGCTTTCTCAGGATGATATCAACGGAATCCAATCCATCTATGGTGAGCAACATCATAAATCTGAATATACGTGAACTAAATAGGAAGCTTTCCAGAAGGGAAGTGAAAAAATCACTTCTTGAAATATCACCATGAAGAAAATACTTGAGTAAGATCCTTCTGTAGGTATTTCCACACGCCTTCTTAATTCACTGTGGTGTTTCTTTTCTCATCAAAGGGAGTCTACCTAAGGCATCTGCTAAGCCAAAGGAACCCACTGTCCCCCATGCCTGTGACCCTGATTTGACTTTTGATGCTATCACCACTTTGCGCAGAGAAGTAATGTTCTTTAAAGGCAGGTAAACCCTTTCCCTTAAACACCTCAACTTCCTGTGAATATTTTTCTTTCCAAGAGATTTGGGGATGAAGAGAGAATCACAGATAGTGAGAACACATTCCTCCTCCTTTACATTTTATAACTGCCCATAGCACTTGAATGTTTTATGATGTGTATTTATCTCTTGCTTGTTTGGTAAGTTAATTTTTAAGTGTTCGTAAGCATTTTTTTTTTCATTGCCTTTGTATAAGAAGGTGTGGTAGAGTCACTTCCAGAGACTTCTTAGCTCAAATAGTACACCAGTCTCAGCGGTGCTGAAGCTGACCTATACCATTTCAGGAGCCAATCGTTAAATTTTGGGGACTTTTGCAAACCACTTCACCTCACTTTGGTAGCTTGAAACTGCCCATGGTTGGAGTATTTACCCCCTGGAAATCACCAAATGATAAAAATTAGGTCTTTTTCCTACTTAGGGAGGCAGTTGTTCACACTGTCTGAGTAGACCATTCCTTAATGTTGCCTCAGTGTGGTGGCTATAGTAGGAAATCTCTCCTCTCTTCTCTTCTCTTCTCTCTCTCTCTCTCTCTCTCTCTCTCTCTCTCGCCGTGCTTAACTTACTGGACTTGAATTGCAACACAGTAAGTCAGCTGTGTGTACCGTGACTGTATTTCCAGACCAAGCATTGGGACATAGACCATCTCACAAGGGTATGGGCACAATGGCAGAGTATCTGAGATCTGTCAGCCTCCACCCACAACTACACAGCACTCAGATGACATGCTCCTCACAGCAGAAGCTGCAGCCACCTGGGGGTCTCAGGGAGGGATCACCAGTGTGGGAAGGGAAACAGAATGTCAGGGCTTTGTGGGTCTCCTTCGTAGACTCAGAGCTTTACAGCCAGAGGGGAACATCTGAGAAAATACCATAGCATGCACTGATAACATTTCTTCATTCTAGCAAACATCAGACCCATGAGTTCCTCTTAGAATGCTTGGTGTTGCCTTCAAATCTTGAGTATTGCTGCTTTGGCAAAAATGAGGCCATTGATCTGTCAGAATTGACATTTCTGTGGGTAGGTTGCTACTCTAAGCACCCAGGAGAGTGGGCACAAAGGCATGTCCTGACCTTGACCGTCCAAAGGGTAGAACTGAGCCCACACCCACCTAAATTTGCCAAGGAAAATTGTGTTCATGCTCTAAATTACCTGATGAGAATGCTAGCCAGTTAAATAAGAGACCAGCCTAGGTTTACAGTGTTTTCACTGCAGTATAGGCTGCATGTGTAAAGTGGTTTTGTTTCACACAGGCACGTATGGAGGATCTATTATGACATCACTGACGTTGAATTTGAACTAATCTCTTCGTTCTGGCCATTGCTGCCAACGGATATTCAAGCTGCATATGAGAACCCCAAAGATAAGATTCTAGTTTTTAAAGGTAACGTTGCCCATCACGGTTTGTGTCTCTGGATGCCTGAACTGGTCAGTGGCTTTTCTGGTACCAGGAACATAATATTCATGCACGGGCCAAAGGGAGAGTGCTTCTGCCGTGACGTTGGGTTCCTGTTGTAAAGAAAAACTACCCAGGGGTTCTCGGTGACTGTGAAGACAAACATCATCCCAATTGCACGGGAGCTAAAAGAAACCTGCATGATAAAAACTAAAAACTATCTTTTTTCTACCAAATGAAGGTAACCCACTTCCCTTTTATATTCCCTTTCCACTACAGTCGCCAGATTTGGCAAATAACAGCACAAGATTACTTGAATTTCAGATAAAACACATAATGTTTTTAGTAGAAGTATGTCCCTTGCAGTATTTTGAATATACTTTTACCAAAAATTAGTCACTGTTTTTAAAAAAAAATTTTTTTAACATTTATTTATTTTTGAGGGACAGAGTGCTAGTTGAGGAGGGGCAGAGAGAGGAGACACAGAATCCGAAACAGGCTCCAGGCGCTGAGCTAGATGTCAGCATAGAGCCCAACACGGGGCTCAAACCCACGAACCATGAGATCCTGACCTGAGCTGAAGTTGGACGCTTAACCGACTGAGCCACCCAGGCGCCCCCAATTAGTCGCTGTTTATTTGCAATTCAAATTTAACTGGAATCTTATATTTAATTCAGCATTGCTACTTTTCATCTGGATTTCATCAGATTACTTGCCTTTGAGAATCCTTGGAGGCTGAAATTTAGGAGAACATGTGCAAACATAGTTGTCAGAGTTAGAGAAATGATCAATACAGTGAAACCAGTTGACATGCACACTCACGTGCATGAACACTATTAACTGTAGATGGATGTTATTTGTGTAAAACTAACGATTAAAGCAGCTCATGAAAGCAGTAAGAATAAATGGAGACATAAGATCACTAAATCTCTAGGCATTGAGCCTGAGAGATGACACATTCATTATTTTCAAACTGCTTTGGACAGCTCTTTTTCCCTCTAGGAAATGGATAAGATATTCACGTCCTCTCTTCCTAGATGACAACTTCTGGATGATCAGAGGATATGCAGTCTTGCCAGATTATCCCAAATCGATCCATACACTTGGCTTCCCAAGACATGTGAAGAAAATCGATGCGGCTGTCTGTGACCACAGCCTAAGAAAAACCTACTTCTTTGTGGACATCTGGTGCTGGAGGTCAGTTTACAGACAATCAACCCCTTCATTTCATTCTGCAGAAAAATATCCACATAGCCTCACTTTAACACAGGCAGAAATAGAACTCACCTAGAGGCTTCTTAAAGCCAATTATGTGGGTGGCTGACATTCACCAAACAAAAGAGTGTGTCAGTGAGTCTGAAGATCTTTCTCCAACTTAAAAAAAAATAAATAAAGATAAGATGAAATAATAAAGCTTGTGAAGCCAACCAAATTGCCAATAACACAAACATATCTAGTGAAAACCTGTGAAAGCTCCAAGCTGAGTCCTTATTTGTTTTTTTTTTTTTGTTTGTTTGTTTGTTTGTTTTGTTTTAATTCCGGCTTCCACACATCACCCTGTGCACATCACAGCAGGTGCAATCCTTAATCCCCGTCACCTCTTCTCCCATCCCCCACCCACCGCCCCTCCCCTGGTGAACACCAGTATGTTCTCTGTAGTTATGAGTCTGGTTTTGTGGGCCCATACGTTGATTTAATAGTTCCCCAGCACAGCATCATTCTGCCTAATGATGTGGCTTTTATCCCTCATCTTTTCTTGTTTTCAAGACAATATAAAAGATTCAGCCAAACATAATTTTTGATATATTTTTAATTATAATTATTTTCAGAAAGAGAGAGAGAGAGAGCTGGGGAGGGACAGAGAGAGAGAGAGAGAGAGAGGGAGAATCTGAAGCAGTCTCCATCCTCAGCACAGAGCCCGATGTGGGGCTCAATCCCACCACCCTGGCTGGGATCAGGACCTGAGACGAAATCAAGAGTCAGATGCTCAACCAACTGAGCCACCCAGGCGCCCCGACATGTTTTTAATTATTTTAATTGTAATTATTTATTGTAGTTATTTTAATTATTGACCTGATAGTTTTCCTTTACTAGAGGCTACTTCCTCTCCACATCCCAATTTGAGTCCAAGCAGTGAAGGATTAAGTCCTCCCCACCAAGCAAAGATCCCCTGTAAACCTTTCAAACCCATGCATCCAGGTTTGATGAAGCGACCCAAACCATGGACAAAGGGTACCCACGGAGGGTGGTGAAGTACTTCCCAGGAATTGGTCTCCGAGTTGATGCCGCCTTCCAGTATAAAGGTAAGCATCAATGCCTAACTTTTAGGATACTTGGAAGACTTTACTGGATGTGAAAGAAGGTAGCGCAGAAACGTAGGTGTTTCCATTTTAATGTAATTTTACTATTCTTTTTTTAAATTTTTTTAACGTTTATTTATTTTTGAGAGAGAGAGAGAGATATCACAAGTGGGGAAGGGGCAGAGAGAAAGGAAGACACAGAATCCGAAGCAGGCTCTAGGCCCTGAGCTGTCAGCACAGAGCCCGATGCAGGGCTCGAACTCATGAACCATGAAATCATGACCTAAGCCAAAGTCAGATACCGACCAAGCCCCCCAGGTCCCCTGTAATTTTACTATTCTGGATCGCATGTAATAATAAACTCTAACCAGGCAGACGTTCTCACAAACTGAATTAGTAAGTCCTAAATGATATTCTCTATTATACTATTTCAAATCTATGCATAAAGTACCAAAATTAACTTTACTTACCATTGATCCAAGATAGTCGCTAAAAGACACCCCCTGAAGAGTTTGAAAAGCTCTACGTGTTAAAAATGACTAAGCACATGCACTGAACAGTGACTCTCAAACTATTTAGTGCATAGTTTAACGTGCACACTTGGGGTTTGTGTGAGAAACTACAAATTCTTCAGAGTTTCCAAAAAAGATCTAGAATTGCGGGTAAGATCCAGAAATCTACAGTTTTAAATGAACCTTGCACAATTTAACGTACCATTGTAGCTGGTATATCTTCAGACTTTGACGATGAACCATAACCTAGAACGTGGAGTGAGCAGGAGTCTACATTTTTTCTGAGTGACACCATCTTTTATTGCAGATAAATCTAACATAAAACTTTAATACTTAAAATGGAGCAGAATGACTCGAGGAAAATGAGGATGTAGGGCCCAAGGCCACATCCACAGGATATGTGGCTCGCTAAGACACTGTTTTGAAACCTAGTTTGAGAACCTTTGGCATGAACCACAGTCTGGCTAGAAAGGTGGTAACTCCCTTGACATTCATGTTTCATACCTTGGCGTCTTCCTTGGGAAAATAAAAATAACGTTTTTCATGTGACAGCAGTAAAATAAAATATATCTCTATTATTGTAGAAGGTTCTTTTCTCTCCATAATGTCCAATTATTTTATTCTATACCCATTCAATTAAAAAGTGTGGAACCATTATATAGTTGTGCAAGGTAACATATGATCCCCTCTCTCTAGGATTCTTCTATTTCTTCCGTGGATCAAAGCAGTTTGAATATGACCCTAAGGCAAAGAACATTACCAGAATGATGAAAACCAATACTTGGTTTCAGTGCAAAGAACGATTAAACTCATCATCTGATTTTAGTGTCAGTGAGGAAGAAGTACACTCCGGAGGAGTAGAGATGTTTTATCGTACGAATGTAAACTTGCTTATTTTCAGTATTGTTCATGTGCTAAAAAAATATATATAGTTATCAATAAATTCATAGACCTAAAATAAACCTCAAGAGGTCTTTTCGTCTGAACTCTGCTTCACAGTGGAATAGAACTGTTGTTGAATGTAAGCTGCCCAACCTGGTTCTAAATATCTATTGCATAAAGACTCAACACATAGTTTGAGCTGCCTGATTCTTTTTACAGGAAGTTATGATGTATAAGCAAAACTCGCACTGTATCGTAAGCCTACTTTGTGTTTGTGGACTTGGATAAGTAAGCCATGTGTCTTATAATAACTAAATACTACAGACATTTATTAAACCAATCTTTAGCATCCTATTTTGTCTGGACCTTTGCAGTTGGAGAGGCCGCATAAACTGCAACCCTCGTCTGTACCCATGCTCTGAACCCACTGAGAAATAACGTTCAATCCTAAGAGCAAAATGGCACCTTTTTTACTGATAGAGCATATGTTAGCAACTGTAACTGTGGGCAAGCTAGCTTTCTAATATCAAATTCTAGAATAAGACATAGACTCAAGTCATGGGAAGAACTGGAAAGAAGCACATCCCCACAAGAATGTGAGCCCTCTATAGGCTGCATGGAGCCCAAAGAGAAAGAAAGAGGATGGAGCCACACGTGCCCAGTTTTTGCCCCCAAATTCACTAATAAATAAGTTATTCCACCTGCCAAAGAGGAGTGATCGCCTAGAGAAACCCAGGAGGTGTTACACAACAGGTGCTCCCCCAACAATTAGGAAACTAGAAGAAGCAGGAAAGTGGTGTTCCAGCCAACCACCCAAGCATAGGCCAACGCATGTAACCATTCCTTAGAGAGCTTAAAATCAGATTTTACACACACTGATCTCATGTACAAGAAATTTAGAGATTTCCTCCCTATGTTGAAAATCTATCTGTCACCTGAGCCTAAACCTATAAGTGGAAAGCTCCTGTCCTCTCTGCTACACCACTTATTTGTTGAGTTTCTAAATTCTTAATGCTTAGATTTTACCTTTACACCCTCAAAACTAAATGTTTGAATAAGCTCTTAATGAATTTTCTGACCCAGAAGATGAGAGGATGTCAGTTGAATTTGATTCTGATGAGATGATAGATTAAGCAGATACCAGCTGATAGAAAATATGCAGAGAAAATCTCAGGAATTACTACAACCACATTCCACCCCCCCAACTTGAGTTCATTGTTCCCAGGTCCCTATTAGAAAAGGATATAGAAAAGAGCTATCACATGTTCAAAATAGAAAGAAAATTTTAAGAAGTATAGCTTAATACCTAGAATATAGTAGATACGAGGCTAGTCTTGGTGAAAACTAGTGCTGGAATAATCAAATATCCATATATACAGACAAAAAGAATCTCAATCCTTACTTCACACAGTTCACAAAAATTAATTCAAAATGAACCACAGATTTCTAGTAGAAACTTAAAGCTTCTAAAACTTCTAGTAGAAATATAAAACTTCTAAAAGAAAAAAGTTTTAAAAAAATTTTTGTGGCCTTAGATTAGGCAGAGATTTTTGGATAGGGCACCAAAGGCATGAGCCATAAAAGAAAACATTGATGAATTAAATTTCATCAATATTTAAAACATTTGCTCTTCCAAAAAATATTAAAAGAATGAAAATTCAAGCCACACACTGGGAGAAAATATTTTCAAAACATGTTTCTGATAAAATACTTGTATCCTGAATATTGAAAGAATTCTTGTAATTCAAAAAGAAGAAGACAAACAGTTCAGTTTTTTAAATGAGCAACATATTTGCTTTATGAGTGGCAAATAAACACATAAAAAGATGTTCAGTATCTTAATCATTTAGGAAACACTAATTCAAACCACAGTGAGACATCACTACATACCCAACAGAATGGTTCAAATGAAAAAGGCTGAAAATACCAAGTTCTGACAAGAGATAGAGTGACTGGAACTCTCTTGGAGTTAGAATAAAAAGTTGTATAGCCACTTTGGAAACTAGCTGGGCTAATCCTTATAAAGTTAAACATTCACTTACCATGTGACCTAGAGACCCCACTCCTAAATATTTACCCAAGAAAAATGAAAACACAGTCACATAAATGGAAGTACATGAAGTTCATGATTGCTTTATTTATGAGAGCTAATACTGGAAACAACTCAAGTGTCTATCAATCGGTAAACGGGTAAAGAGTGGTACATCCAGAGAGTGTAAAACTCACATGCAACAACGTGGATGAATCTCAACAGCGTTTGGAAAATGAAAGAACCCAGACACAAAAGATTACATATCATATGATTCCTTTTATATGAAAAATTACAAAAGGCAAAACTGAAATGATAGAAGCTGATTGCTGCCTGCAGAGGCTGGAAGTAGGGGAAGGGACTGAACACAAAGGACCATAAGTGACAGAGATGTTCCATGTCATGAATATGGTGATGGTGACACTATGGAGCATATTTTTAGACACTCAGCATAAAATTAGTGAATTTTATTATATGTTAATTCTGCTTCAGTATCACTGATTTAAAAGAGTGGTGCAGGGGCGAGGGGGCTGGCGCCTGGGTGGCTCAGTTGGTTAAGCTTGGTTAAGCATCCGACTTCAGCGCAGGTCATGATCTCATGGTTCACGAGTTCGAGGCCTGCATCAGGTTCTGTGCTGACAGCTGAAAGCCTGGAGACTGTTTCGAATTCTCCCTCTCTCTCTCTCTCTCCCTCTCTCTCTCTCTCTCTGCCTCTACCCCACTCATGCTCTATCTCTTCCTTTCTGAAAAATAAATAAAAGTTAAAAAAATTTAAGAATGGTGTGGCATACTGCTTAGTGGAATCTCAGATGTTGGTCAAGCTTGTTTTGTGTCCTTGCACCTATTCTCAGATCAGTGATATATTATTTGTTATATTATATGTGTTATATATGTTATATTATATATGTTATATATATGTTATATATAGTATAATATTATATATTATATATTAAATTATAGATCCCATGATATTATAATTTGGGAATCATCAGATTTGCCTGTAGGTAGTTACTTTCTCCTTGATTTTCAAGAAAAATATTGGTCCACAGGTGAGAACAAGACACAACTATAAAAATAATCCTGTTTTAAACCCAACGGAATATCTAAAAGTACAGTTTTCCAAGGAATATATATGACTATTAGAATTATATTAAACATTTATAAGAATAACCCAGAGGTCAGATGATATCACTCAGTCTTTGAAATTGAAATATACTTGACTTCCAAACTCCTATGGGGATTCTAAGACCATCCACCAAGCAACTGGGGAGAAACCATTCTAATTCTTACTGTCCCTTGGCCAAGCCACTTCTGGGCACCCAGCCCCTGCTCCTCTGCCTGACCCCTGCCCTGTTGTGCTCTATGAGGAACCCACAATTCTATTATTTTTTTCTTTTAAGATGTAAAGCAGTGAAGCTGTAACTTTGTTTTATTATCTCTTAAAGGTGCCATTAGGGGCTCCCCTTTCTTGGCAAAGCGATTTATCAAGGTATGTTTCTCTCCTAGAGAAGAGAACCAGAATACATGTTCACTTTACTCCATAAAGAAAGCATGTTAATTTCCCTTTGCTAGATTGGAGGCTGGACAAGATTCTGGGCTCTGGAGCCAGAGTGCTTAGGCTCGCGGCTCAGTTCCTCCACTTACCAGCTGTGGAACTTGGGTCCAGTTACTGAGCCCTCTGTTTCTCAGTCTCTCCATCTGTGAGATGAAGATAGTAAGAGATCCAGGCTCAGAGTTGTCAAGAGTGTCCACAATTGGTACAGCATGCGGCATCAGGAGTTGAGGCGAATCAAGAGCTTGGTAAGTGTCAGCCATCAGTATTTAGTTAGATGAGTTGAATAATTTGTCCCAAACAGTTTGAAAAACAAGAAGCCAATCTCAGAGTTTCTCAAAACTGGAATAAAATATGAACCAATTCTTTCCCAGCCGTGCCATCCGCTTACTGGGAACAAATTAACTGGAACTACAGACTTTGTTCCAGTTTGCTGTGTCCTGACAGTTTTTTCAAGGGTCTGTGATCAGGTCTGGAAACAAAGAAACAGCTTAAAAAGCAAGCATGAACAAGACCGTGTTGACAGGGGTACTCGTTTTGGAGATCTCAGCCGCTGACAGGGAACAGATGTGAGTTCACACGGAGAGAACATATTGGAATTTTCTCTTGCCCAGAGACAAAGAGGGAAGTCAACATGACCTTTCCCTTGTTGGCCATGAGCAGACTCTCCTAAGACATTCACCTGAATGAGTCACTTGTTGGAGAAAAATGGGGAGGTTTTGGTTGTGGTTTGCTTTGGTTCTGAAGATACTTTAAACACATGATGTGTCTTTAGGCTGAAATTCGGTCCCTTGTTGGTCTTCAGGTACAAAGAATCTTAAAAAGGAAGATCAGTAGTTATATCTATATCTATATCTATATCTATCTATATCTTTAATATACTTAAATTGGTCATGGAATCGTAAATTTTAAGTCTATATTCACTCATCCAGACACCATCATCCATCCAAAGTTTCCACAAGGAAATAAAAATCCAGCTTTTCCTAATATGAACCACTTAGAATTCGATCTCTATAAGAGATCAGGAAAATATGAACAGAAGAGTCAACACTGAATTTAAGACTTCCTTAAAAGTACAGAGTTTCCAGAACAGAGAAATGTTTCTGTCTGACTGCTCTTGAGAGTTTCATGCAGTTTTTATTGCTTCCTTGACCATAAAGCCAGATTTGGTGTTCATCTCAAGACTTAATCAACTATTTTTGTCTGTTTCTGAACTATAGTGTTCAATTTTATTGGTAATAAATAATATAAGATTTATTTTCAATCTTGCTTATTTTTTTTTTACAAACAGTTCAGAGTTTCAGGTTTTCTATTCTATTTTTAAAACTCAAAAAGCAGAAAGAATCACATAGGGAGGGTTTCTGCTGGACAGATATAAAGATGAAATAGAAGGTAAAGGAGTCTAAAAGCCCTCTGGAACTGCGATGCCCGAGATTTGAAGGAATCACATATGAAAATGCATCCTAAATTGCAGGGTTCTTATAATGAATGTGATCTTGCCAAGAATCTTGTGTTAGAGAATCTGTTGAGATGGCTTTCAGTGAAGATGGCACCTTGTTATTTTTCACATAACATTTACCTGGTTGTATAATCGTGAATCAACGTCATTTATTTAGTATATATTTATTCAGTGCCTGCTGTAGGCCAGATGCAAGTCTGTTGAGGCATATTCTTTCATTCAGCAAACATTTACTGAGTGCCTGCTGGATGCCATGGACTGTTTTAGGAGCCAAGGATATAAAAGTGTACAAAATAGCCAAGGCCCTGACTTTGTAGGCCCTGTATTCTGGTCAAAGTGAGAAACCACAAATAAAAACAATTATAAACACGTCAAGCACGATCAACGCTCGGGGCCTCTGTGGGCGGGAACAGGGTGCTGGGCACTTCCCCTGCAGGGTGAGCCCACAGCTGGGTGCCATCATCCAGTGGGGGGCAGGGAGAGGCCAGGACCTGTCTCCCCTCCCTCTCTGCAGTCTCCATCATCTGCTCCAGTGGTACAGCCCCACCCTAACTTCTGGGTTGCTCGTTGTCCCCTCTGGCTTTCTCAGCTTCTCCCATCACTCATACGATTAATTTGCCGCATTAAATCCCTCCTCCCCCCACCACCCACCCCCCCCCCCCGTTTCAGATACTCAGTGATTTGTTTTCCCACTGACTCATGACTAATACTTTGAGTAAGCCATGGCACATGTGGGGTGTTTGGGGACAAACTGCCCAGAGCCCTTCGTGAACACCTGAGCCCAAAATCTGAAGGAGCTCAGTAAGCAAACCATGTCTCTGGAAAATAACGCTCCAGGAAGAATGGTTCAGTGCAAAGGCCCTGAGGCTGAGTTGAATAGTGAAGGGGCTCCTGTGACCAGGGAGAACCTGGGGTCAGAGAAGGAGATTGAGGCAAGGAGACGAAGTTGTAGAAGCAGCAGGGAGACAGATCTTATAAGGTCTCATAGCTCACTATAGACTTTTAGAGTCTACAGAGATTTAAGAGGAGAAGCAACATTACTATTATTTGACCTGCATTGGCTGCCCTGTTACAGTAAACTGTAGGAGCCAAAGAGGAGAAGCAGGAGGCAGACTAGGAAGCTCCTGCCTCAGTCGAGGATCTTGGTGGCCGCGAGACATAAGCTGAGGGTGTGTGATTGGAGGGAGGTGATTGCATGGGAGGTGACTGGATGTGTAGTGTGCTATCAACACAGGAGTCACGTATAACCCAACTTTTATTTCCAAACATCTGGAAGAACGGAACGTCCCCTCACTGGGGCCACGAAACCCTTGACGAGAAAATCAGATGCTCGGTCTGAAGTTCGGAGGCAAATCAAATCCTGTCTCTGTGTGCAGGCACCGGGTTGGATTAGGTCCCCTGGGCAATGACCCACAGAGAGATGAGAAGAAATTGCAAACTGACCCCTGGTCATTAACAGATTAAAGAGAAATGGTGTGGGACATCCCAACCCCCATGGCAATTGCACTTAGCACGTGGGCACATCCGTCCTGCTGGGGGCTCATTCTCCAGGCGGTGTGCCCAGAGCCTGCCTCTCATCCTGCGTGACATACCACGGCTCTCGAGCCCACTGGTGGACTGTCCACGTTAGCATGGGGGCACGTCTGTAGAACAGGGATGAGGACCAGGGCAACACCAGCCCCCAGCTTCCCAGATTTAAACAAAGCAGAACTCTCCAAAGTACACGAAGTCATTTATGTCAACCATGTATATCTTGGTTTTATTTAGTAAATTTATGAAAACATAAATACATTTTTCATTAATCTGGAAAAATTTGCAAAACGATCAAGCTTCCCTCGTGCCATGTTGAGGAGAGAACTGTTGTCCGTGCAGTGCAGGACCTCTGTCCCGTGCGTCCTTGGTAAACGGTCTAAGAGCCCAAATTCTGGCCCTGGGAGATGACTGAGACTTTAAGAACTATTGTAAACTTGACTGACACTTTTTCTTTTTCTGTAAGAATGGATTTTTTTTTAAGAAACCGCAAAAAGAATCAATTCAAGACTTTACAATTAGAGGCAACGTTTCTTGAAAAACAAGAAAGCAAAATGAACCTGACTCCGCCGTTTTCCACCCCAGTCTCTGCATTCGAGTTAGAGAAACCGCTGGTCTCAGACCCCTGTCCCGAATGGCAAGAACAGTGGGTTATGGGAGTCACACACCTGCCGTGCCTGGTCACTCACTCACTGACCACTATCTCTAGCCAGTTCTACAAAGACTAAGTGATCACAATAGTGACCGTTGACCAAACACAACATGCTATTTGCTTTATGGCGTCTCGCTCGTCCTCACAGTCCCGTGAGAGCAGATGTTGTTGTGTTCTACAAATGAAGACATAAGGCTGGGAGGGGTCACCTTTCCCACCCAAGGCCACATGATAAGCATCAGGGTCCAAATCCGGCCCCATCTACTGGCCATCTTCTCCCAGAGTATGAGTGTCCCAGCACCAGGCCTGCCCCGTTCCCCGAAACAACAGAGTCCCTTACGCACGCTCACTCGCGTCCCCTTCAGAACGGGAGTGTCCTCTTCGGCCCGCACTTAGCACAGCCATCGGCAGGGGCTCTCGCAATGGGTTTCCGGGCTTTTCTGCAACACGTTTCACCAAAGTCTGATTTCACGGTTGCTGTGGTTTCTTTTCTCAACGCGTGCAAAGGAAACAGAAGGGGGCACAGGACGTTCCCCATTGAGCAACCCACCAACACACAGGCGAGAAGCGCTAGAAAACTGGGCTCGGCCGCACGGGCCCCGAAGACCCGCCTCAGACTGTCAGGGACCGTGGGGACCCCGTCCGTGTCTCAGCCGGCCCGCCTCTCAGCCTGGGCCCCCTTCACAGCAATACAAGGATCTAACTATACTGGTTTGCAAGCTGTTTGCCTCGAACTCCGTAAGCAAAGGATGACCACAGCGACAATCACAAGTTTGTACTTCACTGCCCGCTGTCACGTCCGTGATCTTGTCTGGTTCTCTGGACAACCCCGAGAGGTCAGGGGGAGAGTAGGTCCCTTGCGCGAAGAAGGAAGCTGAGACACCATCGTGTGCTTTGAGGCTTCGCAGGTGGAGTCCCCGTCCAGACACCTGGCTGGCACTCCCGTGTTCTTCTCCCTGGAACCTTCTTCCCGGCCGTCGGCGCCAGGAGGAGGCCCCCCGCCCTCTGAGGTGCAGGTCCCCGGGGCTGGGCTGGAGGTGAATTCAGAAGGCTTGGCTCCCTTTCACTCCCCGTGTTGGTGTTCCGTTCCCGGCTAGCAGCTCCAGTCCCTTGAGGGCACCTGAAGTGCCAGTGGCTGATGGCACCGCGCACAACACCTGGCCACATCCCCGGGACCCACCCTCCCCACAGAGAGACGTGGCACCAGTCTGCCGAGGAACATCACCTATGCCTCTGACATCTGCGAGGAGGGCACCATCTCCCCTCCTGGAAAACACAGAATGCACTTCCCGATTTCCGGCTTCGACGGTAATTCCCAACCTTAGACACTCGCCCCGCTAACGACGACGCTTGACGGACGGGGCGCGTGATCGGCAAACGTGGATGGTTCCCGGTTGTGGGGGCTGGGCGACCAGGGGCCCGCACGGCCGCGTCCCGCTGACAGTTCTCTTCCTGGTCCTGCCTTCGTGTGAGCTTTCGGTTTCTCCAAGGGCAGTAACCCCATCGTCAGGGCACCTCCCCCATGACTGGTCTCATCCTAATTACCCCCCAAAGGCCCCACCTCCCAGTACTGTCACACGGGGGTTAGGAGTTCCACACACCAATTGGGGGTGAGGGACACACACATTCAGCCCATAGCAATGCACAACTAGAACCGCCCTGGGAGCTTTGAAAATCGCCAACCGCGAGGCCCCTTTATGCCAGACCGATCTGGAATCTCGGCCAAGGCGGCCTGCGATTCTGCGTTTCCAGCGAGCTCCCGGGTGACGCTGGTCCAGACTGGTTGAGTAGCACTGACTCCCTGACTCAGCGGTTCTCGATGTCACTGCTATGGGAATTACCTGGAGGCTGCGTCACAGCACAGGTTGTGGGGTCCCCACCTCCGGACCTGCTGATGCAGCCTGTCCTGCACCGGCCCGACTTCGTCATTTCTAACAAGTTCCCAGGCATTGGATGCAGCTGGAGACCACACTCTGGAAACCACTAGAGTGTGCGTAGGTGGCCCACCCACCCACCTCCCCTCCCACGGCCTCCTGGGCCCTCCCTCCTGTGCTGTCCTGCTAACCCCATGCTGACCACGGCCCTGCCGCCTGACAGCAGAAAGCACAACCATGGGAGGCAGGCAGAGGCCCCCCCCAGGAGCGCTGGCTACCCCGGGGTCCGTCTTGGGCCTCCAACCTGCTTTTGCCCTGCAGTGACCTCGCAGGCCGGAGGTCAGCATAGGCCCCGACCGGGTGTGGGGAGGCCTGTCGTGATCGTCCCTAAAGGGTGCACAGCTGGCCCCACTTTACATAACTCGTTGGCTGGCCCTTCACCTAACTGTCTGTGACCTCATCACCATGCTCCTCGCCCTATAAAAGCCAGGAAGTAGGAACCTGATCCGGCAGAGGAGAGGGCTGGGGGGTGTCGCGTTGGACTACTCTCGTCCGGTCGTGTCATTTTTGGGTTTCGAAGGGCCTTCTCCATGTGGACGGTACTTTTCTGTTCCTCCTCCGCGTCCCAGCAGCTCTTCCCCTTGGTCTGCTCCATCAGTGCCTCCTCGGGATGAGGGATGAAGGTCCGGGCAGACGGGGATCCTTTGTGCCCCCACGGTCCCTCTGTGGGCGCCCCCAAACAGGAGCCAGATTCGCATATACTGGCGCTTCCTAAAGAGACAGCGTTCTGGCCGGCCCTGGGGTTGGGACAAGGGAGCGAGGGAGGAAAGGTGGTTGTGAGGCGTCTTTCCGAGAAAGGACCAACACCCACCTGAACGCTGAGGGCTCAGAAATCTGTTTGGAGCGTCAGGACCCTCGTTCAGTCAATTTGACGACCTTCTTGGAAAGGAAACTTGCTCACAAAAATCGTCTGAGGATAGAGGCAGAACGTTCCTTTCCGACTGGGGCGGGGCAGGGGGGTGATTCCTGATTGATTCTCCTGGCCCAGGGAGCCTGCCAGCGGTCACCCCCTCTGATTTTGCACAGACACACCCCCCCCCACCCCCGCCTGGCTCTGAGTGACAGGGGGAGGGTTCCAGCCCAGCCCAGGGTAACCAGCCAGCAGCCGCTGGCCCTGGCTCGGACTGGGCCCGTGCTAGCGAGGGTGATCTTCTCACGTCTCTAGAGCTCGGCTGCAGCCGTCGGGTTCTCCTCCTGTCCACGGGGTCATCGGGAAGAAAAGGGCAGGTGCAGCCAGTGAGGGGAGAAAGCCAGGTGATGGGAACGGGCATCCTGGGACCACTCCTGGGAAGCACAGACCTGCTAGCTCTCTCTGGACCTCGCTCTACCCTCCCCGCTGAGTAACCAGCCCATCACCTTCTGCATTCAAATCTTTGAACCTTCAGCATTGTTTGCAAATCCCCATGTGCCACCTAGTGAGAACTTCCGTGAGCTGAAAATGTGCTCTTTCCTCTACCCCCAGGGTTGGGCGCCGGCTGAGTTAAGGGAGAAATGCAAACATGTGTTTCTCCTATTTCAATCTTCGTGGGAACTACAAGGGGAATTTGATAAAATGTGGATTCTGCTGCAAGATGGCCAAGTGTGGGGCCTGCGATTCCTGGAAGAACGCTGCGTGAAAAGGGTCTGTTCTCCAGAACTGGTGTCGTGTGTGACCCTCACAAAGCACCAAGAGCGAACATGGGAGAAGTTTTAGAAACATTTTTTCCTCTCTACACAAGACACAAGCCCAGAAATCAAAACGGAAAATCTGAAAATGTGATGAAATACAAATTTAAATTTCTCCAGGGCAACGGGACTATAAACAGGAGACAACAGAAAAAATTTGCATATGTGAAGGGATTGTTTCCTTTATTTAATTCTGAAAGCTCTCTTAACATAAGTAAGACAAAGACCTCAAGGGGAAAATGGTCCCACGACCCCCCCCCCCATCCTTTCTGGCCAGTGGAAGGAGGGCTTATGTATGAGCCTTAGCTCAATCTCACTCATAATTAACGAAATAAGAAAAAAAGAGAAAAGCACTGACATACTTTTTTTTCTACCTCTCAGTCGAAATCCTTTGTTTGCTTGTAATACCTTAACATATAATGTTGACAAGAGTATGGGATAAAAGCTGTTCTCAGGTCCTGCTAGTACAGATGTAAGCTGTCCCAATGTGCTTGATGGGCAATTAAAATAACACATTTTTCTTGGGGTGCCTGGGTGGCTCCGTTGGTTAAGCATCCAACTTCGGCTCAGGTCATGAGTTCGAGCCCCGTTTGGCTCTGTGCTGACAGCTCAGAGCCTGGAGCCTGCTTCAAATTCTCTCTCTCCCTCTGTCTCTCTGCCCCTCCCCCACTCGTGCTCTCTCTCTCTCTCTCTCTCTCTCTCTCTCTCTCAAAAATAAATGATAAACATTAAAATTTAAAAAAAAATCTTTTCCTAAGTGTTGGTCAAGAAACTAATACCAGAGCTACCTCTGGGCAGGGGAGTTTGGGGGAAATCCAAGAGACAGACACTTTCAAACCGAAAAGAAGGCTCCAGGGACCGCAGGGGCAGAACTGGACAATCAGAGCTCGTGGTCACTAATAGCAAGGACTCAGTAAACGTCGGCTATTGCTGTTTTTTCCTCTTTATTTTTTTATCTTTGTGTGCAAAAAAAAAAAATGTTTATGGTAATGGGGGACTAAGTTATTTGTATTGGCCTTCATACTGGAAATGAATGGATAAACTAGTTTTAAAATGTTGTCAGCCCTTGGGGCGCCTGGGTGGCTCAGTCCATTAAGCATCCACCTACAGCTCAGGTCATGATCTCAGGGTTTGTGAGTTCGGGCCCCGTGTTGGGTCCTGTGCTGACAGTTCAGACCCTGGAGTCTGCTTCAGATTCTGTGTCCCCCTTTCTCTCTGCCCCTCCCTCCCCATGTGCATGCTCTCTCTCTCTCAAAAATAAACGTTAAAGAAAAAAATTTTTTTAAATGTTGTTAGCCTGTCAAATACATGATAGGACATCTCTTAAAACACCTGTAAATTTCTCCGTGGCCAACAAACCAAATGCTACAAGGCCAGGCAGGTAAGGTAGACATATGGGTGGGGGCATGTGTATTATTTGGGACATGGGTGACATTGTGAGAAATTGGAAAGAACTCCTGGACGAGGCAAACATTTACGAGACGCAGCATGGGCTCCCAAAGGTAAACTTCGTTCTCCCTTCACAAAGAGATCGAGGTGTTGGCCACTTCTCCTAATTCATATTAAATTAAATAGAGAATTCTAAGTGCTCAGAGCTACCAGGCAGGCGACGTAGCTCAAGTTTGTCCTCAGACAAATGAGGGCTCCATGCAAACTCCCAGGTTCAAGCTCCCAGACCTTGGAAAAGTGATTCAGTCTTTACATGTCTTCATATTCACGGTGAAGATCATAAAAACACCCCGTCTGCTGAGCTGCTGTGAAGGTCAATGGTAGAAACCTGTGAAATGCCAATATATGGCAAAGAAATGGTATCTTCTGTCAGAAAACAATGGTAATAGAAGTTATTTGGGGCTACTTTTCATTGTCCTTCCATTTTTGTGACAGTGGAAAATGGGCAAGTCTTCAGAAGGAATTTTGTACCCCAGGAGCCAAGGTGTCGCCACCCGGCTTTCCATCCACCAGCTGTGTTTCCTCGCTTTGCCACCAGATGGCAGTGGCCTCCCAGAACGTTTGAGCTGGAAGGACGTGAAGTGGTGACTCTGGTGTTACAAATCCAGCCTAGAACCACGCCACATTAACAGGGTGGCACATCCAAGAGAAATCGTTGCCTTACTAGTTAAGAAATTCAGGGCCCCTTCCTGAAATTCAAGGCCTGAGGGGATGATGTCCAGAGCAGTTCATGATTTTTTCCATAGAAGTGCTCACTCAAGTGAAGTGAGCTTGCTCCTACCACAGGGCCTTTGCCCTTACAGTCTGTGTTCCCAGATCCTCTCACCCCAGGCGCCGGTGCAGGTGTTCACTAACGGAAGTCCCAGGGGAGAGGGGTTGGCTCTGTCCCTACCGCTTCCCCAACCCCAAGAGCTTTGCCTCTTATACAAGAAACGTTGTCTCGATAAATCGCCTTCAGATGAAAGTTACACAAATACCTGAGTTCTCAAAAGTTGCTCATCCCCCAGCTGAAAACACTTCTGCTTTTCCTCCAGAGAGCAAATCCAAGTGAAGAGAGACTGTCCACCAGCCTGGGGAGGGGAGGGGGGGAGGGGTTGCTGCAATTGCTCCCCACCCCTTACCTGTGCGAACCACATCTCGCCTCCTACCATCCCTTGAGCCCCCAGTGACGATTGCAAGGCTAAACTAACAGGAGATAATGGGGTGAAGTCGGGACCCCTTTTTCTCCTTATCAGTAACATGGCCTTTAATGGACTCATCTTGGAGAGAAAGTGGTCACCGAAACCAGATGTCTCCTTCGTGGGGTCTTTTATCTACATCTGGATATCTTCCAGATGCTTCCAGCGCAGCTGACTTCACTGTCTTCTTCCAGAAACCGTGCCTGCCTTCAGCACCCCCATGACAGGCCCTCAGGTCACCGCCCTCTTGGGATCTGCTCACTCAGAGTCACCGCCCACCTCAAGCATGTGTCTGTCCTTGTCTCCGCTCTTACCGCCATCACACAGCCTCCTGGCCCCACCGTGTTTCACGTAGACTTCTCCCACAATGTCCAGTCCTCACCACAGTGAATTCTGAGCCAGCTCCAAGGACCAGAAGGTCCTTGAGGGCCGTACATATCTTACTCCTTTGTAGGGATCTTTTTTATGCCTGGCCCTGAAAAATGGATCTGGAGCATTTTGATGCCATAATTGGTCCCCATTACCTACCAACCAAGTAAATCCCAAGCCGACTTCCCTGTCCTCAAGGTCACCAGCATGTCCCTTAATTACTTGCCTACATGTCCCATCCACTCCCAGCCTGGCTGAACACCCTGGGTGTCTACCTCATGCCCCTGGAGAAAGGCCCTTGAATGATTAATGCATGAGGGTAGATTGTACTTAAAATGTTAGAGTATTAGTTAACAGGAAGGTTCTAGAGCCAGACTGCCTGGGTTCATATCTCCCTCCCTCCACTGTCTCCAAGGCTGTGTGACTTGGGAAAGCATTATTTTACCCTCTCTGTGCCTCAGTTTCCTCACTGGCAAAAAGACGCTAATAATGGCACCTTTCTCTTAGGTTTTCATTTATTTTTGGAGAATTAGGTTAACATGTTAAAGCTCTGGAACAGTCCTGACACACAGTAAGCGTTCAGTTGATTTCTAAGTATTACTGAGTGTGTGCTATGTGTCAGCGTTGATGCTAGAAATGACGGGTGGTGCATCTCATCCTACAACACCGCGGGAGGGAAGCAGGCCACGTGTTCCCACCTCCCCATGGTCGGGAAGCACGGAGCACGGACTGGAGTCCAGGGCTGGCCCTTTCCGTGATGCTCCCACTTTCCAAACCGGTCCACGGCCACGCGTGAACCACCATCCTATAATTTGGCCCTTTTACCTTTAAGTAATAGCCACATAAATGTAAACCTCATTTGCCTGCCACAAATGAGATCGAAAAGTTGGCCAAGTCTCCTACTTTGTATTAAACTAAATAGAGAATTCTTAAACATTTGTTATCTGCCCTCTAAAAATTCTGACCATTACACAGGACTGGGCAAACAGTATGTGCCACACTGCTTAGCCTGTTTTTTCTTTTAATTTTTTTCAATGTTTATTTATTTTTGAGAGAGAGAGAGAGAATATGAGCAGGGGATGGGCAGAGAGAGAGGGAGGCACAGAATCCGAAGCAGGCTCCAGGCTCCGAGCTGTCGGCACAGAGCCCGACATGGGGCTCGAACCCGCGAACGGTGAGATCATGACCTGAGCCGAAGTCGGACGCTCAACCGACTGAGCCATCCAGGCGCCCTGGCCTGTTTTTATCCGTATGAGCTTGACCAGAGTAAAGTCATTGGTCTGCTGTGTAACGACAGCGCTATAACAATGGGCACAGTAGTTAACAATACTGGACACTTAAAAAGTGGTTACGAAGGTGGCTCTCATGTGATGAGATCTTTGCCACACCTAAAACAAGAGTGGCAAAGCAAAATGAAAAAGAATAAAAAGTGCAAAACAATAAAAGTGGGGCAGGGGAGGAGGGCGCCAGAACGGTGTGGGTAGGGAACACGGGACTTGGTGCGTCGCACCTGCCTTCTAGGCTTCTGTAGCTTTGCGGATTCACCGAAATCCCTCACCTACGAATAAAGCCACGTGTTCCTCCTCTTCTCCCTCCACACTGGAGGAAGAATAAAATTATCAACTGTGGAGATAAATTGTGAGAAATGGACTCTACACATCAACACTTTAATTACTGTTTGAGGAAATTAATCCTAACTTGCATTCCTACCGGAATCTAATGGTAACAACGCCGGACCCCTCCGAGAAGGTCTGTTGTTCAATTCCAACCCGCTCACTCCTGCCCAGGGACACCGTGCTTCCTCGTAAAACTGCAATTTCCTGGACGGAGTTATTCTCCAGAGAGGCACAGGGTTCCTCGTTTGGTGGGCACATACTTCGGTGCAGAAGCAGTCCGGAAACTCTTCTAGGAATGAAAGGTCGAACGCTTCCTCCTGTGCAGACTAGAAACGAGGGGGGCTTGAGGGAAGGCCAGGCCTCCCCTTGCGGCTTGCAAAGTCCCACATGCTGAGAGTTTTGGGGTGTTCCCAGGGGTCAGCCTGGTCCCACACAAAAACAGGCGCTTGTGAGGTGCACGTTGACCGAGACTTCACGCGGGATCAGCGAACGGCCTGCACACAAATACAACCCAGGACCGCAGGCGACGGTTACGTCCGCTGTGAACTCAGGCGTTGACTCACATCCGTGGCGTCTCCTTGCCGAGGAAGGGCGTTCGGCACCACTTCTGTCCAGCAAGCTCTGCTTCCCGCTTTGTGTAGCCAAGGTGATCTGGGATGTTTGCGGTGCAAATACCAGGAGGGTTTACAATCTCTGTCCACCTAAGGGAAAGTCAAGCACAGAATACGTTGTATGTTTTCTTTGGTCTCCACGTATTTCTCTGTCTCTTCTTTGGTCGCTTCATGGACACTTTCGTTGTTTGGTATCATGCTGTTTAGACTCCACGTGTTTGTGTTTTTTCCAGTTCTTTTCTTGTGATTTATTTCTAGTTTCATACACTTGTGGCCAGAAGAGAGTCAAGACTCTGGAAAGGCCATTTGCTTCCAGGAAGAAGCCGGGGGAGCCAGGGTGGTCGTCTGGAATGCCCCTGCGGCAGGCCCAAGACAGGAGGCCGTGATGCTCTCTGCCAAGGGCGCAGGAGGCCGGGCCGGGGGACCGGTCACCTGTCTGCCAACCCTCTCAGCTCCTCGGAGCTCATTCCCTGCTAACTCGTCCTTCTCACCACCCTGGCTCCCTTCCGGGAGAACCCGGGCAGCCAGGCTGTCCCCAAGGAACAGAGGACAGAAAATGGAGCAATGGTACCGCAGGAGACACACAGGGGACCAGAGCCATTGGGAAGGCAGCTCGAAGGGCTGCGAGACGCTGTGCGTGTGGGGCGTTCAGGTGCAGAGAGAAAGGACCATCTTTTCTCTTTTTCAGAAAGTGCGTAAAGGACCTGCAGGGAGAGCATTAACTTGGCAGCCTTAGAAAGCTGTGCAGCACGGCTGGCCGTCGGCTGGCTGGCTTCTAGAAACTTACATTTTGGAAGGATTCCCTCCATTAATGGATAAGAAAGGCCCTCCGGGCTGGAACCGTGCGAACAGCCTGGCTTACGCGGAACACCCGCTTTCCTTCTGGGATTTGAAAGCACGCCTGGCAGAGGCAGGCAGAGGGGGCTCGTCACCCACTCTTCCAGGAGCTTCCCGGGTCGACAACACGGCACGCGTATTGCGAGGAGATTCCAGAGGGTATTATGGGACTCCACCGGGAAGTACCCTTGCAAACGTGCACCTGGCTCCCCCTGGACGTGGCCTTTCCACCTTCCCCTGTGCTGACTTTTCTCTGGAACAAATCACAGCCATGAGTACGACTCCGAGCAGAGCCCCGTCCCTTCCCTGCGACGCGTGGAGCCTGGGGGTGGACACGGGGGTCCTCCGACCGCCTTGCTGTGCTCTGGACACGCAGGGAGGTGCTCATGGCCGTAAAACCAAGTAGATCCGAGCTACGAATCTGCAGCTCAGGTAGAAGGCTTGGACTCCACACATCAGCCAGACCGTTCATCTATGTCCCGGGCATGTGAGGAAACAGGAGGAACGTTTGTAGCAATTGGAGAAGGGGTGTTTTGCCCTTGAAAAGCACCATGTAGTGTATGATCCAGTCTTAGCCTCAAGCAAAGAAAGTTGCTGCATAAGTTAAATGCTAGTTACCAGAAATGATTTTCCCGGAGGTAGAATCAAAACTAGAAATATAAGGTTCCTCCTTGCTTTTTCTTTTTCTTTTCTTTTCTTTTTTTTTTTTTTTTTTAGTCCCTGCCTGCCTGTTAAAAGGCATTTAGTAAAACTTGGAGTTAAAAGGGTTCTCAGGGGCCATTAATCTCCTATCCCTATAGTAATACTCTAGAACATTCCTCCCTTACACTCAGGGCTTCTCACATGTTCCCTCAAAGCTCCCTAAGGAAATATCTCTAATTGACAAAGAAGTAGTTACAGATGTCGTACAAATGAGATTTGCGAATATAGATACCTCCAAACAGGCCTGGTTTTGCTTAAAAATTCCTCTGAGTTTGGCTTTTGATTGCATCGTGTGTCTGTTTTTCCTTAACGTAAAAACATTATAGATTCAGGCCTAACCTGGCGCATGTGTGTTGCTGTGGGGGTATTAATAAGCACAGTCTGAAGTAAGATACATTCTTGTAACATTTTTCCTAATTAAAAACTACATCAAAGTACAAAGGAAAAGGAAACAGTCCCACATAAACTCTCCCAGCTCTCGTGGTAACCGCATCTAATATCTAGGTGCCTGTCCTGGAAATTCTTTAAAGAAAAAAAAAACAATTATAATATATAGTGATACGTTAGGGGCGCCTGGGTGGCTCAGTCGGTAAAGCGTCTGACTTCGCTCAGGTCGTGATCTCATGGTTTGTGAGCTCGAGCCCCACATGGGGCTCTATGCTGACACCGCAGAGCCTGGAGCCTGCTTTGGATTCTGTGTCTCCCTCTCTCTCTGCCCCTCCCCTGCTCATTCTCTCTCTCTCTCTCTCTCTCTCTCTCTCTCTCAATAATAAATAAATGTTAAAAAAAGTTTTAAATATATAGTGATACATTCTAGTTGTGAAAGAAAGAAAAAGAAAGAGAGGGAGGGAGGAAGGAAGGAGAATTACAATTTCGATGGAAGGAAGGACCTGGAAATCTAACTTTGGAAGACCTCAAGATGGGATAGACAGAAGATTAGATATAATAACCATGTTTCCATTGTAAAACACACCTTTCCAGTAAGGATCCCAGTTCTTTAGCTACAGCATGACAGAGTCTAGAACACTAAGAAGGGATGTCTGCACAGTTATCACCTCGATGCCTTGTTAATGTCAGGTTAGGCGTCCGTATGCTCTTTAGTTAGCCTTACTCAGCGGCTGTCAGCAGTCATCGCACAGGTGAAGAACACAGTTGGAAATTTATTTTCCACTTCTACAAGCAGGTCTTTCCAAGGGACTCGTAAGAAAATAATTGTGCCTGCGAGACTATTCAACTCTGTGGTTGGCCACATAGAAGACCCTGGAGGGTTTCAAGGGCCAGAAAGAAGTGAGGGTTACACACGCACACACACGTGCACATGTGCGTGCATGCACACAGCGAGTAGAACCATGGGGAGGGCGAAAATCCTACTGGACAACAACCTTCCACCAGACATCTGGCTTATGGGCCAGAATTTACTCCAATGCTGGACGCCTGCAGGTAGCAACAGTGCTCGAAAGACATGGAATGTTTGCCATGGAGAGGTCCAAGCTGTACTCATGGTTCTGGTATTCAGCAACGGGTGAGCGTTTGCAAGCCACCGCTCTAAGCCTGCTTTCCTATCAGGAAACTAGGTATAACAATGCTCACCTAGAAAGACTAAAGTTATATTTTAAAATGCCTGGAACATAATAAATACTTAATATATGATCGCTCAGAGGGTTGTTATGCTGGTAAATAAAACAGTACACGTGAAAGCACTTTGTGATCTGCGTAGTTATCTGAGGCTGGGAAGAAGCCAAATCTTGCCAGAATGCTAATGTTTAGAACTAAGAATTACATTGGATAAGGTCCTCACTGACTCAGGAAGGCAAACAGATTTCTCCCGGACGAACAACTCCAGTCACTGAGGGGCTGTTTCCTGGAGTGCTGCCTTGTGGAAAAAAATCCTGAAGTCATGTCCAGACACAGAAAGAAAGGGTTTTGTGAGAAATCAGTTATGTCTTCCAACAACACAGAAGGGAAGAGACTTACAGCATTCGCGTCCGGCCCTGCAGTGTCAGACCGTCTCGAGGAACATGTTGGACCTGAAGCCTACCGCCGGCGCCCACGGAAAGGCACCCGCCTGCACCCTGGCCCCTGATCTGCAGCTGCTCCACTTTGTGATGCAGAGAAAGTTTTCATGAACAGAAAACGGCAACCATAAACATCAGACCTGCAAGGTGCATATGCTGCACGAGAAACCCACGATATTGCAACCCTTTCAGGTTTTTCCAAGTGTGTAATCTCCACCCCTTCTTTTCACTCCCTCTCTACTCAGATCCTAATTTTTTTCATTAAATCAACAGTTTACATTTTTTATTATGTAATGATCATCTACTTCCAAGTCAAAATAGTTTAATGTGAGTAACTTTCCATTTACATACAACTTTTGTTCCTAAAAAGGTTTTTTTCTAAAAGTTAGTTGTTGCTTTACTTTTCATTGCTTAGTTTTCTATGTGCCCATTCCAAGTTTTTTCAAATGTGCCAGCCGATTCGATGTGTGCCTATTGACAATTATCCAACTCAAATCTTATCTAACCCTTTAATTTAGCTCTACTTTTCCTCCCTGAGGTTGAAACTGCCCATACTGACCTTAATGGTAGGTCTCTAGCCTTAATGCTCAGCTCTTTTTCCCTTCATTTCTCTTCTGAGTTGGCTCCTCTACCTCACAGATACCATTTCTTTCTCTTCCTTTACTCTATCAATTCACTGAACCATATTCTCCTGTAACTTCCTGAGACAGGGAACTCCCTCCCTCTACCATCCTGTCCCCTTTACCAGGCCTTCTCCTTCACGTGCTTTAGGGCACCAGACAGCCCCTCCTCCGGGAAGTTTCTTGATTCCCACAGCTAGGGTTTCCCCCCACGTTCCACTCCCTTGGCACAGTGACTGGTACTTGTATCATCACATTTATCAAAAGTCTTTCTCAAGACAGGAGGCCAGGAAGTCCACAACCAAGTGATCAGAGTTGGCACAATCTGTGTGCCTTGAGGTGACAACCAGCTCATACATGATGTTGACCTTCAGCATCCTTTGGCCTTGAAGAGTAGACAAAAAGGAACAGCCCTCCTCCACTGTGTCTGAGAAGAGGACAAAATGAGTAAGCATGAAAACCTAGAAACCAGGTGGGAAACAACAGAGCCTTAAAGACAAGAATGATCTGGCAGAGTTTGCAAATGGTGGTGTTGGGCAAATCCCAGGAACCGAGTCACCAGCCCTTCCAACCGCCCATGAACGCTACCATTGGGCCTTTTCTCATGCCCTGTCATCAGATCTGGGTCTACATCCAGATGGGGGATACTGACCTGAGCAGAGGACCAACCAGAGAGGAAACATGAGCATGTCATGGTTCTGGGAAGGAAGCACTATGTCGAAAGAGTGAAGGAGCAGATTTGTTTATATAGAAGAGTGCATGAAAAAGTAATGAGATGAAGAAAAACCTCGGTCGCCAAAATCCCTGTTAGGGAAAGCACTACATTCGTCCTGGAACAAACATCTTCAGCACAGCTGAGACTCACCCTCAACCTGTGGGCACACGTTCCAGAAACAAGAACTGATTGCTTGGTTGCTGTGTATGTAGAGAAGCTAGAGGTTTAAAGTTCCCTTCCAGGCTCATGGGTGACTCGGTTAAACGTCCAGCTTCAGCTCAGGTCATGATCTCACGGTGCGTGAGTTCGAGCCCCGCATCGGGCTCTGTGCCGACAGCTCAGAGCCTGGAGCCTGCTTCGGATTCTGTGTCTCCCTCTCTCTCTGCCCCTCCCCTGCTCGCGCTCTGTCTCTCTCTCAAAAAAATAAACATTAGAAAAATTTTTTTAAAAAGTCCCCTTCAAAAAAAGATTCAGAGAACTCCCAAAAGGGGCAAGAAAAGGAAGAACTGAGGAGAATCGTATATCAGAGGGTTACACCATAACCAAAAAAGACTTTGATAAAATACTATTTATTCACAACATTATAACTAGACATCTGTACCTCTTAATCCCAGACAGCATAGGGAATATAACCAATAATATTGTACTGATGCTGTTTGGTGACGGATGGGGATGACATTCGTCGCGATGAGCCCTGAGCAATGTATAGAATTGTTGGGTCCCTGTGCTGTGCACCCGAAACGAATGTAGCATTATATGTTCATTGTACTTGAATTTTTAAAAAGGCGAAAGAAGTGGACCTCTATGTGTCCTCCCTTTTCCTGGGTATTTTAGAAGAAAACTGTAGGGTAAGCAGTTGTTTGCCAAAGTTTAAACTCCTGTCTCCTTAGAGACGTTCTGAGACCTTCTGAGTCCTGTGATCCTCGGCCTTTCGTGGGACCAGGCGCGTGATTACACCTCAAGAACTATAATAACAACAAGCGCGAGACATAATTATAAACCCAAAAGTGGCGGCTTCGTCTCTGCTGCTGGGGCTTATATTCTTCGCCCAAATTGCTTCAAACTGCAAGTTAGCGTTTTAAAAAAGATCCTGGGTTCTCCAGGGGGAAAAAGCAAATATTTCTGGGTTCAGAACACGATTCTGGTTCTAAGGCAATCTTTTGGCTGCTATAGTTGGATAGAATGAGTATTTGCTAAACTGCTCTCTGCATTCATCTTACAGGGGTGGCACAGCAAAGGTGAGTGAAACGTGATTTCTGCTTTTAGAGAACTCATAATCTAGTTTGGGGCTCAGAAATACAATCAATAACCCAAGCAGAATGGAGATAAACGTACTGAAACAGAGTTTTGTGGAAAGGCTACCTGATAAGACACATTTGGAAAAACACGTTCACTGCAAATCTGAAGCCTGTCTCCTGGGTGCTAGTCTATCCTGTTTTCTTCCTATCAAAACACGAGGACCATATCAGCAGGCTTGTGGAGAGAAACAACCTTGACAACAGATGATGACTCCCCAGAGAGGAAGAATAAGGCCGGGACTAAGAGGAGGAGTAGGACTCCATAGAGGCGACCAGCCTGGAGGTCAGATGAATTTGCAGTGGAAGCCAAAGTGTGGCCTCACCCCTGGAGAGGTCACAGGGGGTCGGAAGACACAGCAGACCCCAGAAAGTGTCCCTAAGGAGGCATCTCTCGCCCCCACCGCCAACATTTCATGCGGGTGAAATCAGGTTCAGATGAACATCAGGGAAGAGAAAGATGTCATCAAGGGCAATTTGCCTCTTTCTCGGGCTGTGCGTTGGTGTGATGATGATGGTCCTGGGGACCAACCCGGCAGGGCGCTGTAAACGCAGCCTCCGAGGCCGGAGGTGAGGCGCACACGCCAACAACTTCTTTCCGTCCCCGAGGGCTCCAATTTCTCAGGAATGCACAGCTTCAACAGAGCCAAGGTTCTATTCTTGGTACTAGAAACACAACAATAGGTCAGTACAGGAAACGTCAAGAAACGAAACCCTCCATGTTTATCCCTCACCTCCAAGGTCAAGTTCAAGCGCTGCCTGGTGTGCTCAAGACTCCCGCCATCAGGCTGCTGGCCTCTTCTGCCTTGCGTCCCACTGCTCTGCTTGCCCTGTGGCCTCGTGAATTCTGGGTTGTCACGTTCTTGCACCACCTCATTCTGTCCTCTCCTTAGCCTGGTTCCTGCTGCCCGTCCCAACACGCCCAGGAAGGCTTCCCCGACCTCTGCGACAATCCCACGACAATAACAGCCCGCATCCACCCTTGACTCCGGTTTCAATTGCCCTTTTGCAGGACCACCTGTTGGCCCAGCTCTTGAGCTGCTCCCCTGCAGAGCCAGGTCCTGTTTACCACCTGTGACTGGTGCCAGGCAGGTGGTAGTTAAGTGAATGAGCAACTGGGGTATTTGTAAACTTCAATCAAATATTCTCTCACCCTTCGTTTTGGCTGGCATGAACATCCCGAGCACCAGGGACTGTAGGGACACCCAAGAGAAAAGACAAAAGAAAAAGTGAGCCCATATCCTCAAAGAGGATGCTTCTTAATTGTGCCGTGTGGGTGGGTGGAGGCAGGAGAGAGAAATTTAGAGTATGTTTGGGTTTTTTTTAATGTTTATCTTTATTTTTGAGACAGAGAGAGACAGAGCATGAGCGGAGGAGAGGCAGAGAGAGAGGGAGACACAGAATCTGAAGCAGGCTCCAGGCTGTGAGCTGTCCACAAGGAGTCTGACGCGGGGCTCGAACCCGTCAACTGTGAGATCATGACCTGAGCCGAAGCCGGACGCTCAACCGACCGAGCCACCCAGGTGCCAGAAATTTAGGGTATGTTTAAAAGACTGGGAAGGAAAAATGAAGGGGATAAGAGCAGAAAAACAGGGAGTATTCTTGTAAGCACTCATTACGCCCTGCTCGCGTCCTTAGCGGTTCTGAGCATGTGTGAAGGACCCCAGTCAAAAGGGGTGAAATTGGAAGACTTGTGCAGATAAATTAGATCTTATGATTATAGTAATTAGCATCTGTGATATTGAATTATAATTGTACCTTGTAGATGAACATAATGTGCAATGGTGCATAATATGTCCTATATAGTATATGTATCGCTGTGTAATGACAGCAAGCCCCACCCAGAGCTCTCTGCACACCGTCTACACACCCCGTCTCGTTCCGTTTGTACAACGTGGAGTGGACTCCAATATCCTCAGTCCGTGGTGAAGAAAGTAACGCTCAGAAAGACTAGCTTTCCCCAAACCAGACAGCTGTGGCACCTGCCTGTCTTGTGTGCATCCAAATAGCCAGAGAAATCAATACCTTCATTAACTGAAACGTGCCATCACTGTGCCTAAACACACTTGCCCAAGAAGTAGGTGTTCTGGAAAGAGCTTGCGAGGACTACTGTTTTCTTACAAACACGTCGCCTGTGTCTCAGACCAGCTAGTCCTTCCCAAAATGGAATGTTGCCCTCAGTTAGAACCTGGTTAATTGTAAGGGAATCAAAACTACTGAAGTGTTTCCTTTGAATCTGTCCCAGATTATTAGGGAAAGGGCTTATAAAACAAAATGAAGACTTTATGTAACCATTCTCTGGGTCTTGAGAAACCATTTACTGACAGAAGCACTTTGGGATTACCGAATGGAGAGAGTTAGGGATCTGTCCTCACAGAGAGTAAAATAAAATTATTTGAGAAGCTGGATGAACACAAAATACATTTGCAATTGCTGTGAACACTGCTCAGGAAAGTCTGAGGTCAGGAATAACTAAGATTATGCGGTTTAGGACAACGAGGCTTTATTTCCATGCACCTCCTTTAAATCACCACCACCCACATTGTGCCTTCTTCGCCATTTCCCTTCTTTAAAAATGCAAACCTTCACATTCAGCTACTTGAATCCTATCTCTGGAGATTTTTAAATGACTGCATTTGTAGAATTTCGATATCTGATTTTGTCTATTCTTTGGGCAGAAGCACTAAGCATCATAAAGGCCCCTGGGAGCAGGAAGGGTGGGAGTTGAGGTATTTGAAGTCATTATTAGCAGATTCGGTTCACGCTGGGCCCACAGCATGAGTTCCATGGACTCTGGCCTCTGTCTGCATCCGACGACCCAGCTCTCCTTCTCCTCCCTGCACAGCTCACTCAGAGGAGGAATTTTCCACCTGGCCCACAGCTCCCAGCCCAGTGCCTTCGTAGCAGGAAGGGGGGGCTCTGTCCTGGCTCCCACGCTGAGGTCAGTGGGGGGCTGGGTGTGTGCCCCTGGCTGGCGGGCCTCCTGCACATACTCCTGCTGCGTCCATGGGAGCCTGGGGGTCATGACCACCCCACCCGCACCCCATACACTTGGTACTCATGGGGTCCAGACTCCCCAGATTGCAGAACTCGTAGATGCAGCGCCCACGGGGGCATCTGGATGTCCCTCTGGGGATGTACTGATGTCCCCAGCTGTCATGGGTCCTACGGCAGATGGCCCTCAACGTGGGCTCTGATAGGAAGAGCTGTCCCCTTCCAGCCACCCAAGACTGGCCCGTGGGGAGGGCAGATATCGAGGCTCAATGACCACACCCCAACGCGGGTCAGCCCAGAGCTGCCCCCCGGTGCCACCGTGGTGAGACTGCATCACCCCAGCCTCTCTCTCCGCCCAGTCCTGTTCCTTCCCTGCCCCACCCCAGGCGGTGGTCCCACACAACCCCCGGTAACTTCTTGTCCCCTACTGCCCACCGTGGGGTCTACTCCCAGGGGAGCCTGGTCTGTGACAAGGGACAAATCACTCTGACGAGGTCACCACAAAAATCAAATACTTCGATTCAAACCTTATTATGTTTGAACACTTTCTCGAATCTCTAGAAACGACTATGCGATATTCTTCTTACAAACCAAGTCTTCCTGTTTCCCGTTGTCCTCAGTGATTCTGTTCATTCGTTCACCAAATGTGTTTTGTTAATTTATTAGACGTCTGGCCATCAACAAACGTATTTCTGGGTGTCAGCCTTCTAAGGAGCAGAGCAGGGTGGAGGGGGACAGCCACCGACCCAGCAGCGTCAGTACTGTTGCAGACACACAGACAGGGGGGCATCCCTGGGCCGCATTAGAGCCCATGACACAATTCAGGGGCCACACGGGGTTCGTCACGGGTGCAGCAAAGGCCACAGGGAGAGAGAACGGAAAGGCGGCTGGTGAGGTCAGGCAGGGCAGGAATGTCCCACAAACCACGGTGGGTGTTTTCTGAAAGGTCAGTGGAGCCCTTGGAACTCTACGTACAGGGTGATGTGATTCTACCTTATTTTTTAAATGTTACCTTGGTAACAGGACAGAGTTTGAGTCAGAAAGTTGCAAGACTAATAATGCAGGGGGACGGGTCAGGAGGGTGTGTTAGTGACCCGAGGGCAAAACAATGACAGCCAGAAGCAGACCCCGGGAACATTGCAAACACTGGCTTCCAGGTTCTGGTACACCATTTAGAAATGAGGTTTGGGGGTGCCCGGGGGGGCTCAGTCAGTTCAGCATCCAACTTCGGCTCAGGTCATGATCTCACAGTTTCATGAGTTTGAGCCCGAATTTCCCTCTATCTCTCCCCCTGCTCGCTCTCTCTCTCTCTCTCTCTCTCTCTCTGTCTCTGTCTCTCTCTCATGCTGGCTTCTGCTTCATTTTCTCCTACAGCCCCCTGGCATTTCCACCCATGGGTGACATGGCCACCAGTGACCCCACAATCTCACATCTCCATTCCCAGAAAGAGCTCAGTCTCTAATCCCAAATCTAGTCATCCTGGAAAACCAGTCTAATCCTGGGAAATGGGTCCCCGATGGCACATTCCTGGACCAATTCGAGGTAACCAGGAAAATGAGAGCCTGTCCTCAGCCCAGCACAGCTCTATGGCTCAAGAGGTTGCCTAAAGACCATGCACAGATGAGAATACGTAGGAGTGAACACTCACACAAGATGATTAAAGATGAACCCTGGAGTAAACGAACCAGCATTTCAAGGCCTGAACACAGGAAGGGCGATAGATTAAGGAGACTAAGAAGCAGCCCAGGGACTGGGTTCCACATGTGCACATGGTTAATAGGTTGGGGGTGAGGCCTCAGTAAGCCACCTGGTAAAGGTTCATCTCTGTACAAATGTGCTCATAATTTCTTGTTTTCACTATGCAACTTGATACAATTTTTGAGATACTTAGAGATTCAGAAAATAAAGAAATCCGTTATTAATAGGATGACTTCTTCCATGTACATTTCCAACCATTGTAATTTTTCCTGGGCATCTGCGAGATCGTATAAATCTCCTTCCCCAGTCAAGGCAAGACCAGGGCTATACTAATATTTATCCTGGTGACTTGAGATCCTTTCAAATCCATAATTGTTGAGTACTTCTCCAATTCTTATTAAAAGGAGATCAGAAGAAATGTTTTCTATGAATAAAGATCATATCTTTCATGTATAAAATGAGATTTATCACAGCACTTAAGGAATCACAAAATTCTAACTTATTTGGACATATTTGTAGGTTTTTCCCTTACATAATCAAGCTCAGCTGGAGTATGGTTTTACCGATTGTTTATAATTTTTAACAAGATTTTTTGGGCTCGAGGGTTGTCAAAGCAGCTCCCACTTTCCTTCTCTTTGGTTGATACAACAGTTGAAATTTATAAATAACTTTCTGACTGTCCAGTTAGCTCCCCAGAGCCGCCCTGTGAGGTATGCCCCACTGTGTGCGTCCGAGTTCTATTTTTCCAGCATAGGAAACTGAGTCTGAACTATTTAGATGACCGTTTTTTATGATTTTTGAAAAATATTTAATTTTCGAGCAGATTCAAACTTAGAGAGGTGGCACGAATAGTAGAAAGACACTCGTCCAAGACCTCATCCAAATTCTGTCACTTGTGCCTGTGACGTCCTTTCCAGCAAAGGATTCGTGTGGCACCAGGTTGTCCCGTTCCCTCTGTTTTCTCCAACCTGGGACAGCGCTCGGTCTTTCCTTCACTTTCAGGACCTTGACCTTTTAGTTAAATTACTGCAGTTATTTTACAGAAAGTCTCTCGGTTTGGGTTTGCCTGCTGTATTCTCATGAACAGGCTCAGGTTACGTATTTCTGGCCAGAGTGCTACAGAAACTCTGTTCTTTTCTTTGCAACCTATTGGGCGGCGCGTCATGTCCGTTTATGTCCTTATAGGTGACGGTAGCTTTCCCCCTTCGTAACTGACGCACGTTTTGTGGGACGACGCCTTGGAACTAGGTGAAAACCCCTTGCCTCACCCACTTTTACCCACTGCTCTTAGACTCCCTTGCTGTTTCTGGCTTCGATCGATCATCACTAAGATGGCTTCCAAATGATTATTTTTCTCAACCGTCATTCCCTTTGCATTTATTTATTAGTGGGCTTTCTACCAGAGGGAAGAGCTTTCTCTTCCCTCCACAGTTTGTTTGTGTGTTTATATCGGTATCGATCACGGGTTCCGATTTCACCCAATGGGCTGCAACCCAGTACTATCATCATGTATTTTGGTGCTGAGTGTCCCAGATTCGGCCAGAGGAGGCTCCAAGAAGCCGCCTTGGGTCCTTCTGACCCACCTCCACCACTGCCTGGGCACCTCCTTACAACTGGCACCACAACATGCTCCAGGCCCGTCTCTTCCTTTCCTTCCCTTCGCTCTAGACTCTTGCATTTCCCAGAAGCCCTGCTTCCTTTCTGTGGAGGTGGCTTTGGAAACAAAATCTGGGTGCAAGGTGTGCACATCGTTACTGCTGTGTCCCTGCTCCCTTTCCATGGACACTGATGGGAAATGTACACGGGGGGGAGGGGTGTGTGCACCCGCGCCCTTGCACACTTAGCTCCACCTTCATTTCTATGTTGTCTGAGTTTACAAGAACACCTGCATTCCCACCCTCTCTGGCTTCATTGAAGCTTCCCTGCATATCTGCGCCTCTCTTTTCTGACAGTGAGAAACCTGCCTCCTATTATCTTAGTCCTCCCTGTGAGGCCAGTCTTGACCCGGCCAGGCTGTGGCCTCTCACTGTCCCCCTTACGTGTGCCCTGACCCCCGCTCAGGCCTGTCTTTCCCAGCTTACCATCTCCATTTGGCCTTGCTTAATGGCTTTTGGGGAAGGAAGGAAGGAAGGAAGGGAGGAAGACAGGAGGGAGGGAAGGAAGGAAGGAAGGAACGAACGAACGAAGGGAAGGAAAGGAGGGAGGAAGGAGGGAGAGAGGAGGAAAGAAGAAGCCCAATAAGTTATTTTTTTAAGGCAGGGGAAGGGAAGCTCAAGATCCTTCTAGAAAGAGACGAGTGGATGTCTTGTCTAACGTCAGAGTCAAGGCTGCCTTCCCTCCCTTCTCTGCCTGCTCCCCCCACAAGTGAACTCATCGACGGTTGTGGCTCTGACATCACCTACACCTCATGCCTCCCTCGTTCACGTCTCCAGCCTCGACCTCCCCGACTCTGGGTGTGCGTCCTGCTGTCCACCTGCACTTAGGCGGAGCCCCCAGCGCGGGGCCCCCTGCCCCCGGCTCCCAGCCTCACGCCGTCTGCGTCACAGCCACGGTCAGTGCCTCACCCGTCCCCCTCAGCCTGCGTCGGAGGCTGCCTGGATTGGAGGTGGCAGGCAGTCCCCATGTCTTCCTGAGGGCAGTGCACACCTGGCAGGTATGTGACACAGTCACGTGTGACACGGTCCACATGCTCCGGAAGATGAATGTCTCAAGAGCAGCCTCGGGGGCCAATGGCTAAACAGCCCAGCTCGCTCGTCCTTCCCCGCACAGTTCTGAAGGACGCTGCATGCAGGGTCCCTGGGTCCTCGGTGGGGCTGAGTCCCAGATGCCCTCAGCGGTAACCTTGTCATTCATGTACCCCTTTTCCCTGGGAAATGACACAGGAAATCCCCCCTCATGCTTGCAGGGTCACTGCACCCAGATTGAGGTCTCGGGGACACTGGGCCCGGTTCTGGGTGATGGAGTTAGAGTCTGCACCCAGGCCGATGCCCCAAACGGATGCAAAATCGCCGTGATTTACTGCATTCCCTTCACCCCTTGCTGGGACAGACTAGGATTCACGCTCACTCCTCCACAGCTCGTGTCACGTTTTTGCCATCAGCATGGCCCGTAGACTCTGTGTGTCCCAGATCGGACAATGGCGCTCCGTTTTAAGCCAGTGGCCCTCATATTTAAGCGCGTGTCAGAATCTCCCGGGGTTGCTGGGCCCCGACCTCCAGGTCCCATTCAGTAGGTCGTTGGGGGAGACAGGAACTTACAAATTCCCAGGTGGTGCCGAGGCAGCTGGTCCAGGGGCCACCCGTCCACAACCACCGGTCTCACGACCACCGTCTCTGGCCTGGACACAGAGCAGCCCGCCTGGAGTCCCAGCTACCCCTTGAGGCATGTTAGGTCCTGACGCATCTGCTAGGAAGCCCTCCAGTGTCGCTGCCAGGCGGAGAGCCCGCTGCCGGGGTCCGGGGTTCGAGGCCAGCCCGGACTGATCCCGTTCCGTAATCCCTCACTCACTGTGCCCCAGCTTCTGCCCCACTCCTGGCTCCTCCCCAGACACACCAGGCCTTTGCAGCCACCCTTCCCTATGCCTGGAACGTTCTTCCCCCTAAATAGTCACGACCCTGGCCTTTTCGGCACCTTCAGGTGTCTGTTCCAATGCCCTCTTCCCGCTTCCTTGCCCCACGCCCAGCCGTGCCCAGCACACGCGAAGGACGCTCAACAGACATTCTGGGACATGTGTGACAGGAAATCCAAGAGCGGGAAGTGGTGATGGGGTGGTAGTGCCTTCAAAATGTTTATGTGTAGACGAAAGCAGAGCGGGAAAAGGAGATGTTCAGAGGCACCATGGGCAGAAACAGCTGACGCGGGCGCTGACGTGCGTCTCTGATTCAGCACGCTGGCTCGAGGGCCCCCGGCAGGTGGAGTGCGTTCTCATGGGGCTCCTGCCACCCCACCCTTCACACGGGCCATAAACACGGCTCCTTCTCAACCTCAAACGCTGGCCTTGGTGGCCTGGGATTGCACAAGAACACACAAAATGCTAACTCCACGGACACATGTGTCCTTCATGGTTCATGATCTAAGACGTACATGATGTCAGCCCCCTTGGCCGGACGTCCCACACCCTCCTCCTTGACTCCTCCCCCTCCATGCCCGCTCGCCTCGGATCTGGGCCGCACCTCCCCTCGGGACAGGCTTTCACTAAATGCAAACCCAGTCCTGTGTTCCCGGGCAGGAAGCCCTCCAGGTTGCCCGTCACACACCCTTATGTGTGGGTGCCTCAGCCCAGCCACAGTGACCTGCCTGGCGCACCTTTCTCCAGGCCCTTCCAATGAACTCGGCGAGCCCTCAAAGCCTCGGCGGCCCCTGCTCCAGACTTGCTCTGTGACACTCTGCTCACACCTGCCAACCACGTTCCGGCTCTGAGTCCTGGAGCCTCGCTTCGGCCCTGCGCCTCGGACCTTCAGCATGGCTTGGACCCTGGCCTCTGCCTTCCGGCTTCATTGTCCCATCTCCCCCCAGTCACCTTGTGCGTAAAAACACCTTCAGCGTCCTAGACTAGGTGCTCCTAGACGTCTCCGCCTCCCATCATCCCTCCCCGTTGGCCTCCACCACCCCTCCCTGTCCCCCGACCCACTCCTTTGCCAGTCAGCACTTAACCCCACTCCGTGGACGGCCCACCCTGACCCCTCCCCGCACCCTCTCCCACTCTCAACAGCCCGGACGCAAACAGGTCCTCCCGTCTTCTGCTCTCATTGGACCGTCACGTACCCCTCTTATCCCCCTAATTACACGGTAGGATATTTTGAGCTTACACCCAAGTCTTTCTCTGGAGACTCTGAGACCCTGGCAGGCAAGAACAGGTTTCTGTTTACCTTCTGTGCCCCCAGCACGAAGCCTGGCCTGGGCATCGGATGGAACGTGCCCATGCCGGACGGGCAAACACATGCGTCCGTGAAACACCCAGTTCACCGCAGGTCTTCTCTTTCCGCAGATGCACACTAAAACGTACATTGATACAGTCATTCAAAATTCCACTGACTGTCTTCAAAAATGTGTGATGGCTTTAAAGGAAAACGTACAAGAATGGTTAAATGGAAGGTCTTAAGACCCTGACCCTTGGATTTAGGTACCATCAGCTTCCTTCCCGCTGTTTGTCTACAACCACATGCTTTTCTGTAGCAAACTAGCCCCAAATTTGCCCAATTTTGTAGTTTGCTCTTTTGGTTAAAATTATTCTTTTAATGTTTTGCGCACTGCTATTTTATTTCTAATGACTAAATTATATAATATTGAGTTGCCATAACTTCTGTAACCACTTCCGTATTTTTAGACACTGAGGCAGTTTCCACGTTTTTGCTCTATAACTAGGCATAAAATAGACATTTTTGTTTCTATTCTCGTAAATGGCTTTCTCAGTGGAAATTCTTACGGATGGAATGCGGCCCAAACAGCATAGCCCCCTTTATGGCTCCTAGTATATGTACGGCATGGCTGCTTTCCGGAAGGATTCTGCCCACTGCAGCGTGAAGGCACGTGTTTCTCTCACAAAGTCTGTCCATGTTTACCTGGGGTTTGCTCCAAGGTCACCGTCCTACTACAGCAGCCGATCTGGGCTCCTGCCGCATACGAACAGTGCCTCACATCCTTGTATTTCCAGTGCCTAAAAAAGAGACCGATGGTCATGAATTGGGTATGAATTAAATGAAATAAATGGATGTGATTGATGATGAATTTATTGAAAAACTTTATTGAATACATATATTGAACATAGTGAATTGACCTCTATTTTAAATATACTTTCTATTTATGTATATATATTTATAATTGTGTGTGTAAATACATACACACAAATTGAAAAAATCATCTAATCTAACTTCTCCACATACACCCAAGCAGCAGGCAGAACGCCACATTAACTCAACTTGTGAGATGTTCATTCTCACAAGTGATGTCAGATCATTTCCCTTATTTTCTGTATGGGATTCTGAGGGTAGTCTTTGATTTCAAATACACTTTCCTAAACACTAAATTTTGTTTTTTATTTTTATTTTTTGATGTTTATTTATTTTTGAGAGAGAGACTGAGCATGAGTTGGGGAGGGGCAGAGACAGGGAGGGAGACACAGCACCCAATACAGGCTCCAGGCTCTGAGCTGTCAGCAAAGAGCCCGATGTGGGGCTTGAACTCACAAACCATGAGATCATGACCTGAGCCGAAGTTGGTGGCTCAACCTACTGAGCCACCCAGGCGCCCCTTCATTCTTTTTTAATGTGTATTCATTTTTGAGAGACAAAGACAGAGACAGAGCGTGAGTGGGGGAGGGGCAATGGGAGAGAGAGACCCAGAATCCGAAGCAGGCTCCAGGCTCTGAGCTGTCAGCACAGAGCCCAACGTGGGGCTCGACCTCAGGAACGGTGAGATCATGACCTGAGCCAAAGTTGGAGGCTCAACCGACTGAGCCACCCAGACACCCCTCAAATACACTTTTCTTTCTTCTATTTTTATTCCATCTGATTCTAGAATATTTGCTTGCTTAGAAATTCATAATAGCAGTTGTTTTTCTCCATTCTTAATAAAAACTTCTAAACTTCCAAAAGGCAAAATACAACTACAAAATAGACTATTGTGTGACTTACAAGTTAAATAAGTGAATGTTTTGTATAAGTCGGCGTTCAAAGTGGCGTATGTTTACTGGAGAGGTCTGGAAGGAAGACCGTGTTGAGCTGGGTGTGGGCTGAGGGGAGGTGGAAGCCGGCCCCACTGGGGGGCATTCTTCCCGGTCGGGACTGAACTCCTTGGACATCCAGAAATTTAATCCAGTAAGCTACGTTACTAGAGATGGAAATACAGAAAGGAGGGTAACGGTGGATCGGTTGCAGGGACAAAGGCTATCGGCGGTCAGGGAGCTGGGCAGTCGGGCTGGCCGTGTTCTGTGAGGCCAGACCCAGGAGCGCCCGGGAGCCACGCGGCCTGCCTGCCAGCCCCAGAGTCCCATGTGCGCCCGGACGCTGCAGGGCCCAGGCACCAGGGCACGGACGCTCCTGTGACTATCAGGGGCACGGGCTCTGAGCTCGAGCAGGTCTCGGTTAAAATCTTGGAGACCACACTGCACTTGAAAAATGAGATGTCTTGGGCCTGGGGGGCTCAGCCGGGTAAGCGACCGACTCTTGATTTCTGCTCAGGTCATGATCTCAGTTCATGAGCTTCAGCCCTGCGTTGGGCTCCATGCTGACAGCGCTGAGCCTGGGATTCTACACAAACAAACAAACACACAAACATAAAAAAGGAAACTGAGATGTCTTGAAGTTGTGTGGAAAACGTACATCGGGCATGATACGGGTTTAGGAACAGTTCTGACACCCTGGGGAAGTGCTACACGCCTGTGTTTGATTTCAAAGTTACCCCTCCGAGGACCATCTTGATTTTCTTAGTGGCTTTAGTCAGTCCCTCATCCACGAGTTCGTACGTGCAGCAATTGTTCATGGCACCACTATTTTGTGCCAGACCCTGTTCTGGGTACCGGGGACACTGCTGTGGACAGAATGACATGATGCTTTATTTGTTCGCACAACTGGTGTTTTAATCAACGCTCCATCCAGTGAACAATGGTTGCTTCCAACTAAGAAAATATCTCACGTTCATTTTTTTTATTAACCCATCACAATACTTGCGGGAAATCGCTGTGATTCGTACCAAAAGTAGTTCTGGGGTCTCCCATTTGTGACCCGGCCTGCGCACTAAGCGTCCGTTAGCCGTTTGAATCTTCTCCTCGTCCTATGAGACGCGCCCATGTCACAAGGCGGGAGGCGGTGCCGACAGCCTCCCGGACTGCGGTGGGCATTTTCCGGGTTTGGTTCTGCTTTGTTCTTTGGCCGCCTGGCACGAACTTCCTCTCTGGGAGGCGTTGCCCTGCACGTATGGCCGGTGGTCTCTCTGGAGCGCGTCCTGCAGCCCGGCCGGACGCCAAGCTATGGGGCCTTCCTGCTTCTTGACTCTGCACATGAGGGTGAGGGCATGTGACCCAGGCCCAACCTACTCACCCAACACTGGAAGACTGGGCGCTGAGGGAAAGAGACCGAGGCCATGAGAACCAGGAGCCCGGCAGCGGCCGCCTCCCTGCTCAGCTGACATATCATCTGGTGACAGGAGCCAAGGGCCCCAGCAACAGGTCCCTCTTTGGCTTTGGTTTCTATGACCCTTTGTCCTGCTGGTTCTTGTGGCCTGGGGCCCCAGCCTTCCTGGAAATTCTGAGATACCAGCTATTTTTTCCTGGAGAAAAAAATTTCTCTTAAATTAGCCAGAACTGGATTTCACAGCTCAAGACACTGACGACTAACACACCCAGAAGGTGGGGAGTCGATGTTTGATTCGAGGTCTGTCTGATACCAAGTCTGTGCCTCTCAACAAGGCGGTCAGCTGTCTGGTCAACAATTATTCATCAACCCATCCCATCACACGCAGGACAGACACTGTCTCAGGATGGTGGGTTTGTAAACGTCCAGGATTTGCTTAAACTCCCGTGGAACTGAATTCAGCCGGGATCGGGCAAGAAGCATTCTCTGTAGTGAATTGATTCTGTGATTTAAACCCGTCTCCCTTTGCATTATTGGCACACAGAAACTCCCGTTTAAAGTGCCTGGGAAGTCTGCAGGATCCCCAAAACATGACCCCTGCTCGAAGGCTACCAACCTCCTGTTTCATGTGTATCTTTTTTCCACAGATACTGCGCTCTCCGTGGTTCTCTACGATACGGTCTCTCATTTCATTTCCTTTTACTTGTTGACTGGCTTCAATATGATCTCTTTAGGTTGGAACAGCTTGGATTTAAATCGAGACTTAACACGAGAATGATAGAAAGGAAGCCGACTTTGCTCCCCTGTAATGAGGAGGAAAATCGGGAAAAGGACACACCTAGTGAGAAATTACCAGCCTGCTTGTCATGGTTTTTTGAAAGGTCAAGGATGTTGCCTCGCCCTGGCCTTGTGGTGAAACTTATTCACACTAATGTGTAAATGACTTATAAGAACATAAATTGCGAATCCTCAGCGGTGTTTGCACGTTACAACTGAAGACTCCCAGTGGGAACGTAGGGATTGATCGCATTCCTGCATTAGAAGAGAGGATGCTGGAACCTTCTAGAAATACGTAGGTCACCCCCTCTTCTTGATCTCAGTCTGCTTCCAAAAGTGGAGTTGAGCAACTCTCTGAGTTCTGTAGGTGAGAATAGCCTCTGTTGACTCATGTTTCTTTACTGTCTTCTGCTCCCTGGCTGCCTTTGCCTCAAGACCATCAGAAGGACTCAAGCAGTGACCTGGGGAGAATGCAAGTCAAGTGGAAAAGAGTTTCCTCTCTAATTTGGGCAGCTGCATGAAGATGTGGGAGAACAGGAAGCTGCAAATGCAAGTTTTGACCTCTTCCTCTCCTCAGACCAAAAGCGACCAGGAGTATGTGTGGCACATCCTTTCATTCATTTATAAAACGAACTTGATTGTGACTTTTGCATCATTCAGTCTTCGGGGAGCTTACAACCTGTAAGTCGAATGAGTCTCGTAGATCTCTGATTTGCCTTCTGTTACACAACAGAGTGCATTCTCAGGGTGCTCGACAGACAATGTTCACACGTGCGACGGACACTCGTCGAGGACCTGGCTTACTCACGAGACCCCACACACGGGCTGCTCCCTTCTGTGCAGGAGAGAATCTCGAAAGGCAACTGAATGACAGAGAGAAAGCAAAATCACTATGGGAATAACCTTGAATCTAGTGCAAGTGGAAGGCAAACCACTTACACATTTTCAGGGCTTAACAAGTATGAGTAATAAATTAGTTGCAACAAACTTAAAGAATGACGTTCAAATACGAGGTATGTCACCACTAAAAATCACTGCCCTGGATGGCAAGGGCAGTACTGAATACCTTCTGTGACGGGGATATTCTTGGCACTTTTCCTGTATTTTTTTCATCCCGTCCCAGACCCCACAATGCTATTTGCTCAACGAATCCAGTGTTTTCCAACTGTAGCGTGCCTCAGAATCACCCAGGGGCTTGTGGAAACACAGACGGCCAGGCCCCATTCCCAGACTCTCTGATTCAGCAAGGTGGCGTTTCCAGCAAGTTTCCGGGTGACATGGATGCTACTGGCCCAGGAGCCACACTTTGGGAATCACCGATGGAGTCATCCATTCATCCATTTGTTCAAAGCTTCCAGGTGCCTGGCCCCAAAGCAGAGAGATGAGTCAAACATTACTTTGTAGGACCTGATGTCCCCTGGGCACTCTGCAAAGGGCTTTCTCTTGACCTGGTTTACTCTTTTGTGACAATCTAACAAAGTAGATCTCGTCCCCCACCCCCCCACCCCAGTTTATAGATGAAAATGCCACAGAAAGAGATTGAGTAACTTGCTCCAAGTCATGTGGACAGGTGTCAGCCTGGGATTTGGGTCCACGCGTCCTGGATGCCAAGTGGCCATCAGACAGCACGCTGTGTGCTGTGCCTCTCCTAGAACGCTGAGCTTACACCAGTACTGTCAATCTTCTGCAGATGGAAACAAACAAACCAAAGTTCAGAGAGGTTAGACAACATGCCCAAACTCACACAGCTAGGAAGTGTCTCAAGATTGAGTCTCACTTTGATGCCAAAGTGCTTTCTGCGCCAGGAAACCCATTTCTCCACGCCATCTCCAGACCAACATCTAAATCAGAGCCAGGAAAGAGAGTACGAGCCCAGGTAACCAGAGTGCACAGAGAACGGGTACTTCTGTCCAGTGTTCCGGTGAGCTAATATAGATCTCCTGCACCAACTTATTCAAGAGTTTTCAAACAGCTCAGTCTACTTTCCAGCCTACGTCAGCACAGTATAATGTAACGTTTCCTTGATGATTCAGGATCCTACATGCCCAGAACCGTCATCATGAACAGAGTTCGTTACTGAGAAATGTGGATGCAGAAGAGGCAGGTGATCGGATCGAGTTTTGAGGGGCGGGGGGCAGAACTACTGAGGACAAATTAAACTGTGTCCGAATCACTGACTTCTTCTGTCATCAGAGTGGAAAAAGGCCCCCCCTCGCTGAGGCCCATCAAATGTTTCCATTGAGTTGGGTTAAAATTAATCCAGTTTACCCCAATTTATGTAAGCAGCTGACAAACTTCATTCAATCCGACTGTCTTTCTCCTTTCGCGACTCGGTAAATCACAAAGAACGGAGCTTTCCCCGACTCCCGAGTCCCGGTGTGTTACCCCATCATCAGGGAGAGAAATGAGCTCTATAATTACCTTTTGAGACATGAGTCATCCTCGCTCCGAGGGCCCAGACCCGGTGGACGCTATAAAAGCCGCTCAAGGTCGAAGTGCAAAAGCGCAGTCTGCCTTCCCCGGGACTGATATAACTGCCGAGCCGCCCCAAGGAGATGAAGGTGCTCCCCGCGTCTGGCCTTGCTGTGCTCCTCGTCACGGCTCTGAAGTTCTCCACCGCAGCCCCCTCCCCACCTGCAGCCACCCCCAGGACCTCAAGAAACAACTACCACCTGGCACAGGTTTGTGAGTCTTTGCACGCTTTCCCCTTCCCGCCTCCACCCCGGGAAACCTGAAAGGGTGTAACGAGAAAACAAGGAAAAATCTGTTACTGTTCCGCAATCGTCTTGTGAGTCCAGTAGAGTCTAACGGATACCGCCTCCCATACGGCGAAGGTTGCTGTCTAGGGCGCGTTCGGGGTATGTGCTGCAGGGCTAAGCAAAGGGAGAGCTAGGTAGCTGGTGTCCCACAGAAATGAAGCGGCTCGCCAAAACGCATGCGATGCTGAAAGACACGGTGTTTGAGGGAAAACGTAGGAGGAAAACAGGGACAGAAAAATAAAAACCGAGGTGCAAGTTTTGTGCACTAGAGGTAGGTTGTGAACTTAGCGTTGGGTTTCCTGGCAGTCACCTCAAAAAGATTTCTTGTGTCCACATGCTAGAAAACGGCTCTTCCTTCAGGGAAAGCTGGACCAAAATCTAAAGTGAGCCGAGTTTTTCCTGGGCGTCTACTGCTCCTCGCTTGCGAGGCTTTCCTCTCTAAAGCGTACTCCCCGAGTACCTTATTTACACACGCTTTCTGTATTTTCTTCTTGGAAGACTTCTCTCAACTGGTTGGAGAGGATGCGATACAAATGATGCACGGTAGAGTTTTTGCAATGATCATGTGACTCAAAGTGATTCATGTCTAGTTGCTTCCAAGTGGTTTTTGCATGTAACGGAAGGTGGTGATCTTTAACCTAAAGAAACATCCTAGGGGCACCTAGTCGGTGGGGCGTGCGACTCTTGAACTCGGGGCTGTGGGTTCGAGCCCCACGTTGTGGGTAGAGATTCCTTAAAGATAAAATCTTGGGGGGGAATAATCTGTAAGGATGGGACTCCCAACGTTAGTGACAGGTTTGCAAATGAGACGTGTCTGTGCGAAAGGCCCTCTTTCAACGGTCTGTCAAGTGATAGCACGTCTGGGATTCCCAGCCCTGCCTCCAGGTTGCTTTCCGACCCGCCAGGCTGCACCCCTACACCGCGCTGGTGGGGGCACTGAGGAAATGGTTTGCACACCCACACCTGCGTGGCCTCACCGACTGTGTGGACCACTCGTGCCTTCTGATTAGTGAGCTAACTAGTCAATATTTTCACTCTCAGCCCTGCTTACGAACAGCATCGTGAATGCCAAGCACAGAGCAGTTACATTCAGCTTCGCAAGACGTGAACCCACCGTTACGTAAACTCATTTCAAGAGAACGTGTCTCAGAATTGCAGGGTCTATTTCAAATCATGTTTCACAAGTGCCGGCTGGCTTTGGGTCCCTTCTCCCCACATGTAATGTCCCCTCAGCACTCGTCATGCCACTTTGAGGAACCACAGAGTGTTTGTGGCCTCGGAGAGTCACGCAGAGGCCAGAATGGATCCGAGGGAGCCAAAGACCGTGATGGTAGCCCTGGTCCCGACAAACGAGGGTCATCAGGCCAAACAGTCCCTGGCCTTCTGTCTGCTTCTCGCCTACTGCTTCTGGACCACAATGGCGAGGTGTGGCAGAACCAAAAACGTTACCCATTGGCCCTTTGCAGAAGAAACCAGCTAACCCTGAGCCATGTATACAGGGAGAAGACCGGAAAGTCTCAGGAAAAGATATGCTTACAGTGGGTCTTGGGGAAGAGTGAAGTGGCCTTGGGATGCTGGGGATCCCTCACTTCTCCCTTTCAGAGGACCTTCAAACTAGGACGAGGGACCCAGTCAGCGCCTTCTTCTGCCTACAGCAGGCCCCATCACCGGCTAGGGGCAGAAACAAACCGTCACTCTTTAGCAGGCTAGAATGATCTGGGCAAGAGTCACCGGGGGGGCTCAGTCAAAGCAGCTGACTCTTGATGTCGGCTCAAGTCATGATCTCGTGGTTCGTGGGTTCAAGCCCTGCATCAAGCTCTGTGCTGATAGCACGGAGCCTGCTTGGGATTCTCTCTCTCTCTCTCTCTCTCTCTCTGCCCCTCCCCCGCTCACTCTCTGTATCTTTTTCAAATTAAATAGAAAGAAACTTTAAAAAAAAATGATCTGGGCAAACCTTTCAAGTGGATCCCAGTGACTAGAAAGAATTAATCCCCCCCCCCCCCCCACTTAGAGTTTATAGAAATAGAGCAGTCACTCCTTATTTCTTTGCACGGTTTCAGTTACCCACAGTCATTCATGGTGGGGAAATCGATGATCCTCCTTCTGACATATCAGAAGGTTCATCGGCAGCCTAACACCGCGTCACAGCGCCTACGTGGCTCACCCGCCATGTCACAGCGCCTACGCCATTCACCTCGCTGCATTTCGTCACCTTACATTATCACAAGAGTGTGAGTACAGATCAGTAAGATATTTAGAGAGAGAGAGAGCCCACACTCACATAATTTTTATGACACTATATCGTTGGAATTGTTCTTCGCTGTTATTAGTATCTGTTGTCAATCTGTCACTGTGCCTAATTTATAAATCAAGCTTTCTCATAGGTATGCGCGTGCAGGAAAACGTGTTTATATAGGGTTCAGATCTACCTGAAGCCTCGGGCCCCCACTGGGGGCTTGGGGACATATCCCCTGTGGAGAGGGGGGACTTCTACACCTAACAGCTTCGGCAGCCTCACGATACAACAGATGAAATACTACAGAAGCATGCAGCGTAAGCTCATCTGTTCAACGATCACTTACTGACAGCTTACTGTGTGCTGTAGGCCAGGGTCTGTTCCGAGCACTCGAGAAACACCAGTGAACAAAACAAGTCAAATCCTTGGGCCTAGGGCACTTACGTGGGGACAGTGGGGATGGGGGAGGGGAGGGCGCTGGGAGAAGATCAGCAAGTGGTCAGTCAACAAGCACCCAAGGTTATTTCAAAGTGATAGGTGATCCTGAGGGCGGAAGGAGTCTGGATGGTAGTGACTGGGGCAGCGGGGGACATTGTCGCTGAGTAGTCCCGGAAGGCTTCTGTGAGGAGGTGGCACTCAAGGTGAACCTGAACTCTAAGAAGGAGCCTGTCGCATGACTGTCTGGGGGTGAAGGAGCCTGGCCGCCACGCCAGGCTGGTGGCAGGAGCCGGGAGAGGGCACACAGCGGGACTGGCCGAGTCCCGTAGCCGTTGGCCAGCGGACCAGGGGGTGCCTGTGAACCGCGTCAGGATAATTAGCTTCCGCACGGCTCTCTTCTCCCCAGACCACTTGTTCAGAGACAACGGACGGTCTCTTGTGCCCGGAAACACCAGACCAGCAAAATTTCCAAATGCCAGATGCTTCCTGCAAACCCATGAGTCCGATAACCTGCACTTGAAAAAATGAACAAGGGTTTAGGTGACTTACTTGACGCCCTCTCATAACTCTTTAAATTCTGCTTTGCTGATGAGCATAAAGGCTATGAAAATGATGGAACGATAAAATGCTTAGTCTCTTAAACCAAAGTTTTATTGTATTTTTGTTTGTCTTTTTAAAAATCAGTAATATCAATACAACACTTAAAACAACAACAGGTTGTTAAGTTGTCCTTAAAAATAATATGTTTCATTACCACATTATTATAAACTCATAATTAAAGAAAATAAAAAATTGAAATTGAAACCTTTCAAATACAGAATGTTAAATTCAGGTGATTTTAATACCACTTTACTTTCTGTGCACGAAGAGATACTCTAATTTTTATATTTGGTTCCTACCTTTATTACTGATTATTGTATCATAAGAAAATTTTTATTTTTATGCTGTTTTCCTAAACATCACCTTCAAGAGTTACACATATTCCAGAATATAAGTGAGTTATAACGTATTTAATTGGGCCCGTAGATTATATGCAACCTAGGAGTCCTCACACAGCATCAGAAGTCCTCACAATTCCCGTTCCATGGCTTAGCCACAACACAAGAAATGCTGAAGAAACCATATCTAGAACTTTTACCTTGTTTTGAAGCACACTTGACTCTGAGTTTTTTAAGTTCTTGATTCTCTAGAAGGATGCCAGGAAAGTGCACTGAACAAAGAGCTGGGGGCAGAGAGTGGACCTGGGCCACTGGCTTGCCAGGACTGATCCTCTAGGCCTCCATTATCTTATTCTTTCAAACACTGAAAAAGAAGCAGAGAGAGACCACCCAAGAGCCAACCTTAAAATTCTATAATTTTAACAACAGGGGAGGGGAAAAGGTGGGGAGCAAATAGGACACTTCCGGGGGTGCCGAAAATCCTTGACCAGGGCCAGCCTCACCCAAGGGTTCGGATTAACACAAATGCAATTCTAAGTGCACATCTAAGTGCCTCCCCAAATGTTTTGACTCTGAAAAGATGTTAAACCTTGTCAATAACTTTGACAAGAAAGTTTCCAGAATGATTTAGGCCCTCGGGACATCTGATAATTCTTCAAAGAAGCAAATTTGCATATTTTACCTAGAGAAAAAGAGCCCAAATATTAACTGAACATCTCCTCTGAGCCTAGGACCGTGTCGAGTACTCTTTTAATACTGTTGTTTATGATCGGACTTAAACCTTTTGAGCTAAAGATCTAGCATCTTCTGCGTATTTATAAGAAAAAAAACATTGTATAAATTATATATGTTCACAGTAGAAAAATTATAAAACGGGGCCACTTGAGTGGCTCTGTTAAGTGTCCGACTCTTGGTTTTGGCTCAGGTAATGATCGCACGATTCGTGGGATCGAGCCCCATGTCAGGCTCTGCACTTACAGCACGGAGCCTGCTTAGGATTCTCTCTCTCCCTCTCCCCTGCTCCCTGGCTCTCTCTCTCTCAAAATAAAGAAACAATTTTTAAAAAGCAAAAACAAACAAGAAAAGAAATATTATACAACACAGATAATGAAAAAAGTCAATTCCATCACTAAGATAAAACCACTGCCCACCCCTTCATCTATATTTTTCAACACACTTTGCTGTGACTCAGGGCTGGGATTAGGATGAGCGAATGAGGCGGGATTGGACCTCGTCTTAGTTAAAATATTGATATTTTGTTCATCATGGATTTTTTGCATTAATTTTGGTTTTTAAATGTTGCACTCCGTATTATTTTTCTTGATGACTGAGTTTTTGGCCACCCCTCTCTTCCTCAGCCGAGTCCTGGCTTATGAGGATCTATCTGTGTGTGCATAAAATTCTGCACACATTTCTCTTCACAAACATGGCTTATCCTGTAAGAGTAGTTCTAAACCTCTTTCCAACTTTTTTTTTTTTAGTCTTTATTTATTTTTGAGAGAGAGACAGAGTGTGAGCAGGGGAGGAGCAGAAAGAGAGAGGGAGACACAGAATCCGAACAGGCCCCAGACTCCAAGCTGTCAGCACAGAGCCCGGTGCGGCACTCGAACCCACAAACCGTGAGATCAGGACATGAGCCGAAGTCGGACGCTCCACCGACTGAGCCACCCAGGCGCCCCATCAACGTCTTTCCAACTTAATCCATCTTCCCTTCTATGACTGTATTTTGTAAACCAAAATTAGAACCCAGAGTGTAAGACTCACACATAACCTAACATGGGAACAAAATATTTGAATTCAAAACTGTCTCAGAAAACATAGAGTGTCTGGTCTCCTGCACAGAGCTTACCCCTGGAAGAGCCTAATCTAGACTTAACGTGAGCGTCGTGTTGTCACAGCATCAACCTGAGCCAAGAGGAATGGCTCGGAGAACCGTTATCTGCCAAAAAGATCAGAAAGAAGGACATAAAATACTTACTTATGATGGCCTACCCAGAGATGGAAATGAAACAAGATGGTCGCACCTTTGTTTCAGGGCTCGCCTGGGCTCCAGGGCTGGGGGCTCCAAGATAACCCCCTTCTTCTCCTCTTGGGTCTTTGCCTCATTAAGAATCTCACAAGGATGGGGCGCCTGGGTGGCTCCGACTGTTAAGCACCCGACTTCGGCTCAGGTCATGACAATCACAGTTTGTGAGTTCGAGCCCCGCGTCGGGCTCTGTGCTGACAGCTGAGAGGCTGAAGCCTGCTTCGGATTCTGTGTCTCCCTCTCTCTCTGCCCCTCCCCCGCTCATGCTCTGTCTCTCTCTCTCAAAAATAAACATTAAAAAAAAAAAAACAATTACAGTCTGCATTCACAGCAGGAAACCTTGGGATATAGGAAAGGATGAAAAATAAGTTGCCACCCTTGGTATTACAACCCAGAGGTAAACAAGATTGATATTCAGATATATTTCTTTCCGTTATTTATGTCACTCGTGCTCATTATAAGTCATATGCATGTAGTAACTATCAATACGTCAATCGATATCAATTTTCAATGCTAATTTGCACATTAACCTTCTGTTACTATACATATATAACAAACATGAGTATAATATGTACACGTATATATGGTTTGGTTTGTTTGGGGAATTACGATTATAATCTGTATAAAGACTTCACCTAGGCTTTTCTCAGTATATTGTCATTATACTGAGTGCATTACTCCATGCCACTAAATATTTTTCAAAAATGTGATCTTAGAGGCCTAGTATTGCTTCACATGAATATATAAAAATATAGCCAACAAAACCCCTATTGTTAGACATTAAGGTTGCTTTCAATGTTTTAGTATTCACATATATAAACGTGTAGATACAGCAGAAATCATATACATAATTTATACGGAATCTAAAGTAATGCGATACGTAAATATTCATAGGCAGTAAATAAATACCTCATGCCTAAAATGTAAATATAAAATTTTGCATCTAATGCAACACACACTGAAATCTTCAGCTGCTCAGGGTCTCCCTGCAATAAGGTGGGTCGTTGAAATCCTGGACCAGCGTCCAACTCCGGTCCCGCATTTACATGATGCCATCTCACTCCACCCAGGAGTTCTAGAAGAGTTTTGAATGATAAATGTAGAGGTTTTAAGCTTTAATGTGCAAATAAAATACTTTAAGGCTAATTTTACTTGCGGGGGCGGGGGGTGGGGGGTTGGCGGTGTGGGAAACAGAGACAGTCCTGGAAGCCTGGCCCCAGAGAACAGGTTCACGGACCTAACAATGAAAAGCCACTGGAGAAACAGATTGTCTGACGTTGTGTAGGATGTCAGGTTGGACTGCAAGGCCTCTGTGTGTAGAAACACATTGATCGTGCATAATGTTTGATGAAAACATGACACCAATAGCCACCTCCCAGAGAATAGTCTTGGATTTTGCCAATTGGGTGGAGATTTCAATGACAAACGATCCCTGGGGAAAATGTTCACATTATTTCCTTCTATTGTTATTTCCTCTTGAAGTTTATTTATTTACCTTGAGAGAGAGCGTGAGTCCGGGAGGGGCAGAGACAGAGGGAGAGAGAGGAGAGAGAGAGAGAGAGAGAGAGAGAACCCCAAGCAGGTTCCACACTATTAGTGCAAAACCTAATGGGGGGCTCGAAGTCAGGAACTGTGAGATCATGACCTGAGCCAAGATCAAGAGTCGGACGCTTAACGGACTGAGCCACCCAGGAGCCTCTATGTTTTCCTCTTAAAATAATTAGTCCTTATAGGAAAAGTATGAAAGATAAGTGGGTAAAAGGAGAAAATCTCCAATCCCAGCTACGCAAACGTAATTAATATTAGTAATGCGGCATATGTCCATCAAAGCTTTATCCATGAGAATGTACCTAATTCTTTTCAAGGCGGGAGTACGCCCTCCACACTGCATGTCGCTTGTGGAGAAACGGTCCCCTCCTAACCTGAGCACGAGTCTCTCCCGGAGACGGTGCACAGACGTGTCTGCCTGCCTGTCTGTTCCAGGCCTATCTTGACAAGTATTACACCAGGAAGGGAGGCCACCAGCTCGGTGAGATGGCCGCGCGAGGAGCCAGTTCCCTGGTCAAGAAGATCAAGGAGCTGCAAGCCTTCTTCGGCCTCCGAGTCACGGGCAAGTTGGACCGGTCCACGATGGACGTGATCAAGAGGCCCCGATGCGGAGTTCCCGACGTGGCAAACTACCGCCTCTTCCCAGGTGAACCCAAGTGGAAAAAAAATACTTTGACCTACAGGTAATGAGATGGAGTCCTTCCAGGTCAGAGAGAAGCACCCCTCTTCTCCTGTCTGTGCTTTCTGTCTTTTCTTTCCTTTCCTTTTCCTTTTCCTTTATTTTTTCTTTTCTTTCCTTTCCTTTTCTTTCCTTTCGTTTTCTTTCCTTTTCTTTTCCTTTCTTTTCTTTTCTTTCCTTTTTTCTTTCCTTTTTTCTTCCCTTTTCTTTTTTCTTTTCTTTCCTTTTCTCTTTTCTTTTCTTTCCTCTTGTTTTCTTTTATTTTTTTCATTCCTTTCCTTTCCCTTTTCTTTTCCTTTCTTTCTTTTCTTTCTTTTCCTTTTCTTTCCTTTTCTCTTTTCCTTTTCTTTCCCTTTTCTTTTCTTTCCTTTCTTTTATTTCCTTTTATCTTTTTCTTTTCCTTTTCTCTTTTCTTCCCTTTCCTTTTCTCTTTTCTTTTTCTTTTCCTTTCCTTTTCTCTTTTCTTTTCCTTTTCCTTCCTTTCTCTTCCCTTCTCTTCTCTTCTCATTTTGAAACATCTTCCTTCTGATCTGTATAAAATCGTGGCTCATCACAATCCTAAGGAAGACTTTTTAGGGCTGATCTTAGTCACAGTGAAGGATTTACTATAAAATATGACCTCAGGATTATCGTGATGACTGGCCATTTTAGACATTACAATAATTTTATCGGTAAGAGACAACACACTTGTCTTTGAAGAAGAATAATCTAATCTAGGATTAATAACCTGATGGTACCAACCAGTTTTCTTAAAACAGTTTCCTCAATCAGAGGGAAGCAATAAAACTCACCTATTAAAAAGTAACTTTTTATCAACTGCAAAAATAATTTATTGATGGTTTACTAAGTGCCTACTATAGGCATTCAGTTTTGGAGATACAGAGATGACTAGACCACCTTCCCGACCTCAGGGAACTCACAGTCCTTTGGGAGAGACACAAAAACAAACAGACCATTGTGGCTGCAGGTCTAGCAGAGAACTCTGGGAGCAGCTGCTGGGAGCACAGGGACCCAGGTCGGGGGGACAGCAGACCTCCTTCCTGGGGGGCCCCTCCCCCCTAGGGTGGCTCAGAGGCAGGCAGATACCGCTGCCCACCTGGGCCCGCACCTGCCAGACAGAGGGGGGATCTGGGCCCTCACCTGCATTTTTGCCCAGGCCTCACCAACGGTGAGGATTTCCTAAGTGCGAGAGGAGTCGTGACAGACAGGGGCGCGCAGTGGGGCGGCCCGGTGGGCAGGTGCCCAGGGCAGCAGAGAGCCAGGCCCGGCTTGGAGCCAGACTTTGTTCTTAGGACCAGCACATTTAGTCGATGCCTGGGGATGGGGCAAGGCCGGACTGTTAAAACAGTCCCCACAGGGCTCACAGAAGCCCCTGACGCTCTGAGGAGTTTTACACCCTGTAAGCCAGGTGCTAAACACAGCGATTTTTTTTAAGTTTATTTATTTATTTATTTTGAGAGAGAGAGAGAGAGAGAGAGAGAGAGAGAGAGAGAATCCCAAGCAAACTCCACACCATCAGTATGGAGCCCGATGTGGGACTCAAATTCATGGAACCATGAGATCATGACCTGAACCAAAATCAAGAGTCAGACACTTAACTGACTGAGCCACCCAGGTGACCCAAAACACAGCCATTACTAAAAAGTAAGCCCCACAGGGGCACCTGAGTAGCTCATTCAATTGAGTGACTTCGGCTCAGGTCATGATTTCACCAGTCATGGGTTCAAGCCCTGCGTCGGACTCTGTGCTGACAGCTCAGAGCCTGGAGCCTGCTTCACATTCTGTGTCTCCCTCCCTCCCTCCCTCTCTCTCTCTCTCTCTGTCTCTCAAAAATAAATAAACATTAAAAAAAAGTAAGCCCTACAAACCTGCAATTCAATTCTATTTATGCACAAATTATTATATATTACTTTGTGTATGTTCTATGGAAAAAGCCAAGGTGACCAAAACATTGGTTTCTGATCACGACACCTTCCTACTCTCTGTGCTCACGTGGTCATTCACGTTTTTATCCGAAGGGCTGCTGCTCATCTCTCCCCAAGGACACGTGTGGGGGCGGCCAGTGGGTGGCTTGTAACTGCCACACCCAGTCCCCGGGTCCCTAGGGTCAAGGGAGGACCTGTACCCACGAGCACAGAGGCTCCTCCGGGCCACCTGTTGGCGGCTGGGAGACTGAGTCCATAAGGTGACACTCTGAACACAAATGTTCCCCTGCCACGGTCCAGGAAAGCCTCAAAATCCAAACGCGAGGGCGAGAGCTCCCAAGTGTGTGGGGGGCGGCGGTGGGGGGGCGGGTACGGGGGGCAAGATGGGAAAAATGTGTATAAACCCAGGAAGTCTTTCCAACATTTAGCTGCGTCACCGAACCGTGACTAAGCATGGCCAAGACACCGGGAATCAACGCTAACTGGAAGCTGCGAGACGTAGAATATTGTGATAATATTCCTCGGACAGCCACGCCCCCCGCCAAAGGAGAGCGAGAGAAGGAGGGAAGGAAGAGAAAGCATAGAGGCATCTCAGTACTCTACGTAGCCACTGGATCTCAGAATAACTGCTAGTAACCCACGGGGTTAAAACAGGAAACGTAGCTTAGTGCTTATGTGTGTTCGTCTTGGAGCCAGACTGGGCTCGGATCCCGACTGATCACACGATGTGGATCCTCATCCTTATCTCCGCAGGTTGTTGTGAAGGTCAGGTAGGCTCAGGGCCGTGGCCCGCACGAAGCAGGTGCTCGCAGAGTCTGACCGTGACCTCTACTGCCTCAGCGGTCTTCAGGTGCGGACTCTTGTCAGGGCGCCTCTGTCCATCCCTGCGAGAGGGCTCCATGCTCCCGCCTCTCCAGGGCGGATGGCCACCTGCATGCGGGCTCCCTGTGGGACCCCGCCCCTTCCCTTCGGACCCCCAGGATGGGCCCCGCTGCTTTCTGGCTGGGACGGCCCCACCCGCGTCAGAACACCCAGGATACTTGTCGAAATGGGCGTTTATGCTCACAGCTGTGTATCTCTTGACCCAGCCTCTCAGGTGGTTATCACAGGTGCTAACATTTGACCACCACCCAGAAGCCCTTGAAAACCACTAGCTTTGACTCAGCACTTCCTGAGCTTACCAAGTATTTGTTGGGCTCCGACTGTGCACACGGGACTGGACGAGGAACCAGAGAATGGAAGCAGGGGTGAGGTCCGCTCCCCAGGGTGGCTGTCGCCGGGGCGTCTCCTCACTCTGTGCCCCTGGCTCCCTCCGAGGTCCCAGGGGGCACCTCCTTCCTCCTCCCCTTCCTCTGCTTGCTGTCGGAAGCCCCAGCCCCCGCGTCCCGGAGGCCCGCCAACGGCTCCACTGTTTGTCCCAAATGCCCTCCACTTCTCTGCCTCCAGAAGTCACTGTCGCAGCAGCACTTAATGAAAGACTGCAGCCTCTTTCAGTCTACGTGAGCACCCTTGCTTAAAGCTGGTGTTTCCTCTTTGAGATAGCGTATTATTTCAAGAGAAAAACCTTCCCCCCCAAAGGGGGAAATCCCAGTGGCCTTTGAATACGAATTTGCTCCATGTTTTTACTTGTTACTATTGAAAATGTTCAGTCCAGTTGGGGGAAAAAAGCCCTGCTCAACTAAAACCATTTTAGGGGAAAATGGGCTTCTGACTCCCTGTGAAATTGCACCGGGTTCTGATCTTTAAAATCAAGGGTGATGTGATCACAGTGAAAGCCAGCCTGTCTCAGCACCACAGGATCTCAACCCTCATCCCCCTTCAACTTTTCCTAATTGTCCACCCGTCCTAGTAATGTAACAAAGGTGGAAGCAAAGTAAGAATTGTTTGGGAGAAAAATTCCCAAATTGTAGATTCGTGTTCGGCCTCTCGATCCTCAGCCCCACCTCGACCTCAACATAATGGTCGCCCTTCTTCACCAGGAGCGTCTACTGAAAGGAAGGCCCGTTCCTTGTGTCTTCACAGGATATCCAAGTACACACCATCCATGGCGGCCGCTGACGTGGACAAGGCAGTGGAGATGGCCTTGCAGGCCTGGGGCAGCGCTGTCCCCCTAACCTTCGTCAGGGTGACTTCAGGAGAAGCGGACATCATGATATCTTTTGAAAGCGGAGGTACCGTGGGGGTCCCTGGGCTCTGCCTGCGAAGCCAGCTGTTTCCTCCTACAACCCTCAGTGCAAGGGTGGGCACCGTCCTCTCTTGCACAGGGTGAGATGGGCGGAGGCCGAGGTCATGGCAGAGTGATGACGGCCATCAGGCAGAGACTAGAACCAGGGGGTCCCGGCGAGGGCTCGTCATCCTGGCCTGGACCGTTCGGCAAACTCGGCCCAACCGGCTTCCGCTGTGCTGTGGCCGCATCAGAGACAAAGTCTGTCCCATCTGGCTTCCCTGTTGGCCTGGGGGGGCCACCTGACCTCACCCCACACCCTGACGGTGTCTGCTACACACCAGGAATCTGCACCTTGAATCCTCACTGAAGGACACACACGCCCCGTGACCCTGACCGCTTCTTCCCTGCAGCAATGGTCGGGCATTGTGGGGGAGGGGGTTTGCTGCTGCCCCGTCCACACGTTATGGGGTCCCCAGGCCTCCACCCTGCTCACCCCAGTAAGGAGTGGACGCATAACCTTGCACGGGGAGCCCTGTCCAGAGCCGCGTGTCTAGTGGGCAGATTAAGGAAAGGCCGCGAAATTCCTTCCCTTTGTTGGCTTCCAAGCAGCAGGGGGACCAAGTGTCCTGCCCTTTCTAAGGGCCCCTGAGACTTCAAGTCTCCATCTGAAGTTTAACCTGCTGTCCTGGGGTGGGCGCGCCCAGAAGCCAGGAGAGAGGAGGTCAGCAGGCCCCGGTGTGAGCCCTCCAAGGTGGCCCTGGGTGTGGCCGGGTGCGCGGTGGCTCCCATTCCTCCTGGACAGCAGGGCCACCGTGGCCACGTGGCTCAGGCCGCCTTTGGAGACCGCTTCTCTCTTGATCGTGCAAGCCTGCGCTCTTTCCCGTGAAACACAGGCTGGGTGGGGGCCGTGCTGCCATGTAACAGGGTCCTCGGAGCTCACAGTCTGAGGTCCCCGCACTGTGCTGAGCCCCTCGAACCGCACACCAGAGCTTTGTTTTGTTGGATTTTAACAAAACAAGATATTCCCGCTAAAATCCTCAAAACCCATGAACGTAGCTTTACAACATTGCCTCATTTTGTTCTTCCTCCTTTTTAAATTAAAAACTGTCAGTGAGGGGCGCCTGGGCACCTCAGTTGGTTAAGTATCTGACTTCGGCTCAGGTCATGATGTCACGGCTCGTGAGTTTGAGCCCCACATCAGGCTCTGTGCTGACAGTTCAGAGCATGGAGCCTGCTTTGGATTCTCTGTCTCCCTCTCTCTCTGCCCCTCCCCTGCTCATGTTCTGTCTCTCTCTAAATAAATAAATAAACTTAAAAAAATCTGTAAAAACAGTATTGTCTGTTCCCTGTAATGTGAAATATGCTTCGAAAATCGTCCGCAAGACTAACTTCTGTTGACCTCTCTCCCCAACTGTCTAGACCACGGGGACTCCTATCCGTTCGATGGGCCTCGAGGGACCCTAGCCCATGCATTTGCACCTGGAGAAGGTCTGGGAGGGGACACACATTTCGACAATGCCGAGAAGTGGACTATGGGAATGAATGGTATATATGCACAATTGACCATAACCTGGAAACTATTGTACCTTCTTCTGGGCCTCCACCATGAAACCTTGAGGTCAACGTCCCAGGCCACCCTTAAAGTAGGGGGGCTGGCTAGGAAAAACAAGTAAGCCAAAAATCCACAAGGGAACACCATAAGGGGAACGCCCCACCCCCAAGTGTGCCGTAGACTCTCCCGAGCCCTGCTCAAAGCGAGGGGTGTCGAGGACACACAACCCTCCCTCCACAGCACTCTGCACAGCACTTACAGTCTCTCACTCGTGCTGGCAAGCAGGCTGTGCTCAGAAAGGACCTGAGGGTCGTACTCTCCTAACAAGTGTGCTGGGGATGGGTGGAAAGGTTCCAGAATGTGATGCCTGTCATTGGAAGTCTTCCTCGGGAAGTGTGTGTGGATGACAAGGGGTGGAGGCTGTCACAGCAGGGAACTTACCCCAAAGTCGTGGCCAAATCTAGATCTCATTGTCGCCATGAGCTCTAACTGGGCCCTTCTCCACCCATCGACTGAGTGTCGCTGACAAGGAGCCAAATGGACCGAATCACATTTCCATCCTTTCCCAGTCCGAAGCCCCGTCCAGCTGAGGGGGAAACATAGGTAACGTCAGCAAAGCTCAGCACTAGAATAACCTGGTTATGAAAGGCAAATGGTTTCCTACTAGGATTTGGGTATAAATTCTCCTGTAAAGACAGAAGGCCCTAACAATAAATCCCCACATTGATGCTGTATTTTTCTGTCTCGCACTGTGTAGGTTTCAACTTATTCACCGTAGCTGCTCACGAATTTGGCCACGCACTGGGCCTGGCGCATTCCACAGACCCATCGGCACTGATGTACCCAACCTATAAGTACCAGCACCCCTACGGATTCCACCTGCCCAAGGACGATGTGAAAGGGATCCAGGCACTGTATGGTACAGTCACTCCACTTCTCTACTAACCCTGAGAGTCACAGGCTTTCAGCCTCCAACTTAGAGAAAGTGTACTTTGCCAGGAGTTACCTGCAGGGGTAAAGATCAAGCGGGGGACCACAGCCCCCACTGTGGCCTTTTATGAGGAGCTTATCTACCAGATAAGAACATGGCTTTCTTTTCTAAGATGTGTAATTAAATTCTACACCTTTCCTCCAGGGCACTTGGTCCCTCAACAGCCATAGAAAATATAATCAATTGTCTTTTGGCGGGGGAGGTTTTGCGAGGGTGAGGGTCAGAATTTAGATATTGGGAGAGGATGGGTATATTTTACAGTTTCCTATATATGGTTCTGACCCATCTGCAGATAATTGTTCTGATCTTCCTAAAAATGTCAGGGAGGATGACGACTGCATTCCTAGTGGCGTAGATAACCCACAGGCTCACGTCGCTCCTCCTATCACCCCATCCTCATGACCAGCCTGCTTAGAGTGTTAAGTGTTTTCCTCACTGGACAGCTGAGAAAGTGGAGGCTCAAGACAGTAGGTACCCCGAGATAATCAAAATTATCCCATGGCTTACCATTCTTTGAAAGGTAATAAGGAATTATTAAAAACTCTAGACCTAGTCTTCCTTAAGAGAAAGATCCACAAGGCCCTGAGAAGGAATCTTGGAAGTCTTAGACCTTGACACTTTTGCTTTCATGTTTTATCCCAGAAAACTCTGGGCCACTGACTGTCCCCTAAACCCGGAGGGTGGTTACTCCGCCGTAAATTGCCAAAGCCTGTCTGCATCCTCCCAGCCTAGAAAAGGGCCCGGAGAGCCCAGATCCCTCTTACAAGGTGTTGGCCAAGCCACCCGGCAGTTCAGGCAGGAGCACACTCTTTCGCAGTCAGATGGCATCTGACTCTTGGGAGACCGATCTTCTCCAAAGAAGTGCTCAGTCCGCTCTGCCCGCTGCTCCTCCCGGGAGAGATAGGAACTAATAGCGTGAACGTCTCCACTGTACAAACTTGGCTGCAGAGCACCGAGTGCAGGCCTCCAATGTGAAGCGACCCCCCTGGGCCACTGAGCCCAACGATTTGCCTGCCCTCTACAGATCCTTCCGTACTGGAAGGTCACCACCATTCTGATGGCCGTGGTCCCTGGGCCAGGGGCTGAGGCATGTATTTGGACATGGCCAGTCCTGCACCGGTGAACAAAATATAAAAGCATGGTTTTATCTCTCTTGGCGCATACACATCACCCAGCCCTGACTACCTGTCATCTCCCACCCCTCCCAGGGTGCTTGGCTCACAGTACCTGTTCACTAGCACATTTCTGACCTGACCACCTTCCAGTTTCTAATAGTTTCCCAAAGCCTCACCCAGCCCCGATCTTCACCCCATCGCTGACCCTACACCCTAGATCTTACCCATCTCTTTCTCTCATGGGTCCTCTGTCTCTGACCCTCACCTCTGTTGACCACGGGGCTCGATCAGGAGCAGGCACCTGCCAGGGCCAGTGAGTGGCCCAGGCAGCCCCTGCTCATTTCCTGTAGATAGCAGACAGCCCTCGGGAGCACAGAGGAGGAGTGAAAACTCACCAGCAGGCCTCCCAAGGAGCAGGATCCACCAGAAGCTGCCTTTAAGTAGTGCCCACCTCAGTGTAGTGTGTTGGCACTGGAATTCGGTCTTTCCTGGGTGCCTGCCAAAGGCTTATGCACAGCAAGATGCCCAGAAGCAGATGTGCACGACCTGAAAACACACAAGAAAATGACCACGTCTCTTAGAACAAAGAATTTAATTACAAAGAAATAATCAGGGGCGCTTGGGGGGCTCAGTCAGTTAAGAATTCAACTCTTGATTTCGGCTCAGGTCATGATCTCACGGTTCGTGAATTCAAGCTCCATGTCGGGCTCCACTCTGATAGTGCAGAGCCTGCATGGGATTCTCTCTCTCTCCCTCTCTCTCTCTCTCTGCCCCTCCCCCGCTTGCTCTCTCTTTCTCCAAATAAATAAACTTAATTTAAAAAAAAAAAGTGGGGTGCCTGGGTGGCTCAGTCGGTTAAGCGGCCGACTTTGGCTCAGGTCATGATCTCGCGGTCCGTGAGTTTGAGCCCCACGTCGGGCTCTGTGCTGACAGCTCAGAACCTGGAGCCTATTTCAGATTCTGTGTCTCCCTCTCTGTGACCCTCCCCCATTCATGCTCTGTCTCTCTCTATCTCAAAAATAAATAAACATTAAAAATAAATAAATAAATTAATTAATTAAAAAAAAAAGAAAGAATCAGTGGCAACTTTTAAAAGACACCTCTAATCTGGGACTCCTGCAGCTGCGATCTCTCTAACACTTACTACGCGCCAATGTGTCAGGTGCTTTACAGATATTCCTTCTCACAAAACCCTCTGCTCCCTCTCGTTTCACTAACGAAAGAACAGAGGCGTGGAGGGGTTAAGTGATAGGCACGATTTTCACACAACTCAGCAACTAGCACAGCCAGGATTCAAACCCGGGTCTGCCCGCCACCAGCAGCCACGCACCTCCTCACCTCGTCCTGTACCGACAAAGAGCGTCTCTGGAGTGCGAGTGGACAGACTCTAGATTCCTGGTACCGTGCTGACCAACTCACTTTGAATCCTAGGACCCCGGAAAACATTCCCGGGAAAGCCCACCGTGCCGCACGCCCCACCTCAAAGTCCATCCACCCCCGACCCCTGTGACTCCAGCTCGTCCTTTGATGCCGTGACGATGCTTGGGAAGGAGCTCCTGTTCTTCAGGGACCGGTAAGCCCCAGACGTGCCACCAAGTCCTCCCAGGCCTCAGCTCCACGCGTCAGTCACTCTAGAAGTGCTCGTTGCCGCCACAAGGGAGGACCGTGCAGAGATGCCGTCCTGTGTGGCGGTAGGGTGGGAGGCGGGGGTCTCCGGGGAGATCGAGAGCTGCCAAAGCACCATTTGTGCAGCACCCACCATGCTCTTGGTGCTGGGCGCAGAGTTTTCCGTATACGTAAGGTACTTCTGACCCTCTTCGTGGCGAAGTAGAGATTAGAAGCCCCAATTTACAGATGAAGAAAGAAACTCAAAGAGAACGAGGCACTTTTCTGAGCTAACAGTTTCACTAAGCGTCTGAATTAGAGCACTAGCCCAGATTGATCTGATGTCTCTTCTGTCTGAGAGCGCATAGGATATGCTCAAAAAATATTCAGTAATGGGGGTGGATAGATAGCCAGGTGGACAGACAAGTGGATGGACAGACAGGTGGGTGGGTGGGTGGATGGAAGGATGATCAGAGGGATGGGTAGACGGGTGGGAAAACTGCAAAGACGGCCCTCTTGTGAAAACCCTCTTTCTCGGTGCCCCTTGACTTTTCCACTGTCAGCTAGAGGTCAGACAGTGTAGAGAAGGCAGGAATATTGATGGATTTTAGCTACACCACAGCTGTTGCTCCTGAAGAACACCCTGAGGTTTGAGTTTCTAGTACTGTTGCCTTAGGACTGTTCCGTTTGGACTTATTAGCAGAAGCGTTTGCAGTTCTGTGAGTTGTAAAGGTGGTGAGGCCGAGCTGGTATTTAAATGCGATGGCGTAGGAGTAATTTATGACATAATTTGTGATGCTGGAGAAGCTGGGATTGTTAGTGTGGACGCTGTAGGGATCGCTGCCTTTACAGCTGTGGGAGGTGATAGTGGGGGTTCTGGTTGGTCTTTATTTATTAGTGTTTTTATTGGCATGGACATCACTCAGGGAACTTAAATAGAGTAAGTTTAAGATTTGTATAATAAGGAAAGAGGAAATAAAATTTGAAAACAATGATACTCAAAAATTCAAAGCTGTTGGGTTTGAAACTCATGTAGAAGTTTTACTAGAAGACAGGAAATGGTTGGTGGTAATATTTTTTCTACTTAAAGTACATCTAATAATATCGTTGTGAGTTTTCTGTTGGTTGAAAGAGTGATGAATGGTGAGAGGCAGTGGTTATCCTCGGGAAAAAACCGCAAGGAAGTTGGCAAACGTATGCAGGGTGAAGGAGAATTAAGTTTCCCATTTTGTGTTACAAGGTCATATTCAAGTGCCAGAATGAAAGCTGGGGCGGTTCTGCCAAGGACTGTCCATTCCAGTAGGCGTTGGTGGCGTTCACATAGGAGATGACAATTCTGGTCACCGGTTCTGATGCGGGGGGGGTTTCCCCACCACCCAGCAATTCTCTGACACCAGCTGTGTGTCCTACAATTCAACTCCATTCTGACACCATGTACCTGGAAATAACATCGGATGAGTCCACAGGTTGAGGGCTCTGTCCACTTCAGATGCCACTTCTGCCCCACCGGCTGTGAATCACGGGTTCCTGTGACCCTCCTTGAGTGTGGCTGCCGTACTAGAGCAGCTTTACTCTACTAGACTAAGTTTATTATAAAAGGATAGAACTCAGGAACGGCCGGAGGGAGAGGTGCCGAGACCAGTGTATGGGGAAAGAGTGCAGACCTTCCCTGCCCTCCCTGGATGCACCACTCTCCCCACAGCTGCACATCTACATGTTCAGCAGCCCAGAAAATCCCCAAAACCCCCTCCTTTGGGGGTTTTATGGAGGCTTTAATCACAGAGGCATGACTGATTAAATCGCTAGCCATTGGCCACAGATCCAAGGCCCATCCCTCCCCCCACCCCAAGATGGGGGTGAGGTGGGTGTTGGGATTGAAAGCTCTAATCCTCTAATTGCCTGGCCATTTCCTCAGGCAACTAGCCCCCAGCCAGAGGTGCGGTCCAAAAGTCACCTCGTTAACATAACAAAAGACACCTTCATTGCTCTCCTCACCGGAAATTCCAAAGCAGCTCCGTGCCAGGAACCAGGAGGGAGACCAAATACATACTTGCTATTATAAATCACAAAATCACGGATGTATTAGTGGTTTTGATCATTCTTCTGTGGCCGAGAAGTCTGTAAGGAAAGGCATACCTGTGGGGTTGGTCTTCAAATAACAAGGAGGTTGTAGAAAGGGGTCAAGCTTCAAGCCACCTACTTTTTGGACATCCTTGTTCGTTGTTTAACTGATCAATAATAGACCCACAGCATATGAATAACATGCAGTTGAAAAATGCATGTGTGCAGATGTGAAGGAACATCTGTGAAGGCTGTGTCTGATGGTTAATATCAATAATGACCATGATTAAGCCTAACCGGCTTGAGGTAATTTGGGGTGTCATTTCTAATGTCATTTTGGGTGAAAGCCCCGATTGCCGTAAACAGCGTGGTGATAGCAGCTAGACCGAGTGCTCATGTTTGAAGAGCTGTATCGTTTTCTGCCGTTGGGTAGAAGCGAATTAATAAAGAGACACCCGTTCGAACAAAGTAAAGCTGAGACCGCAGTAGGTCTTTCGTGACTGAGGGAGGCCAGGGGTGGGGGCCAAACTGGACTCACCAGTTGCAGTCGAACAAAGTACGTTTAGTGGAATCCGATCATGACTAAGGTGAAATATACAAATTTGCTGGAAATTTCCTAAGTTTACGTTAGGTGGTCCCTTTTGTCTTGGGGCTCTGGCCTCGCAGGGAGCTGGGGGACTTGTGTCCGTGACGCTGATTACTGTGGTCGCTTCTTTTCTTGGAGGGAAAGAGAGACCCACCAACGCTCACCCCGCTCCCCGCTTTACCGGGGACAGAATCCATTCACAGCGGAACAGGCCGAGGTAGCTGAGGCATAAGCATGTCTGAATACGTTTTTATTCCTTTTCTTCACTGAAAAAGTGTTCATGGAGCCCTTATGGGGGCCCAGGCACCACTGTAGTGGCTGGAGGTATGAAGAAAGATAAGTACTCGCCCTGCCTTTGCACACCTAGATTCCATAAGGGAGAAAGACATTCACAAACACTGCCATCATCGTCCGTGCTCACACAACCTCTCCGTGCACGTTAGGAGAGACAGCAAGCTCTCTGGGGTCTAGTTTTATAAGGGTACAGTCACGTCAGACTAGGGCTCCACCCTCAGGGGCTCGTCTAACCCGGTCACCCCCGACGTGTCCCGTTGGGTGGTTATCACCGCACCATCACACTGGGGGCTATGCTTCAATAAGTCAGTTTGGGGGTAGGGAGCGGGACACATTCAGCCCATAACAGAGTAATCACATTTTTAAACATGTTGTATATCCTTCCAGATTTTTTTCCAGATAGAGAGAGAGAGAGATACTAAAAATGGGAGGGAATCAGGGATGTCCACAAAGATGGGATTTTATTAGATGATCTAATCTATAAACCTTTTGTACTCAACAGTATCTCATTTTTCCATGCCACTGAGTTTTGTCATCTTTTTTATATATATACAAACATTACTCCAGTGAAGAGATACATCATCATGTATTTAACCAATCCCATACTTAGAAACATCTCAATTCTTTCTCACTTTTAAAAATTAGCAACCGCTTGAACTCAGTCTTCCACAGTGGGTGGGCGTCAGGGGCAGATTGGAGCAGAGCCCAAGTTTTAGTGACTGGTGGACTTGGTGTAGATTCTGGCAGTGTCTCTTACTGATCAGGTAACCTCGATCAGAAAGAGCACCAACACCACGGGCAGTCAGTAATGACAGATGATATATTTCGGAAGGGGAATCTGAAAATCTGTGTCGTGGATTAAGGCTTAGGAACAACTTGAAGGCTTCTTATTATTATTATTAGCTTTTAATGATTTTTATCGATACTTATTGATTATAGACTTTTTATTATTACCAAAAAGTAAAGCAAACAGAATTGGTGGGCTTTGAGCCAGGAGGGCCAGGCGTGTGGCGGGAGGGGCCTGGGTGTGGGGAGGGGCGGGGCTGTGCTGGTGGGGTCAGACAAGGGCAGGTGGCCCTGGCCCCCCCCCCTCCCCCCCCCCCCCCCCCCCCCCCCCCGAGGAAGAGATGAGATGCTGGTTGTAGAGTCTCACCGAAGTCAAAGACATTACGCCCTTAGGTACAATTGTAAGTGTTTTCTTTAAAAAAGCAAAAACGTGTTTCAAAACCCTCAATTGATCAAACCATGATGTTTAGCAATTGCTAACAACTATTTGATAGGGTGTCGTCATAAATCCTGGGAGTGGTAACAGAATGCGAAGGGAGGCCTGGGTGCAGGAGACACTGAGAAATGGGTGGGTCAAGGGACAGGAATGCTCAGTCATCACCCCCCTCGTGTTGGGGGGTGGGGCCAGCAAGCCCAAAGGTTGAGGAAGTACCCGAGGCAGGGAGTAGGAGTGGTCCCTTTCCAAGCTGTCTGGGGGCCCTGAACCTCTCCTCCTCCTCTTTGGGACGGGTCGCTCGGACATCACAGGACATCACAGGGACCCCCATGAGCGCGGCACTTACAGTGATGAGCACTCTGTTATCAGGTCCTTACGATGGCCAGTGAGGTATGAATGATGGTTCCCTTTTCACAAGACTCTGAAAAGCCACAAGAGCACAGAGCTGGGGACCGGCCACCTTGTGAGCAGCCAGAGCCCTCACCCCCACCGCTGACTCCCTGCCTCCCTAGGTGCCATCTGGAGCTCGAATCCCATGGCTGCAGCTCTGATCCCCTCCTGGTTGTCACCTAAAGTCCCTAAGTGCTTGCTAAGCTTGGACAAAGAACAGAGAATTCTTTCAAGGCACGGCAGGCCATTGTTCTCCCCCAGCCCAGGGTTCCCCAATAATCCATGGAGGAGACAATTCAAACCGTGGACGTCATAACCACACAGTGTGCAATGCAGAGCTTTTCACGGTCACCGTGAGACGGTTGCACACTCTCGCGGTGTCTACAGGTCCATTGGAACATTCCAGCGTTCTGTTTGAAGAGACTGGGCTTCGACTATACTAAGGTGAACGTCATAAATACATACGACTTACATACAAGTGTATGCCCATGTTTAATTCACACACGTTTATTCTTTATGGTGGACGGCAGAATATTAAGGCTTTCCCACATCTCCTCAGGCAATTAGGGAAGAGAAGGGGCCAAAATTGTAGTTGTGTCTCTCAGACTGTTGCAGGTTTTATCCAATTTAATGTTACCGATAAAACCAAGACTATCCCAGCCGGCAATAGACCTCACAAGAGGAATAGCATTTTGCTTATGGAATAAGCCTGAGGCTTGACTGTGTCCACATCCTTCGTGTTGGAGGTGAGAAAGGTGGGCCCCATCTGTCTGGCAGCCCAGAAGACCCTCCTGCCAGCCGGGTCTTCTCACTCCTGGTCCAGAGTCCATCTTGTCCCTCACACAGAAAACTGGCCATGCAGGGGACCTCCCAAGGGAAGCACTCGACGTGAATGCCGTCTAGCCTTCTGACCCAAATGCGCTGGAGTGTGCAGGGAAAGGGCGTGAGGGCCTTCATCTACCACAAGGAGAAGAAAGTCCTTAGACCATGGAGGTATGTGGAAAATGTTTGAGGGGCTTGTCTGCATTCTGTTTTATTCTCAAAACACAATTCTTTATTAAGGATATCCGTCCCTCACTAATGGCTGCATCCTGAACAATGTTACGCATCTTAGATCATCACGCAGAGGAAAACATTCCCATCAGGCTACGCAAGGAAATGCAGAGGATGTATGAAGGGGCATCCTGAAGGGAGTCGCCTGCATGACCTGGCTCATTCAGTGAGGAGATAGTGGAAGAGAAGAGTCAAAGACAGCAGACAGGAAAACCACAATCTGTGAGAAACACTCGGTGTTAGATGTCCACAGTGATGGTGATGGTGATCTAGTTTTACAGAAGCTGGTGCTCAGGGGAGCACTCACAGTGGCCCCGTGGGTCCTCCCATGTGGACGAGGCAGCGGAGGATCTGAAAATGAACCCTAATAATAACATCTGATGTTCCATGATCACCTACACTGCGCTGTGCTAAGCATTTTCCAGATGCTTACTCATGTATGCACAGTGTTCTTTTCCCCAGCTGGAATTTTAAACCTACTGGACATCAGAGACAGAAACCCTTCATGGAACCTCAAATAAATGAAGGAAAAGAGGATTCCCCGCCCCCCTGGCCCCCCACCAAACGTGATCAATGGTGGAAAAGGATGCTGAGCCCATCAGACTGAGGACTGAAGAAAAGAGATAGGCTGGCCAGGATGAGGGGTGTCATTTCAGCGGAGGAGTGAGGAAGGAATCCAGGTCCTGGGGAGCAAAAGAACAAAAGTTGGGGGGCATGTGGAAACGGTAGATACGGGTCGTTCACCTGAGAGTCTTGTTGGTAGCAGAGAGAGGTAAATTAATGGCTGGGTCAGGCAGCAGGGTCCAATGTGGGAAAATAACCAGACATGGTAGAAGGCATGACAAGGAGCCAGTGGAGAAACGTAAGTGCGAAGCTCCTGGGGAAGGAGGGACAATAAACTAGAACTTTCTATGTCTGGCATCCCCCAGGACTCCGTGGCTTTGAGCCCAGCCTGCACACCTGAAGGCTCCCTGGCAATGTGTTTTTTCTGGGTGTGAGATTGCATCATGGAAAGGGAGCGGGAGGCAGTGTATTTACTTGGACTGATTCTCCATTGTGTATTCAAGAATTCCAACAAAGGGGCGGAAGGTAGAGTAGGAGCCCGGATTCCTTGTCCCTTCCGAATACCCTCCTGGCTGAGGATGAGCCTTGACAGCTTCACAGGTTCTGGCTGATAAATATGGACGCCCAGGCTCCTCAGAGGGGTATAAACAAGCTAAGGACCCCACGCTCTGCTCTGGCCGTTTTTAAGCACTGTCTACATACGGGTCTTCAATTTTATAAGCTGTGTCTTCCTTGGGCTCCAGGAGATGAGCGACGACTGTTTTATTTCTTGGCGTCTATCTGGTTAGTGGAACCCCCAAAATGAGTGGCCTGTCAGCCAATGATGTGATAGTTTGGACTTCAGAGCTTCCAATGACAAAAATTTCACAACGGCGAGACAGATTTAGAAAGAAACTTAGCTCTACTAACTTCAAGGTTACCTATCACCAATCAGTACGTTTGCAGGGTGGAAACATGTCTTCCTACGGTATCTACAAATTATTGTAAGAGTAGTCGAGAGCTTCTAAAACACTTCTCTGTGCATTATCTCAATCGATCCTCTGAAGTATCGGCACAGATAGCATGATATCTCACTTTTATTTGACAGGAAATTGAGTCTCAAAAAATTGAGTGACACACATGAGGTCACACATCTCCCCAAGCTCCCTTGCTCCTGTCACAAGGCCACACAGCCCCATCTCCATGGGACGTAAGCAGAAATTAGACCAAAAGCATCAAAAACATAGAAGAAAGATCCTTCTTCCCCCTGAAACTAGGGAGCAGGATTAGAGAGAAGAAGGGTCAAGGAGGACAGAGGGTCGAAGTCAAGGAAAAGTAAAGGTCCCCATTCGGCTCATGCTGAGTTACTCTGACAGTCGGACAGTGAGGAGGTGGAGGCCTCTCCTGAGATGAGAGGTGAGAGACAGAGAGACGGACAGGCTCAGCCCACACTAGTGGGGAGTGAAGACGATTGGTACAACCAAGAAAGAACAAAAGTTCAGCAAATGTGGAGCAAGTGCCCTGGTGTTCGGGGGCTAGAAAGATGGATAAGCCATGACCCGGCCCCAGGTGAACGCCAGGTGAAGGTTGTGGGTAAACGAATCTCAGACTTGGTGAATTAGCTGCTGTTCTTTAGGAAAAGGGAATAAAAATTTCAGAGACTATGAAAGTTGGTGATCTCTTTAGCGCCTCTCCATCCCTGGCACCGATTTATGAAGTCAGCAAATATTTACTGAGCCCTGACCACGTGCCAGGCACGGCACTGGCTCCAGGGAACCAAGAGATAAACAGTGCAGCTAAATGTATGATCAGCAGATCTATCCTGTCAGTAAGTCCCATTGTCCTGCCCCTCTTATCAAAGATCAGATTACAGACTATCGATAGGGTGTTTACCTATTTCCACTGCCAGTTACAATACATCCTCCAGCTGGCCTTGTCCAAGAAGTACGTGGATTGTCTTTCTTTTTGCTTAGATTTTAAACCCATTGACAGATGAATCCGGAGATTATTTGCTGTACTCGGTGGGAGAGCGTTGTCAATTTTCATTCATTTATTATTGTCATCAATAGCTCCAACTTTGTGGATCCTCTGAGTATGGGTTCTGTTGCTTCACTACCCACCATTAGCGTCCTGAAAATGTTCATGATTACAGATTATTCTGGGACTCGCGCTGTTTTACGTAAGTGATGGATAGTATTTATTTCTACCTTATGTGTCCAGTTTACGCATTACAATACGTTGTGACAGTGTTTCAACCAGGATTTCGTAACTTGGGCACTACTGATGTTTGACCAGGTAGCTCTTGGTTGGCTGGGCTGTTCATGGATGGTTGGATGTTTAGTGGCATCCGTGGTCTCCACCCATTACACCCAATAGTACTGACCATCCCCAGGTACAACAAGCAAACTTGTCCCCAAGCATTGCCAAATGTCTCTGGGGGCGCAAGATCGTTCTTGGTTTAGAATGCCGACTTTCCTTCGATCTGGTCCTCACAATACCTGCAGTATCTGAAGTCAAGGTGTTTTTACAAAGGAATTTTAGATTCTACCACGTGTGATAAGTTCTGACAGTACGTTTTCTCCTGATCACTACATTTTCCTCCCTCTCCTCCTGAGTCGTTCGGGACATCTGTGTCCCTACTGCACCTGAGAAGGAGGCTTAAGTTTGCCGAAAGTCACCTGTTGACTTTTAAATGAAAATTAATGGAAATATTTCCCAGCTTTATAGTGCCCAAGGAGAAAGAGGTAGGAATTTGTCTGAGCCTTGTCAGAGACCCGATGCAGGTGGTGACTCATCCCCAGAGGATATGTCTGCTCCTCTCTGCCTGCTCTCCTCACCTCCTCTTCCCCAGCATTCTCATCCCTGCAGCGCATGCTCGCTCGGTGCCTCGGTCAGCATCTAGCACCGTGACATGAACAGTCAGCATTTCAGAACTACATATTGAATTAAGTGAAAAACACTTGATTTTTTGGATTTCTCATCAGGTTTTTATTAACAAAAGTCAGACGACAGACTATGAACTTGACCTTTTTGTTTTCATTACCCAAATCTTCTGGGTTCCCAAACCTGCCCTCCTGTCCTGGTGGTGGAGAGAGAGAAGGGAAGGGGGTCCCTCTTGCCTTCAGACAAGGATAGCTCTGATTGGACGAGGCACCAGGTTATGAACAGAGGAAACCTGAGATCTGGGGCTGGGAGTGATCATGTGGAGGAGATCAGTGTGAGATGAAAATCAAGACAGCTCTGTCTGCCGCTAACCACCAGATGACCTCTGGGCCCACCAGCCTTCCTGGGTCTTGGTGTTTCATCTGTTAATACATGTTCTAGGTAAGACTGTGATGTGAAGGGCGTGGATGGCGGGGGGCGGGGGGGGCCTACGTGGATGCCTGCCACCCTGGGGTGCCCAATTGGTGGGTGGGTAGCAACTAGGCACATAATAATTTTTAGGATGCACAGTATCTAGCTGTTTGGCACTTTACAGTTGGTAATACACTTTCCAATCACTATCTCGTTACCCTCGTAATGACCTCATGGGACAGGCCAGGTATCAGTAGTTGTATCTAAGAGATGATAGGACTGAGCTTAGAGATGCCTGTCAGAGTTAGAACCCAAGCCCATGTCTTCTAAAACACGATGTGCTTTTCCTTCTGCATCATGATGCTACTTAGGAAACATGAACACATGTCTCTTGTAATAAAGCTCTTTTAAATTTCAACATCAGCTTACACCACCTCCCCTGGGACACTTTCACCACAACGCTGAATGCGACGGAACTTCCGTCCTGTGGGGCACGCGCTGTGCTCCCAGGGCGTCCTGAACTTGACTCTGCAGCACAACTACCCGGTTGTAATTATGGTCATAACCGCCTAATCACCTACCTGTCTGAATTATACTTGCCTAGTTACATACCCGTCTGGAGAACTGTAGCTCCTTGGGGGCTAGGCCTGGGTCTGTTCAGTGCTTCATCATTGGTATCTGCCACAGTCCCTGCCAATAGGCGCTCGCTGTATCTGTTAAATTAACTGAACACGAAAACCCAACGTAAGATTGAGGAGTTCCTACCCTAACTACCCAGAAAATTAAATGTCAAAACTTTATCACAGTTTCACTCTCGGTAAATAATTTTATGTATAGATTCTAGTTTCTACAGAGTCAAGTAAGCTCTTCATATTTTGTAAAAATGACTTTCACCTCCAAAATTCAAAATGGACCACATTTATATTGACAGTTTCAGCCCAATGCCCTTGTGGTACTACCATGGTTTTATGGAAACAATATTGGAAGAGTTGTTAAACCTCGCATTAATTTGTGCGTGCCAGATTTTCTGTTAACAAGCCATCAGCTTCAAGGATATGAACACTTTGAATAGCTAAGTATATCAGCAGTATAATTGATCACGGTTAATGTTCTTGCTGGTTAATGGTTCTGGCAGGAATAATTCGCATCTCCTAACCACAAAGTTTTGGTTCGTTTGTAATATTCATAATGTTAACCTGGATTGAATTTTCTTTTTGTGAGATCTTCATTTTTAAAAGATCAGAGTAGGAAAGGGACATGTGTACCAAGAGATAGTTCCAACGGAAGGTGCACAGCTTAAATGTGTAAAATCACCAGTAAAAGGGGATTGCAGAGATGCTAAAAGAACAAAAGGGAACAAAAAAGAACAAAAAGGGAGAAGAGCTATTTACCAAGGTCAAAAAACGGATGTTCTCTTTGCAAACAAGGCAAGGGTGAGAGGCATTTAGAAATGGCCTCTGATGTGTGGCTGGCAGTACGTTTCAGTCCGAGTCCCATTTAAGATCAACCTCAACTTGATGTCTTGTCCACTGGCCAACAGGATTTTCTGGCGTCGTCAGGTGCACATGATGGCAGGGATCCGGCCCAGCACCATTACCAGCTCCTTCCCCCAGCTTATGTCCAACGTGGACGCAGCTTATGAAGTGGCCGAGAGGGGCACCGCCTACTTCTTCAAAGGTACTCGACAGACCCCCGAAGGGAAGACACGGCAGGGGGCAGGGCCCGGAATGCTGGGATATCTGGTGTGGTCAGCCTCTGTCCCGTGATCATGGAGCGTGTTCCAGTCACACCTTCTCAGGTTGGGTGGGAGATGCCACTCTGCCATTACAACAATGGCAAGAATGGCAATGACTGTCAGAGCCAGGACTTTACCCGAGACAGGCACCGTGCTAAGTGACAGCACCCCCGGGGGCTACAGACCTGGCTCCTGCCCCGCAGAGTGGCACATCCCACTGAGATCCTCCAGTGAACAGAAGCCAACACAGAACCCCGTGTGAGGACAGCACCCTTGCTATGTGCCCTGCGGGAGGCAGCTGGGCATGGAAGGACCCCTGTGGTTTTAGGAGGTGGGCATGCACAGTGTCACTCCCTGGCTCCAGCCCTTTCCTGTTTGCGTGACTCTGGCCAATTCTCTTCATGATTCGCTTCGCACAGTGATTATAGGAACACCAACCTTGGAGATGCGACAATGGCTAGCCAGTGGACGTTACCCAGTTAGGGACAACTGTCACTTTTAGCTCCTTTTTCTTGATGCCGAGGTTAGGTAAAGACGGAAGGCTGGTGCCAGCCTAAGAATCACAGCACTGGCATGTCCCACACCCGTCCTCTCCCATGCACGCGTACGAGACCTAAATGAGATTTTACACATGGAAAGTGTCTTGAAAAAATTAATGTGTTCGGGGCGCCTGGGTGGCGCAGTCGGTTAAGCCTCCGACTTCAGCCAGGTCACGATCTCGCGGTCCGTGAGTTCGAGCCCCGCGTCAGGCTCTGGGCCGATGGCTCGGAGCCTGGAGCCTGTTTCCAATTCTGTGTCTCCCTCTCTCTCTGCCCCTCCCCCATTCATGCTCTGTCTCTCTCTGTCCCAAAAAATAAATAAAAAACGTTGAAAAAAAAAAAATTTAAAAAAAAAAAAAAAAAGAAAAAAAAGAAAAAATTAATGTGTTAAATGTAAGACACAATTGTATCAATGTTATTGCTTTCTTAAGGTATCACTTGAGATTTTTGCCTCAAGAGTAGTTTTAATTGAATAAAATCTTCTATATTGGGTAATAGCCACAGTGACTATCCCATAAACCACTCCCGTCGTGACCGTGCATAGAAATCCTCATGAATGAAATGCCTTACTGAGTGGCACAGAATTTTTGTAAACTTTTTTCATATATAAATTTTTTAAGGTTTATTTTTGTTTTTGTTTTTTGTTTTTTTGTTTTGTTTTTTTTTTTTTTTTTTTTGATAGAGCTCACAAGCAGAGAGGGGCGGGCAGAGAAAAGGAGAGAGAATCCCAAACATGCTCTGCACCATCAGCACAGAGCCCCATTTGGGGGTCAGACTCACCAACTGTGAGATCACGACCTGAGCCAAGCTCAAGAGTCTGACGCTCAATCGACTGTGCCGTTCAGGTGCCCAGAGTTTTTGTAAACTTAATTTCTGTTTTCAGGCCCCCACTACTGGGTAACAAGAGGATTCCAGATGCAAGGTCCTCCTCGCACTATTTATGACTTTGGCTTCCCAAGGTATGTACAGCGAATAGATGCTGCCGTCTACCTCAAGGATGTGCAGAAGACCCTTTTCTTTGTCGGAGACGAATACTACAGGTATGGCTCTTCTCCTTTTGATTTTCCAGATGCATTCAATGAGAAGGGAAAATCCTTCAGCAAAAAGAATGCAAAGCAAGTTAGCAAAAGGCCGTGGGCTCCTCTTGGCCCCTGGGGTGCCATTTACTCATGGTGGACACTGTCTCAAAGATACAAACTATCCAAATGAGTGAAACATTCATTCAGTAATCCCATTACATGTTCTCTAGCACATGAAACACACTCATGTTTCAATGCACTGGATCTCCAGTGGGTGCAGCTTCCCCAAATACATGGCTACCCGCAGGGAGTGCCTGGGGGTAGAACTGACTCCCTGGATGTGGGTACCAGTGTATCCCAGAATACACTGTGATTTTGTGCAGAATGGATGTGGTCATGACTGTGGGGCTCTTCGAAGGAAAGTTCTGCTGAAAGGAAAAGCACTATTGCTAAGTTCTTTCATGCAACCCAGACCATGAAGGCTCTTCCTATCCGTAGTGGATCACATAGGATAGCCCTGTCCCACCTGCAGGGGTCTTTATAAGCAGACTGAGCAAGGCGCCATCTGTCGACCAATCCCTGCACATGGGGCCACACCTCTTCCCACCTGCTGGGATCCTGTCCTTAACTGACTGGAGTTGAAGGCAGAGCACACTCTGCCTCTACTCCCCACTCTCAGTTCCGAATTGCCTGTTCATCCAAACTTCAGAAGAGGGAACTGAGAAAACCAGATTCTAAGCAGTTGACTGTGCTAAATACATCAGGTCCATGAAGGATCTGTTGGTAAGTGGGAGAGTACCCAACTTGGGCCCAAGTGTTTTCATCTTTATGTCACGTAACTATTTTTAGGTTTTTATTTTAACTCCCGTTGGTTAACGTACAGTGTGATATTAGTTTCGTGTGTAGACTATAGTGATTCCACACGTCACCGGGGCTCATTACAACAGGTGCCCTCCTTAACCCCCATCATCTATTTCCCCCATTCCCCACCTACCTCCCCTCTGTAACCATCATTGTGTTCTCTAGTTAAGAGTCTGTTTCTTGCTTTGTCTCTATTTATTTTTCCCCTTTGACCCTATGTTTCTCAAATTATACATACAAATGAAATCATATGGTATTTGTTTTTCTCTGACTTATTTCACTTCATTTCTCTAGCTCCACCCACGTTCTTGCAAATGTCAAGATTTCATTCTTTTTGATGGTTGAGTAATATACCATTCTATATATACACCAGCTTCTTGATCCATTTATCAGTCACTGGACATAAGGGCTCTCTCCACAGTTTGGGTGTTGATGATAATGCTGCTAGAGACATGGCGGGGGTGGGACCTGTATCCCTTCGAATTAGTATTTTTGTATCCTTTGGATAAATATCTAGTAGTGCAATTGCTGGGGCGTAGGGTGTTCTATTTTTAACTTTTTGAGGAACATCCATACTGTTTTTGCAGGGTGGCGGCCCCAGTTTGCATTCCCACCAGCAGCGCAAAAGGGATCCCTTTTCTACACATCCTCACCAACATCCATTGTGTCCCGAGTTGTTAATTTTAGCCATTCTGACAGGTGTGAGGTGGTATCTCATTGTAGTTTTGACTTAAATTCCCCTGATTATCAGTGATGTTGAGCATATTTTCATGTGTCTGTTGGCCATCTGTGTATCTTTTTGGAAAAAATGCCTATTCAAGTCTTCTGCCCATTTTTAATTGGATATCTGTTTTGGGGGTATTGAGTTTTATAAGTTATTTATAGATTTTGGAGACTAACCTTTTATCAGATATGTCATTGGCAAATATCTTCTCCCATTCTGTATGTTACCTTTTAGTTTTGTGGATTGTTTCCTTCACTGTGCAGAAGGCTTTCATCTTGGTGAGGTCCCAATAGTTCATTTTTGCTTTTGTTTCCTTTGCCTTTGGCAACATGTCTAGTAAGAAGTTGCCATGGCAGAGGTCAAAGAAGTTACTACCTGTGTTCTCCTCTAGGATTTTGGTGGTTTCTTGTCTTACACTTAGGTATTTCATCCATTTTGAATTTATTTTTGTGTATGGTGTAAGAAAGTGGTCCAGATTAATTCTTCTGCACATTGCTGCCCAGTTTTCCCAGTACCGCTTGTCGAAGAGACTTTTTTCCATTATATATTCTTTTCTGCTTTGTTAAAGACTAGTTGAGCATATAGTTGTGGGTTCATTTCTGTGTTTTCTATTCTGTTCTATTGATCTATGTGTCTGGTTTTGTGCCAGTACCATACCGTCTTGATGACTGTAGCTTTGTAATATAGCTTGAAGTCCGGAATTATGATGCCTCTAGTTTTGCTTTAACTTTTTTTGAGGTTGCTTTGGCTATGCAGGATCTTTGTGGTTCCATACAAATTTAGGATAGTTTGTTCTAGTTCTGTAAAACATGCTCTTGGTATTTGGATAGGGATTGCATTAAATGGGTAGATTTCTTTGGGTAGTATAGACATTTTAACAATATTTGTTCTTCTAATCCTGATCATGGAATGTCTTTCCATTTCTTTGTGGCCTCTTCAGTTTCTTTCATCAATGTTTATAGTTTGCAGAGTACAGATATTTCACCTTTTTGGTAAATTTCTTCCTAGGTATCTTATTGTTTTGGATGCTGTTGTAAATGGGATTGATGCCTTAATTTCTTTTTCTGCGGCTTTATGATGACTGTATAAAAACGTAACAGATTACTGTTGATTTTATATCCAGCTACTTTTCTGAATTCATTTATCATTTCTAGCAGTTTTTTGGTGGAGTCTTTCAGATTTTCTTTTTTTTTTTTTAATTTAAATTCAAGTTAGTTGACATACAGTATAGTCTTAGCTTCAGGAGTAGAACCCAGTGATTCATCTCTTACATATGATACCCAGTGCTCATCCCCAAAAGTGCCCTCCTTAATGCCCATCATTCATCTAACCCATCCCCCCACCAATCTCCCTCCATCAACTCTCAGTTTGTTCTCTGTACTTAAGTGACTCTTATGGTCTGCCTCCCTCTCTCTTTTCATCTTATTTTTCCTTCCCTTCCCCTATGTTCCGCTGTTGCATTTAACAAATTCTGCATGTGAGTGAAATCATATGATATTTATCTTTCTCTGACTTACTTTACTTAGCATGATACACTCTAGTTGCATCCACATTGTTGCAAATGGCAAGATTTCATTATTTTTCATCTCTCAGTAGTATTCCATTGTATATATATACCACATCTTCTTTATTCATCAGTCCATGGGCATTTGGGCTCTTTCCATAATTTGGCTATTGTTGAAAGTGCTGCTATAAACATTGGGGTGTGTGTGCCCCTTCGAATGATCATTTTTGTATCTTTTGGATAAATTCCTCATAATGCAATTTCTGGGTCATAGGGTGGTTCTATTTTTAATTTTTTGAGGAAACCTCCCTACTGTTTTCCACAGTGACAGGACCAGTTTGCATTCCCACCAACAGTGCCAAAGGGTTTCCCTTTCTCTGAAACCTCACCAACATCTGTTGTTTCCAGAGTTGTTAACTTTAGCCATTCTGATAGGTGAGAGGTAGTATCTCATTGTGGTTTTGATTTGTATTTAACTGATGATGAATGATGTTGAGCATCTTTTCATGTGTCTGTTAGCCATCTGGATGTCTTCTTTGGAAAAGTGTCTATTCATGTTTTCTGCCCATTTGTTCCTTGGCTTATTTGTTTTTTGGGTGTTGAGTTTGGTAAGTTCTTTATAGATTTTGGATACTAACCCTTTATCCAATAAGTCATTTGCAAATATCTATTCCCATTCTGTTGATTGCCTTTTAGTTTAGTTGATTGTTTCCTTTGCAGTGCAGAAGCTTTTTATCTTGATGAGGTCCCAATAGTTCATTTTTGCTTTTGTTTCCCTTGCCTCTGGAAACATATCAAGTAAGAAGCTGCTGCAGCCAAGGTCAAAGGGGTTGCTGCCTGTGTTCCCCTCTAGGATTTTGATGGTTTCCTGTCTCACATTTAGGTCGGGTTTTCTATATAGAGTATCAGATAATCTGCAAATAGTGAAAGTTTGACTTCTTCCTTGCCTATCTGGATGCCTTTTATTTTTTTGTTGATAAATTGCTGTGGCTAAGACGTCCAGTACTATGTTAAATAACAGTGGTAAGAGTGGACATTCCTATCTTTTTTTTTAATGTATTCATTTATTGTTTCTGAGAAAGAGAGTCACAGAGAGTGAGCACATAGAAGTGGGGAGGTGCCAAGACAGAGAGGGAGACACAGAATCAGAAGCAGACTCCGGGCTCTGAGCTGTCAGCACAGAGCCCGACATGAGACTCAAACTCACAAACCATGAGATCATGACCTGAGCTGAAATTGGATGCTTAACCAACTGAGTCACCCAGGCATCCCATCTATCTTCCCGACTGTAGAGGAAAAGCTCTTAGTTTTTCCCCACTGAGGATGACATTAGCTGTGGGTTTTTTATATATGTCCTTTATTATGCTGAGCTCTGTTCCTTCTATATCTACTTTGTGGAAGGTTTTTATCGTGAATGAATGTTGTACTTTTTCAAGTGCTTTTTCTGCATCTATGGAAATGATCATATTGTTCTTATCCTTTCTTTTATTAATGTGATGTATCACATTGATTGATTTGTGAATATTGAACCACTCTTACAACTCGGAAATAAATCCCATCTGATCATGGTGAATGATTTTTTTTTAACGTATTATTGGATTCGATTTCCTAGTATCTTGTTGAGAATGTTTACATCCATGTTCATCAGGGATATTGGGCTGTAGTTCTCTTTTTTAGTGGAGTCTTGTCTGGTTTTGGTGTCAGGGTAATGCTGGCCACATAGAATTAATTTGGAAGTTTTCCTTCCTCTTCTACTTTTTGGAATAATATGAGAAGAATAGGTATTAACTGTTCTTTAAATGTTTGGTAGAATTGGCCTGTGAAGCCATCTGATCCTGGACTTTTATTTGTTGAGACTGTTTTGATTACTCATTCAATTTCTTCACTGCTTTTTGGTCTTTTCAAGTTTTCTATTTCTTCCTGTTTTAGTTTTGTATGTTTCTAGGAATTTATCCATTTCTTCCAGGTTGTCCAATTTGTTGGCATATAGTTTTTCATAATATTCTAAAATTGTAATTGTTTGTATTTCTGTGGTGTTGGTTGTTAGTTTTCCTCTGTCATTTGTGATTTTATTTATTTATTCTTTCTCTCTCTCTCTCTCAATAAGTGTGGCTAGGAGGTTTATCAAATTTCATTAATATTTTCAAAGAACCAGCTCCTGGTTTCATTGATCTGTTCTATTGTCATTTGTTTGTTTGTTTGTTTCTATCTCATTTATTTCTCCTCTAATTTTTATTATTTGCTTCCTTCTACTGGTTTTAGGTTTTGTTCATTGTTCTCTTTCTAGCTCCTTTAGGTGTAAGGTTAGGTTGTGTATTTGAGATTTTTCTTGCTTCTTGAGATGGGCCTGTAAACTTCCCTTTCACTTTTGCTGTATCCCAAAGGTTTTGGACCATTGTGTTTTCATTTTTATTTGTTTCCATGTATTTTTTTATTTCTTCTTTTGATTTCCTGGTTGACTTACTCATTGCTTAACAGTATGTTATTTAACCTCCATATATTTGTGGTGTTTGCAAATTTTTTTCTTGTGATTGACTTCTAGCTTCAGAGCAGTGTTGTCAGAAAGGTGCATGGTATGACTTAAATCTTCTTGTATTTGTTGAAGTCTGTTTTGTGACTTAATATGTGATCTATTCTGGAGAATGCTCCATGCACACTCAAAAAGAATCTGTATTCTGCTGTTTCAGGATGGAATGTTCTGAATATATCTGTTAAGTCCATCTGGTCCAGTGTGTCATTCAAGGCCATTGTTTCCTTCTTGGTTTTCTGTTTAGATGATCTGTCCATTGGTGTAAGTGGGGTGTTGAAGTCCCCTACTATTGTGGTATTGTTATCAATGAGTTTCTTTATGTTTGTTACTGTTTTATATACGTGGGTTCTCCTATGTTGGGTGCATAAATATTTACAATTATTAGATCTTTTTGTTGGATAGACCCCTTAATAATGATATAATGCCCTTCTTCGACTCTTGTTCCAGTCTTTGTTTTAAAGTCTAATTTGTCTGGGGCGCCTGGGTGGCGCAGTCGGTTAAGCGTCCGACTTCAGCCAGGTCACGATCTCGCGGTCTGTGAGTTCGAGCCCCGCGTCAGGCTCTGGGCTGATGGCTCGGAGCCTGGAGCCTGTTTCCGATTCTGTGTCTCCCTCTCTCTCTGCCCCTCCCCCGTTCATGCTCTGTCTCTCTCTGTCCCAAAAATAAATAAAAAAACGTTGAAAAAAAATTAAAAAAAAAAAAAAAAAAAAGTCTAATTTGTCTGATGTAAGTATTATGACCCTGACTTTCTTTTGGATCCATTAGCATGATACATGATTCTCCATCTCCTCACTTTCAGTCTGCAGGTGCCTTTATGACTAAATGAGTTTGTTGTAGGCAGAAGGGTCTTGTTTTTTTCTCCATTCTGACACCCAATGCCTTTTGGTTGGAGCATTTAGTCCATTTACATTCAAGGTAATTATTGATAAATATGACTTTCTTGTCATTTTATTACTTGTTTTGTGCTTGTTTCTGGAGCTTTTCTCTGGTGTTTTCTTGTCTTTGTCACTTCCATGTGTTGCTGATTTTCTTTAACAATATATTTCAGTTTCATTCTCTGTCTTCTTATGTGCGTATTAGTGACTTTTGATCTATGGTTACTATTAGGTATGTATATAACATCCTCTGCAAATAGCATTTCTGTACTAGGTTGATGGTCACTTGAGTTTGAACCCATTCTTCACTCGTCTCCTCCCCATGGTTTAGATGTATGTTTTTGTATTTTCTACCCTTTCTTTGTGATTTCCTTGGCTGATTTTTTAACAGAAATATTTTTAGTGCTTTTGTGTTTTCTGCCTTTATACTGTCACTTTTGGTGTCTCCTTTCCACCCAAAGTGTCCCCTTTAATATTTCTTACAGGGCAGGTGAAGTGGTCGTGAGCTCCTTTAGTTTTTGTTTGTCTGAGAAACTCTTCAACTCTCCTTCTATTCTGAATCATAGCTGTGCTGGCATATCACCTACTCTTGATAACCATTTCTAGGCATAAAGGAAATTTTTAAATACGTTTTTGGCTTCTTCCATCTGACTGATAGCTTCTCCAAATTGGAGCCAAGAAAGTAATATAACTGGAGAACAGATCTGTTTTGTGAGAAGGGAATTTTATTTTAGAAATGAGTGCCAAACAAATGTAGACCTGCTGACTCCAGGCCACTGAGAGCCCTGGGATCACTGCTCAGAGCATCATGCGTTGTCCTGACCCGTCACTTCCAGTCCAGTGATTAAACCAAGAAGCCAGAGATCTTTCTTTCGGAACTTCCTTTCTGAAATCCTGATCGTAATTCATTTATTAAGTCTCTGGTACCTGCCGGGCAGATTCCCCCAGGTCCTCATTTAAAATAAAGTGGCTGTAATCACAGTGCTGACATACTGGAAGATAGATATTGAGAAACCCAACTCCCATTGCAGATTTTCCAAGAATGAGATTGGAAATGCATGTAGAAGCCTGTGTGTGGGAGTGTGAGGGCATTTGTGTTAATTCAGTTAATTTCTCAAACATTGCTCACAGCCCGAATTTCACTTGGGAGATTATCCACTCTTCCATTATTTCAATTCTCCATTCATTGCCTAGTCTTTGAACTAATCTACCATCTACCGGCAAAGCATGCACCTCCAGCCAGGCGGAACTGAGGTTTAACAGCTAACACAAGAGGCTTGCTGAGAGGTTTTTAATTCTCTGAGAATGTAAGGTTGGGGAGGAAGGGTGTCTCTGATTATAATGATGCCTGATTCCCCCCTGAGGAAAGCACAGTGCACCTTTCCAACTAGGCTTCTGTGAGTGTCTATTAAGGAAAAGTCTTAGTAATCTGGATAAAACAGATTCATTAAAAAGTTGGTCTAGGGGTTTAACTCAAATGTCAAAGACCCGTTTTGGTATTATGGGAAGGAAACCCAGCAGGCACTTTTAAAATTAACCTTCCAAGGCTGGGGCACCTGGGTGGCTCAGTCGGTTAAGCGTCTGACTCGTGATTTCGGCTCAGGTCATGATCTCGCGGTTCCTGAGATCAAGATGCACAGTGGGCTGTGCGCTGACAGTGAGGAGCCTGGTTGGGATTCTCTCTCTCCCTCTCTCTTTGCCCCTCCCCTGCATGCAGTCTCTCCTCTCTCACAAAATAAATAGTTAAAAAATAATAATACAAGAAAATTACCCTTCCGAGGTTATTTAGAGTATCAAGTGAACAGTGCATGGAGACACCTAGACTGAGCCTGGCACATAGTAGCTGTTCAAATAGAGTAACTTTTCAGTAACTGTAGGAACTTACATGGTGCCTAACAACTGCTTAAAAACTTGTGATGATTAACAAATGATTGTTGAAACCTCAGCAGTTCTCTGAGCAGCACTCCAATCAGAGAGCTGGTCACAGGGAAGTTCCTTTCACCAATGAGTCTTCTGTGTCACATGCTCCAACACACCTGGTTTCTGCACCAAAGAACAAGACAAACAACCTGGACTTACAGCTCAGAAGTCGAGCAAAGGCTGTCGTTAGCTACTCCATTAACAAACTCTCCCACCCTGAACTCCGCACCCCTGGTTTAGCAGAGCCTCAGATGTATGACATCTTATTGTCATGTGAAGCCATGCGTTGGTTTAGAAATTATGTTCAGCTGCGAGTGAGAGACACCTAGAAATAACTGTAGCTGAAACACGTAAAGGTCTGTTTTTCTCATGTACATAATGTGTCAGGAGTTTAAGAGACTTAGAATGAATCCATGGTCACCAGGGACCCAAGTTCCTTCTAACATTTTGCTCTGCTATTAACATGTAGATGTCACTCTTGTGGTTGCCCCAAGACTCAAGGAAGCCTCAGTCACTACGTCTTGTTCCAAACAGGAAAGGCAGGAGGGGCAGCTGGGTGGCTCAGTTGGTTAAGCCTCCAAATCTTGACTTTGGTTCAGGTCATGATATCATGGTTTGTGGGTTTGAGCCCCACATCAATGTGGAGCCTGCTTGGGATTCTCTCTCCCTCTCTCTGCTTCTCTCTCTCTCTCTCAAAATAAGTAAATAAACAAACTTAAAAAAAATAAACAGGAAAGGGGAGAAAGACCAAAGGAGACAAATGTTCTATCAGTAAAGCACATGACCATACTCAAAAACACAGAAGGCCGCAGCCTCAAGTTACAGACCAAGAATTTGTTTGATGTGTTACGACTTATTTTCTTTAGTCATTCATCAGGTTCTTCTTCGGTCGTCATGCTGGTTCAGTCTGTGACATAAATGATGTGCCAAGGGAAGAGAAGTCTCTGGATAGGCTTAATGTCAGGGAGATTCTCCATGACGTCCGAGGGCTGGGACCCGTTTCAGTGACTGATGTGCCATGAGACAACTATGGAAGAACATCCCCCACTGAGGATTGACTGTTAGCCTGGGGCCAGGTTGGTTTAGGCTCTAAGAGTGAGAGCCCACATGTCACTGTAGTAGTAATCCACAGGGAGCAGCTGCAGAGAACTACAAGTTGAAATCCAAAAGGGAGCTCTATCATGCTGACGCCACCGCGTACCCCACCCTGTGCTCACAACACCACAAGCTACATGATGTGTTGCTTAAACGTAACAACAAAGGCTTCCTCCCCATACATCCATTTGCTTTCACTCCTTCCTTTCCTCTTCCTGGCGGGCCCCAATGGTCCAGCCACTTTTTCTTCCTTTACGTTATTTCCGTCACCTTTGGCTAATTTCTCCCTGTAAATGTTCTCTTTTGCTTACCAACAGCAGAGGAGTGGCTACACCAGGGAGTTCCTGGGGACTGGGGGTGCCCTCAGATCCATCATTCTTTGAGGTAGTCAAAGAATTTTGTGTACAGTAACCTGCACATCTGCAGGCCCCACCCCTTTCCATCCCTAGGGCACTCTTCTATGCAGACAGACTGGAGGCGTGATTGATGCAAAGTAGGACACATTCTCCCCTTCTTGATGCCCCAAGTATACTGAAGTCACCACAGAGAAATAAGTGATAAAAACCAGAAAGATGGGTAGAGTTCAAAATCTTGCTTTTTAATCTTAAATTTGTTAAACGGCATTACCCAGCTGGTAGCTTCCAGTCTACACATGTTGGGTACGTTTCTGCACCAGGCTCTGTACTAGGACCCTGACACTCAAGAGAGAGCTCAGAGTTTGTGGACTGAGAGTGCAGGCAGGACTAAGAGAGTGTTCATCTCAGCAGTCCTTGGGCAACAGGGATGGCCTTTCTGTTTTGGTTTCATCATCGTCCAAAGGGAGGCAGAAATAGTATCTGCTTCACAGGGCTGTGGGTGTGAGTGAGAAGGATGTGAAATGACTGTCCCATAATAAATCCTGAGCTCCTATGGGGCGCCGCCCAGGTCCTCAGCAAGGCGCACAGTTGAGAGTACACGTATGGACAAAGATTTAAGAGCAATCCAAGTGTCACAGGTGCCCCCGTAGAAGACTGGATGGGGATCCCTGGGGCAAAACAAATAGGAAATGGCCAGCTCTAGTTAAGGTGTCGAAGAAGGAACTCTTAGAGGAAGTTTAGGTGTCGAAGAAGGAACATCTTGAGAAGAAAGTAGGAGTTTCCCAGGAGGGAGGCGGGGCGGGGGGGCGTGGCTTCCAGACAAAGCAGAGGCACTGATAAGGCAAAACAGCCTGTGCGCCTGGGGACAACTGCAGGCAGCTCCAAGGGTCATAATGCAGCTAGAACGAGAGACGGGGCCCAAGGAGAAGGAGGTGTAGGTGACAGGGGGCCTGCACCTTTCCAGAGAGACGAGTGTGAAGTTATAAAAAAAGAAGGATATCTTTAAGTGTCCTGAGTAAGGGAGTCACCTGGTAAGATTTATGTGGTAAAAATCTCAGTCTGGCAGCAGTGTGACTGGAGCAGAGTGGACAAGATGGCAGGTTGGCTAAACCAGGCAGGCCAGGATGTGCTGGGAAACGTCTTCAAAGAGCTCAAAGAAAAAAACTCTCGACCAAGAATCCTGCATTTGGCTAAACTATCTCAAAAATGGAGACCAAATACGACATTCCCAGATAAACAAAACTTGAGAGAATGTGTTGCTAGCATATCTACCTTACGAGAAATACTAGAGCAAGTTCTTCAGGCTGAAGGCAAGTCACGCTGGACAGTACTTTGAATCCACATTAAAACAACAAAGAGCACCAGTAAACGTAATTATGTAATTATGATAGAATAAAGGTATATTTCCTCCCTTTCCTTCTCTTAACTGATTTTATATTTTTTAACGTTTATTTATTTTTGAGAGAGAGAGGGAGAGATAGAGAGTGAGCAGGGGAGGGGCAGAGAGAGAGGGAGACAGAGAATCTGAAGCGGGCTCCAGGCTCTGAGCTGTCAGCACAGAGCCCAGCGTGGGGCTCGAACTCATGAACCGTCAGCCAAAGATCATGACTGGAGCCAAAGTCAGACTCTTAACCAACTAAGCCACCACCCAGGCACCCCCAATTTTAAAATTAACTGTTTAAAACTGCACGTATATATGTTTATTATTTATATGTATAAAATTGTATCGTTGGGCCTATAATATTCAGAAACATGATATATTTGTCAACAAGAGCATCAAAGAAGTGGGTGTAAGGAAAATTGTATTAAGCTGGGGAAATGATATCAAATGATATCAAATCTGTAATGCAGATTCACAAGAACAACAAAAGAAAGGAGAAATGATAAAAAAAGGCTAATATATCAAAAACTGTAAACATATACTTTCTCTCCTCTCAGCTTATCAAGAAGACATTAAATTATCTAAAATAGTAATTAGAACAACGTATTTTGGGGGTTCATAACATATACAGATGTAATAAGTATAACAATGCCACCACCAAAAGGAAGACCAAAGAATGGATTTTATGGGAATAATGTTTCTGAATCTCAGTGAAATTAAGTTAGTATAAATCCAACGGTTTGTGGTAAAGTAAGGTATATATGATATGGTCTACAGCAACCACTAAGGAAATAACTTTTTTAAATGTACTGAAAAAGTCATGGAAGAAATTAAAATGGTACACTGGAAAATCTTCACTAATGCAAAAGAAAGCATTAAGGAGGAAAAAGGGAACCAAAAAGACATGAGACGTGTACAAAGCAAAGTGGTGGAGTCAGATCCAATTACATCAATAATATTAAATGTAAATGGATTAAACAGTGTAATCAAATGACAGAGATTATTAGACTGGATGGAAAAAAAAAGAACAAGACCCAGCTCTATGCTGAAGGAGACACACCTTCATATTCAAAGATACAAATAGACTAAAAGTAAAAGGACGGGGAAAATATCTATCATACAAACAGCAATCATAACAAAGCCAGAATGACTATGCTAATATCAGGCAAAACAGACTTTAAAATAAAAAGCATTACTAGGGATTCAGAGGGACATTTTTTAGTGATCAACCAAGGGTTGTTGATCAAAACAAGGGTTGATCAAAAGGGTCAATCAACCAAGAAGATAAAACAACCCAACAACAGACCCCCAAAATTCAGGAACCCCCCCAAAAAAAGACTTGACAAAAATGAAGGGAGGAAACAACTGAATAATTATAATTGAAGGCTTCATTACTTCACTTCAGTAATGAACGGAGCAAACACACAACAAGATCTATAAGGCACAGAAACTGTGAACAGCGCCACAAACCAATGAGCCCTAACGGTGATCTAAAAACTAAATCACGTTCTTTTCAAGTGCTTATTGCCCAGGATAGGTGACATGTTAGGACGCCACACACGTCTCAACTGAATCATACCAAAGATCTTTTCTGATCATAATGAAACTAAGCTAGAAATCAATATCAGAAGGAAAACTGGATAATTTACAAATATGTGAAAATGAACAACCGGTGTGTCAAAGAGGAAATCACAAGAGAAGTTAGAAAATACTTAAAAGAAGAATGAAAACAAAAACACTGCATTTGAAAACGTATGGATTCAGTGACAGCAGTACCCAAAGGGAAATGCACAGCTCTAAATGCCCTTTAAAAAAAGACCTCAGGTCCATAACCTAAACTTCCACGTAAGACCCTGGGTAAAAGGTGCAAATGAAACCTAAAGCCAGCAGAAAGAAGTAAATAATGAAGATTATGGTGGAAATAAATGAAGTAGAGAATACATAAGCAATTTGAGAAAAATCAACAAAACTAAATTTGGTTCTTTGAAAAGATCAACAAAATAGATACGTTTCTCACGAGTTGACCTAATTAAAAAGAGAAGATTCAGGGTGCCTGGATGGCTCAGTCAGTTGAGCATCCAGCTCTTGATTTTGGCTCAGGTCATGACCTCAAGGCTCGTGGGAATAAGCCCCACATCACGCTCTATGCTGACAGCCTGCTTGGGATTCTCTTTCTCTCTCCCTCTCTCTCTGCCCCTCCCCCACTTGCACACACTCATTCTCTCTCTCAAAATAAATAAACTTTAAAAAAATGAAAAGAGAAGACTCAAATTACTAAAATCAGAAATGAAAACGGGAACACTACTACCAACCTTACGGAAATTAAATGGATTATAAAGGAGTGCTATGAATAACTGTATGTGAACAAATTTGATAAAAGACCTGAAATGGACAAATTCCTAGAAATAAATAAAAGAGTGAAGCTGATTCAAGAAGAAATAGCCTGAATCAACCTATAAAAAGTGAAGGCATTTAATTCATAACCAAAAAATGATCCATGAAGAAAAACCCAGGACCACGTGCTTCAGTAATGAATTCTACCAAAACATTTAAAGAGGAATTAATGCCAGTTTTTCACAAACTCCTGTAAAAAATAGAAGAGGAGGGGCCATTTCCCAACTCATTATATGAGGGTAGTATTACCCTGATACCAAAACCAGACCAAGGCATCAGAAGAAAATAAAACTTCAGAGCAATAGCTTTTGTGAATATGGATGCAAAAATCACTCAAAAATACTTCTGAAAATCAATTAACGTAATACACCATATTGATAGGTTAAGAAACAAAAGCCATGTGATCATCTCAAATGCAGAAAAAGCATTTGACAAAATCCCACACAGTTGCAAAATAAAAACTACTAAACAAACTAGGAACAGAAGGACATCTGGGAAAAGGCATCTATGAAAACCCACAGCTGACCTCATACTCAATGGTGAAAGCCTTGATGCTTTCCCCCTAAAATGAGGAACAAGACAAAAATTTTCACTATCACCACTTCTATTCATCACTGTAATGGAGGCTCTGGGCAAGGCAATTAAGCAAGAATGAATAAAATAAAAGGCATTCAGATTGGAAAAAAAGTAAAACTGTTTAGATCTCATGACCTTTTATATAGAAAAGCCTAAGGAATTCTCAAAAAAAAAAAAAAAAAAAAACCTGGTAGAACTGATAAGTAAGTTCAGCATATTTGCAGAATGTGAGTTCATTTTGCAAAAATCAATTGTATTTCTATACACTTCAACAAATAATCCAAAAATGAAGGTTAAAAAAACAATTCCAGTTAAATAATACCAAAAAGAAAAATAATATTTAGAAATCAATTTAATAGAAGTGGAAAACTTACAACCTGAAAATTACAAAACACTGTTGAGAGAAAGTAAACAAGACCTTAATGGAAAGATATCTCATGTTCATGGACTGGATGCCTTAATATTTTTTAAATGACAATACTCCCCAAATTGATCTACAGGACTCAGCACGATCCCTATCAGAATACCACTGGATTCCTTTGTAGAAATGGACAAGCTGATCTTAAAATTCATACGGAAAATCACAGGACCCAGGAAAACCAAAATATCTTGAAAAAGAAGAACACAGTGGAGGACTCAGCCTTCCCAATTTCAAAACTTAACTACAAAGCAAGAGTAATCAAGACAGTGAGATAGGAACATGAGGGTAGACGTAGAGATCAATGGAATAAAATCGACAGTCCAGAAATACACCCATATGGTCAGCTGATTTCTGGCAAAGATGCTAAGGCCATTCAGTGGGGGAAAGAATACAATTAAGTACAGCAGAAATAAAGGAATAAACAGGAGTTCCATTTTGTACATGTGGCGTTTGGCATCTTGGTGAAACCCAAGAATGGAAATCTCCAGAAGACAGTTCTCTATACAGGTTTTGAACTCAGAGAATTCAGGCTGGCAATGCCAATTTAAATGTCATCATACAATCAGGTGGAAATGGAGGCCATCAATATTTTTCCACATTGTTACAGAGTCTTTGTTCCAAAATCTTCTCACAGCCCTTTCCCTCAAAGGCAGGGTTCCTGACCCCGACGTGGGATGGTCTCCTCCCTTCTTCCCACTCCTGACCACTCTCCTCCTAGACCACTTGTAGAGAGTGGTCTACACTCTGCACAAGGCCCTTCCTCCCCAAAAAGCCATTAATTCCTAGCTTGAAGTAGATTATGAACTTCAAAGGGGATTCCAGGTTTTCATCTCACTAGAAAGGTCTCCTTGAAGAAACTTCCTGAAAACATGGAACTTAGATATCTTATCACTGAATTACCCATTTTGCCCTCCTTTCTCACATTTTCCTTAAGCAGACACAGCTCTCTTTCAGTGCTTCAAAGCAGGCAGAATGGGGTCAGTTTTTGCTACTGGCACATGCTAGAAATCATCATAACCGACACACCAGAATTCCTACCCAATCTAAATTCAAAGCATTAAGTTAAACCACATGCTGGCACTTTACCAAAATAGTCCCCCAAGCCCTTCGATTACCAAGGTGGAGAGTAAGATAACATATCTGAAAAAAAGCACCAATGTGAGGTGCTTTTTACAGCGCTATGATATCGCCAGTAAAGTTTAACTGCCAGTCGTGATTTCTTTAATATCTATTTCCATTAACCAATATTAAATGATGAAGCAGAAGCTCATAGAGGAAATAAACATGGTTACGGGTCAATCATTTTTAGTTGGCGTTCAGGTTTTACAAACAAGATAAGACATTGCGGGCAGTGATTTTAGGAGGTACTTGGTACATGACAGATGCACAATAGAAACGCATTTCTTTCCTGAACATTCTCATTCAGCTAGTTTTTGGATGGCTTATGTGTTAGGAATCATGGTGAGTATTTCCTCATATTCTTTCATTTTCCCTCTGCCTTCTCAACAACCTTGAGAAGTAGGTGCTCCTATCTCCACTTAACAGCTAAAACATTGCCTCTCAGAGAGCTTACATCACTAGTTCCAGGCCACCTCACTAGAAAGTGGTCCATCTGAGGCTGGATTTCATGCCCTGTGAGTCCAAACCCAGAGGTCCTCGCCATCCTCCGCACATTCTTCGTGACCTTTTCCCCATTCATGTACCGTCGTCAAACCACGCACACCCGTGGCTCTCATCCTGTCTTACAACTTCCTTTTATCCTCAGCAGAATCCGAAACATAACAGTAGACCTTCTGAATCGTAATCGCATCTCCGCTGCGTTCTCTGGACTACCTCCACATTCTGTAGTCCTCCTTTCTCCACCTCTTCTCACCCTTGCCTCTACCGCAAAATGTTACCCGGATGAAGTGTGCTTGAAGATTAGGTAAAGATTAAGCTCCTGGATGACTTAAGGGCCCAGGTCAAATCACCAAGTTTACTCAACCCCATACTAGCAGGTCAGTTAATGGTTCTTGGTGTCTACATATGCCAGGAACGTGTGTGTGTGTGTGTGTGTGTAAATTGTCTCTCATCCTCATGACCACTCTTTTCCAAATAAGAAAACCAGAGCTCAGAGCTCTTTCCCCTGATCTTAGAGCCGGGAGGTGACAGAGTCAGCTCACACCCAGAGCCATCTGATAGTACACAGCATGCTTTTTGCTCTGTAGCAGAAATCCTCAAAATCTGCCCACAAACCAAGGACTAGATTATCACAGACTTTGCACCAACCCACAGCAAAATAGGAACAGAACAACTTTATAAATGTAGGGGCACAGTCCACGTCAGTATAAAGACACATTGTTGGCAAGAACCGTCTTTTATGCTGAGATTATGTCCTTTCTGCCTTTTTGGTGTTAAGGTCTCTTTTCTTTCTGAAATGATCATGAAAATAAGTGGTAATTCTTTTCGATGGTTTGATGGTAATGCTCTTCCTGTTTCTCCCGAAACATTTTTATGTATGTTATTACCTCTGTTATCCTCTGAAGAGTTATGTATAAGATCTTAGGTATTACTGCCACCCCTCTTTGTGAATAAGCAGACAGATAAAAGAGAAAGATCTTTCCTCCATACCTTCCTATTGGGTTGATAATCAGTATTCTCTCTTTAAAATGTATTCCTGCCTTTAAACTGTTTTTCTGTTCTCAAGAACAACAGGTATTTGCTCTGTCCTTTCCCCAGCCCTCCCCATCCACTGTGATATAACACCCGCCCACTGTAACATAACACCCATCCACTGTAATGTAACACCCATTGACTGTAATATACCACCCACCCACTGTAATAAGAAGCATGCAATGCCTGTAACAAGCAGACCCCCACTTGTAAGTGGTTTCCCTGCAGGCGTTCTTTCATCAGTCACTTGTTTGGATGGAGAACACATTTTGCCGCAAAACAGTATAAATGGCGACTATGTTTTCAAGGTCCCTCCTAAATGTTTGGTTAACATGCACAAACCTGAGGCACAACCTGGTGTACAAAGTGCAGCCTCGAGGGCTCCATTCTGCGCAGGCGAAAGAGAATACAGACACGAAAGTCCTTCCACCACTCCCTGAGCACGGGGCTGGCTTCAGACAAAGAATTTGAGGAAGGCAGGTGCACCACCCTCCCACCACCTCCCTCTCCGCCTGCAGACCCTCCCCTCGCCCTCCCCTCTGCACTCACTCCCCAAGTATTCTAGGCTTTAGATCTCTCTTCCTCAAAGCTTCCATTTCCTCCATACAACTGTGTCAGGGAAGCAAGAAGACACAGCCTAGTGAACAAAGATTAATAAGCAAAGGACTTTGAATGAACGACTGCAGATTTTTCACAGCCTGGAAGGGAGTGAACAAAAGAAATGTAGGAGCCAATGTGCCTAGGCCGTTCCTATTTTTTCCTCCAGCTTTGCCCTGACTGCTCTCCTGAGACATTGCAGTCGCTCCCAACACCCAGGTGCCCCGTCCCCACACACAGTATCGACACTTCTGGTGACACAGTAAATGCTTCCCACTTTTATCTGTGTGCAGTGACTCCCGAAAAGGGAGTTGGGGACACTCGGCATCCACTCCCGTCCACACCACTCCACCAAGCACCTCAACCCACTTGTCACTTTGGCCCACTACTTCTTTCCTGGTGTGGGGTCCCTCCCAGTGTCCAGACAGGTCTGTCCCCAGCCCACAGCCTGCACTCAGAGCCACCCGCCAGGCGCACTGGGCAGGCAGCTGTCGTCTGTGGCAGCAGGAAACTGCCCCACACTCCAGGCACCAGCAGGAACTGGCTGACCTCTCGGGGCAGGGGCAGGAGGGGGCGGGTGGTGTCCACTCTGGGAATGTGCCCACAGGGGGCTCCGTGCCGACAAAGAAGGAACTTTCTCACACTTGAGACCAAGTCTGCCTAACTGCCTACATGCCGAACCGTACGAGTCACGCTGATTCATACAAGTCAGTCTCTTTCACAAGGGGCAACGCAGATCACAAAGAGATGTATTAAACAGTCTTCTGAGTTATCACTGCGTGGTGGTTGCTGATCCAGAAAAAGAAAGTTAATCTACTATTCGGTCAGTCGTATAATCTTTCCAGGAAACAAAAGCGATTTAATTCAGTTCAACTGATTTAAAAGCAGAGGCTCAGTTATCCGAGATTTTCTTGTTTCTGATCTTTATCTATTGACTGTTCACATCTGTGTTTATTCGCTCTGCATTGTTTGTTTGATCCTTCCTCCACGGCTGCGAAGCAAGAAGCCCATGACTAAAAAGTCCCCATGAAGGGCTTTCAACTGATTCTTGGATGAGAATCTAAGCCCACAGATTTATGCGTGGAGGGGGGCGGGGGATCATTGAAACAGTTAATAAAGCACCAAAAATATATGTAGAGTTTCTTTCAAGAGGCAGCGTGTCTTTTTTTTAATTATAGGAACATGTTGCTATAACGCATAGAATAACTCTAAGAATTAATGACTAATTAATAATTCCAAGAATAATTCTAAGAATATATCTGTTTAGACTGTTTGGAGCAAATGATTGCCAAATTAGTGGTCCTAGAATCCCAGGAACTTGGAAGAGAAGCGATAGAGTGTGTGTGTGCATGCGTGTGTGTGCACATGTGTGTGAAGAGACACACACACGTGCATGTAAAGCCACAAATCAGCCCTGGCTAAATATGCCGGCGTAGCACCGTGTCACCTGCAAGCGATAAGAACCTCTTATTAACATCATTCATGAAATAACACTTCTTCCAGCTATGACGAACGAAAAGGGAAAATGGAAAAGGACTACCCAAAGAATACTGAAGAGGAATTTTCAGGAGTTAATGGCCAGATAGATGCTGCTGTGGAATTAAATGGTGAGTGTTTCCACCAAAAACTTTCTTTGTGGAAACTGTGGCAAGAAATCCGGGCTGTGCGTTCACATGGCAGAAAACAGGTTTCCAAATGGGAGTTCTTGTTCTTAATGTCAGTCCTGAGTCCCTTATAAATTTAGCGAACCACGTCGCTAGAAAGAGTATAAAATGTCTGCCATCCAGAATCTCTCTTTGCAAATAGAAAAGTTTTAAAAGTACAGCTTCAGTCCATCAGTCGGGTACATCTTAAAGCCCATCCAGTAAAAACTGCCCTTTTCATCTTGAAAATGTGCATATTCTTGGCCCTCCCAGGGCCTTTCCCTTTCCCATCACTCAACTCCTGAAATCTATCATGTAGCCGGGAAAGTTGAATTGAACTGAAGCAAGTGGAATAAATGCAATTGGTTCTGGTGGACCAGTCTACACATTCTTCTTGAGTATATAGCACAGAGCTGGACTCTGTTCAGAAATTCAGAGACCCTTCCTGATACATTCTCTGCTCTTGGGGAGAGGCTAACAACAGTCAGAAATGCCCCTCCATCCAACATAGATAAGATTACTAGAAAACCAGACAGTCTGTAATTTCGTACTGAGTTGTGTGGCCATCTTCACAACAACTGCAGCAGGTGATCTAAGAAAGAAAAGATGAGAACCAACATTCCCAGTTGGAGACTTCACGGTGGGACTTCAGCTGAGGTTTACAGAATGGCCAGTGGTTTGCTAGGGAGAGACGGAGGAGGGGATTTCCTGGAGGGTATACCCCAGCAGAAGGTGAGGGATGAGCGACAAGTCAGAGGTCCTGTGCTCCAGCTGACAAATCCCCAATTCGCCTCCAGGACGACCTCCAAATCCTCCATTTACGGATTTCTAGGTCATCTTCAGTAACCACATTTTCAACTTTGTCTCTTCTAGGCTACATTTACTTCTTTTCAGGACCCAAAGCATACAAGTATGACACAGAGAAAGAAGATGTGGTCAGTGTGCTGAAATCTAGCTCCTGGATTGGCTGCTAGACAGGAGGGTCTCGTGTTTTCTAGGGAACGAACGCGAGCGCAAGCAGCTGGTCCCTGGACGTAAGGACCAAGGCAGAATGTAGGATGGGGGTTCTTCCCGTGGCCTTCAATCCTAAGGGCAATTTCCAGTTCATCAAAAATAATTACACTTCTACATTTCTTCACGGTTGTGAATTCATAATTTTAATCAAAATGGGAAATTTCTATAGATGGTCAACTTCACATAAAATCGGAATCAACACAATGCTCTCCTCTGTGAGACACCCACTGCTGTTGTTTCTTACCCAACATACTGAAGCAAATTGAGAAATTTGGGTTTTTATTTCTGAGAAGAAGTCTATTTGTGGATTCCCTGACATGTATTATAATTCTTTTAAAAGGACATGTCATTGCCGTGCAAATTTTAACTACTCTTCACAGTAGTGGCTTTTGCTGCCTTTACATGTGTTGTGACGAGTATAAATTTGTCCCTCTGTGCTTTGAACATCTCACAAACAAAATACCATATAAGTTTTATTTCTCGTTTGTTTGTTTAACTGTGCTCACTGTCTTTGAAGCAGGTCGCGGTGGGCAAGCCCACTCAAATGAAATTTTGGACTAGGCAAGAGAGGGAAACTTTGCAACAGGAAAACTTTTAACAACAGTCAATAAAAATGCTGTATGAGAACCGTCGCTCATTTCTCTCCTCAGTCAGTATCTACTAGCTTCTATCACACATTCTTTGGCAACAGACTCCACGAACCTAGAGAAAACTCAAAACTGGAGATAGTTCATACGCAGACACAGGAGAAATGGCAGATATTCAGTCCATTTCCTGCCTCCTGACAATAAAACACCTACAGTGACACTGTCTCTAACCACGCATGTGAGTCTCTTCAGAGTAGTTTTCCATGTAGGGGAGTTGGTCTGTTTAGTTTTTCTTACTTCAAGTTAAACCTTTTCTCTTTCTTACCTGCTCATCAGTACAGAAAAAACACAGGGGTTTGTCATCCTTGTGATTTTTTTTTTTAATCTGACCCTCTAGAATGTAAGGAGTCAAAAGATGAAGTGATCCTAACGTTAGATGATAAATACATTTAGTAGACTTCCCAGGCTGCCCAGGATGGCCACAGTGTCACCCTGTCAGCTGTTACTGTTGTGTCCTTTACTGAATTCCTTCCTAGTGTTGAGAAGGGACAGGGCCGGGTGCCTGGGTGGCTCAGTAGGTTGAGCATCTGACTCTCGATTTCATCTCAGGTCATGATCTCACAGTTCGTGAGTTTGAGCCCCAAGTCGGGCTCTGCGCTGACAGTGTGGAGCCTTCTTGGGATTCTCTCTCCCTCTCTCTCTCTCTGCCCCTCCCCACCTTGTTCTCACTCACTCTCTCAAAATAAATAAATAAACTTAAGGAAAAAAAGAAGGGCGGGGCCCTCACTGGAGGGTTGACTCTCAACCCTCCCCTTGGCTTCTGTTACTGAAAGTGGCTATTGATGGCCAACCAGATGTCGAATCTTTGACGGTTGAAGACACATTCGAGTATTTGTGCTTTCCAGAAGAAAAGTCACTTTTGCAGAAGCAGCTAGCTGAGGAGAACTACTTAATAGCAATGAGCAATGAGGAAAAGCGGTCTGGCAGGTCCTCGAGAGGCTAAAACCAGAGTTTCCATGTAACCATCCCACCACTTTCCAATGTCTGCCTGCGAGCCAGGAAGACACGTCCACACAAAAATGTGCACAAAACGTGCCCAAAAACCTTCATGGCAGCGTTATTCAGAATAGCCAAAAAGTGCAAATGTGCTCGTAAAATGACGAATGGAGTTTGTTTATTGTGGTAAATCCATACAATGGAATATTATTGGGCAATAAAAAAAAAAAAAGAGCCACCGCGTGGAACAGCACAGATGGAGCTTGAAAACGGTGCACTGAGAGACCAGATACAAGAGGCCACAAAATCTAGGATTCTGTTTATGTGAAATGTTCAAATAAGAAAATCCAGAGGCGGAAGGCTGATGTGCACTTGCCAGGCGTCGTGGAGGGGCACTGGAAGGTGATGGCTAAGGGGTGGGGGCTTTCTTTGTGGGGCGATGGAAATGTTGCCCAAGTGATGACGGTGAGGGTTGCACAGCTCTGCGAATATACTACAAGCCATTGGACTGTACGTCTTAAGTGGATAAATTGTATGGTGTGTGAATTACATCTCAATAAATCTGTCATCTTCAAAAATGACAATAAACCAGGAGATCAAGGTGGTGTGACTATCTCTGCGGGCCGAGCGGTCTGGCCAGCTCGGACACAGAGCCCATGGCAATGAAGCTGTGGCCTGAAGACATCTGGAGCTGAGCACGACCAGCCAGATGTCCCCCCGGGCGCCCGCTGCTAGCCTAGGGGTGTGCGCATTATAGACCCTTCACTGGAAGCAAAACAGCTTGTGCTCTGAGGTCTGACGGGCTTAAACCCCAGATCTGTTATTTTTAGCTGTACGGTGTTGGTCGGTTCCTTATCAGAGGGGCTGCTGAAGGACAGGTGGATCCACCCCGGTGGGGAGCTCCCCTACCAGCTCTGCACTGACTTTCCCGCAGTGAGGACCACGTAGCCTGGAGAGAAATGGAGACCCAGCTCGATCGTCGGGTCCTCTGTTCTTTTCCAGATGGTCATTCAGAAACACCTCAGACCTCCCTTTTACGTAGATGCCAAACTATGCGGTTTCTTTTTTTGGGGTTCTGTTTGACATATTTTTAAACCATCACCTTCAAGTGCTCTCGTTTATGAATTATCCACGTGTACTCTACTTAATCCTGCTTCTAGTCATTTCCTTCTATGATATTGCAGGGTTTTTTGTGAATATTCATCGCTAAAATTACCCAGTGAAGTGCCATTTGAGAAGAAATGCATAAAGCTGGTCAATGGCATGGAGATTTTGACTCCGTCACGGAGCATAGGAAAGTCAAAGCCACAGGTTTCCTGTATTTGTCCCCTGTAGGCGCCAGTAGAAGGGAGAAGGACTATCCTCTGATCGTGCCATCTGTGGAGCTGTCCTTGGTGCCACCACCCCCAAGGGGCGCACAACGTGACCAGACTAAAGCACATCCTGTTGTACCCCAAATGCCCCAATCCCTGCCCCACTCCCACCACCGGGGCTCCCGTAATCCCAATAAGAGCAGAACTGGGATCTGCTGGTAAATATGCTGTAGCAGGAAGTTCGTGAATGACTCTGGGTTCCAGAAGAGAATTCTTGTAAGGCACATGTCCTGACTCTCTCCTCCGTTAACCTTAATCCATCATACTTTCCTTTAATTCGGTGTAGCATTTTAAATGGCGGGGGACAGAATCAAACTTTCGTTGTACAATGCAGCCTGCTGTCCTGACGAGAGTGTGAGGGGACACCAGAAGAGAGAAGGAGGGACGGACTCAATGAGAAAACATTTGCAAAGACAAGTTGAGAAATGAGCCATAGAAATTCATTTTAGATCATCTGCAGTGGGAAGGAAACGGAAAAAAGCATGTCTATGTGAGTAGCCAGAAAACGCCAGCCTGTACAGCAATGAAAAATAATGAGAGCTTTAGAGGTTGGGTCGTAGACATGTTTACAGCTGCCTCTGCAGAGGATGGCACAGAAGTCCTGCTAGGGCCCGGCCTCCAGAACCCCGGGTGCCCAGTGCTTGCAGGGTGCCCCTTCTCCAAACTCCAGACTTACATCCATGATGTGCTGGAAGTTTCCGGAAGTTGGTAATTTTATCAGCAGTTGCTTTTGAAACATTTCATCTCTTCGCTACACTATTGTGTCATCCCCATAAATACTCACTTCGGCCTGTTCGAGGGACCCAGCTACCCTGCCATCGCCCACCCACCCTCTGTGTTCATGGAGTCCACGCAAAAATATTCACGAAGCACAGACCTTACGTTGACATGACCTAGGCTCAGCGGCTTTGCAGTGAAACTCTTGCGCCCGAGGAACATACATTCTGATGGGAGAGACATTCCACATTCAAATGAACAAACAGATGCAGACGTAGTGAAAGACACTGAACATGCTTTGAAGACAGTCAGTAAGGTGGGGGAGAGGCTAATGCGTGTGCCGTGCCATTTTACAAAAGCATGTTGGGGGAGAGGACTTTCTGAGGTGGGGCCGTTTATGCAGAGATGTGAGTAAAGGGAGGGCCAAGGAAGCAGTAAGTGCCAGGCCTGGAGGCAGGAAGATCAGGGAGGCTGGAGGCAGGGAGGGAGAGACAAGGAGAAAGACTGAGATCAGAAAGGAAGGATCCCCTAACTGCGGGAGCCTTGCTGGCCACCAAGGAAGGGCAGCGTTGCACTGACTAGACAACAAGGTTCTGAGCAGGTGCATAAGGTGTTCTCAGTTATGTTCTGGAGAAGCACTGTGGCTGCTGGGTGGCCAACATGTGTAAGAGCAAGGGGAGGTGGGGACACCAGATCGTGGATTTCTTCCAGGGTAGAGACGGTGACACGCCAACCAAGGAAGCGGCAGTGAAGGCGCAAAGATTGGTCCGATGCAGGGAAATTCTCCAGCAAAAGCCGACGGGAATTGCTCCTACCGTGTGTGTGTGCTGGGATTAAGAAAAGGAGGAGAGTAGAGAATGAGTCCAGGTTTGGGGCGACGCGAGCCAGAGAACGGCGGGAAATCGGGAAGATCCGGGGTTGAACCGCAGCTGCGATCGTAAATTAGTCGGGTTTGTCTGCCCCCTGGATGTGCCAGGGTCGAGGCCCAGCTGCGTAGGCAGATGTAGACGCCCGAGTCAAGAAGGAGGTGGGAGCCCCCATACCCACCGACCACCATGGAACTTGGGGCAGAAGTGCCTTCTACAGGAGTAGGAAGGCAGATAAAAATAGTCTCAAGTGTTTTTTAATCACATCCGGTGCCCAGTCTACGAAGCCACGCTCCCTCCCTTCTTCAGGAACATGGTTTAATTCTCAACCAGAGGCTTGGGTTTTCTTTTTTCTTCATTTTTATGTTTCCTGGTACAAATACCCAAGCACAAATCACAAAAAGAAAACACAAAATCTTGAGCATTGCTCTCCCAGGAGAAAGCTGTTGGTCGCCTAAGAACCTGAACTGAACAGAGTAAAAGAACATTCAAGATTTTTTTTTTAATCCATCTTTTCTTACAGTGAAAACACCTGTGTAATCTCACCAAGCCTTAGAAGGAGACAGGCAAGGTCTCCACCACATGCTCCCGTGTTTGCCTGAAAACCACAGTCTCTGTGTCTTTACCACATTTCCCGGTCCCGAAATCACTGTTTGATTCCACATTTTTCCCCGGAACTTCTGTCCAGCCATCCAGGGGGGCGTGTATGGAAAGGGCCAGTCTGGCTCGCCAGTGGGCCAGTGCACTGAGGTCCAGGGCGAATCCCAGACTCGAATCCCTTTCACCCCTTGGCTGGTGCCAGAATTACATTCAACACTATAGTTTTTCAAGCATCTCTGCATACCTAATCTGCTTTGAGACCCACAGTAACCCTGACAGTCGTGACTTCATGGTCACACAGGTAAGACTAGAAATGGCCATGAGCACGTACAGAGAGGAAAATCCATGCCAACTGCCGAGTGAGTGGCACGGACCAAACGCGCTACAGGAACCGCAATAAATTAAAAGTGGCAAGAGGGAAGGAAAGAGAAAAGATGGCTTGGATTTTCCTCCCTCCAAACGAACTGGAAGGTCAATTCTGTTGTTTTCAAAACAATACTCTAGTGGTTAGGCTTTGCTGACAGGACTTTGACCTTTTCAGGAGAGCTACAGCCACATTATCAAGCTCTCTCAATCTCTCTGTCTCTCTCCTCCTTTTTCTTTCTTCGTTAATCACAAGTTAGTCACAGAAATATCTGGATAAGTTTCCACCAGCTCAAATTTGTTTCGAGAGCTTAAAACCCACGTAGGTTATGTGCGTACGAAGGAATGGAAGTTTCACCCATTGAGAGCAGGTTGAGGACTTGTCTTCCATCATCAGGAGCAGGTGTGGAATTTTGTTGAGTGACTGTCCACATATTGAAATGGCGAAATAGGTTTCTTTAGTTTTTGTTTTTTATCGTAAGTAAAGTGATTTTTCAAATGTTCAACTGACCTTGCTCTATTTCTAGAATAAGCCTCCCTTAGTCATGACGTGTTATCCTCTTTCTATACTGCGGGATTGGATTTGCTGACACTTGTTTAAAATCCTTGCATCTGCGGACGTGAAGGATATCAGCCTCAGATTTTCTTCTCTTGTGTTTGTTTGGTTTTGATATTTGGTTTACGCTGTCTCACGAAATGAGTTGGCAAGTATATCTTCTCCACTGTTACACGAAAGAGTTTGTCTGTGGTAAGTATTTTTTTTTTCTTCAATGTTTACTAGAATTTATTGGTGAAGCCGCCAAGGCCTGGAGTTTTCTTTGTGGGAGGGTTTTAATTACAAATTCAATTTCTTTAATGTATCTAAGGCTATTCAAATTTTCCAGTTTCCCTGTGTCCATTTTAGAAAGTACGTGTTTCAAAGAAACTGTCCAAACAAGCCGCCGTCTGACTTCATACGTGGTCAAATGTGTGTAAACGCTCCCCGTGTGCTCAGATACAGGTTTTCAGGGTGCGAACTGTTCTCGGACACCCTGCTCTCCTCAGATGTGTCACTCGCTTCCTCTGTGAGCTCGCATTTCCGTGGGATTATCAGCTTCCCTGGCTAGGGGAAGGGGGAAGGCCCCCATCTGGGTTTTGGGCTCCTTGCTGGGTTTAGAACCTGGGAAGGAATTGAGGCACCTCGGGGCAGGTGCTCCGTGGTGGGAGTCTGGGCTCAACGACGCTCGTGTCTCATCCTCGTCAGCCCAGGGTCCCTGAGCGTCATCTCAGAAACCCAGCCTCAGGCTCTGCGGATCTCTGGGGTCTGCTGATCTGCCTGTACTGTGCGTAGGGTCCGTTCCAGAGTGGAGGGACAGAGGAGATTTGTCAGGAGCTGGCCAGGCCGACTATACGTCCTGTCAGTGACTTCTCATCTCTGCCGCCATCCAGCATCAACGACATTTGTCGAGTATCTACGTGACGCAGGATTATGTCCACAAACCAAACGAAAACCGCTGTCCTTTGGGAGCCTCCCCCGGACCCGAGGAAGACAGGTGCCCAGTAGACATAACGAGTGGTTAAACTATGCGGTAGTTAGAAGGTGATGGGAAAAATAATTGAGGAGCCGGGTCAGTCGATTGTGACTGTGGGCTGGGGGCATAGTTCGCAATTTTGAGTCTGGGAAGCAGGAGAGCCCCCCTGAGAAGGTACAAATTAACTAGTATTTTCATGAGAAAACAAACGAATGTCTTATTTAAAAAATGCATAAAGTGTATTCTACTTAACGGTGAAAAATCAGAGAAAAAACAGCTTTTTTCTTAAAACCAACATGATTAAGCCATTCTGATTGGTCCAAGACTTACAGTTATGATGTGAACATAAATTCTTAAGATGTTTCTGAGTAAACAGCCTCTGTTGAAAAAGGGTTTTTTACAAATTAGTGCATTTCCCACATTAAAACTTCACTTTTCTTATTTTCTGTGAATTACAGGAATCTGACAATTACATAAGGGCGTATTTACCGCTACAAAAAAGAAACAAATCCAAACAGAGCCTCTTTAATTTAAAAGACATTATAATCCGACTCCTTAATGCCCTCCAGTGTTAACAGCTTCCAGAAGTTGTGCAGAACTGCCCACTCTCACAACTGAAGGTGCAGCCCCTTTTAGTTCAGACACGAACACGCACAGATCAGAACACACAGGGCTTGTGGCTTCCCTCTCACACTTCAGCCAGGGGTCAAGAAGAAACACAGAGACACAAAAACGCACTGGTTTAGATCTCAGGCTATGCTCCTTCCCCGCGGGCACAACATTCTGAACTGATTCGAGCTCACAAGCTGATGAACAGACAGCCGAAAAAGACCCATCCACCGTTGTCTATGTTGTTTCTCACCCAACAGAGAATTCGCCTCCGCCGTCTCGTTCACCACATGGTTATGCTATAACCCAAATTCCCGGTCACCGGTGCAACCGACTGAAAATAAATTCTTGACCTGGGGCAAATCAGAAAGAAAAACAAAACACAAGACCAGGAGGGAGGGAGAGAGAGAGAGGAAAAAACCAGAGAATAAGAGAGTAAGCAAAGCTAAGAGCTCTGTTGTCACTCAGAACTCTCGCTGGAAGCCAGACAGGGTGTGGCCCGTTCAGCCACCGGGACCCAAGGACTCAGGACAGCGTCCTTGCCCTTCTCGGTGGAGCCACCAATGTTGCTAAAGTAGGATTTCCTGAAATTAGGTTAAAAACCGTGGCTCTCAAACAGACATAAAATGAAGATGTGTCAAAGAATTTGGAGATTTGGGAGACTGTGTATGTACACAATTAGAGCTGATGGGATTGTGCTAATAAATGCAAAACTGGTTAATATCCTATAGCTCAGTAAAATACGAATGTTGCATCTTAGCGTTTTATCTCTGTGGTACAATATGCCTCTGCCTTCCTGTGGACAGGATTGTTTGTGTTACTGGGGTGCCTTGTGGCTCAGTTAAGCGTCCGACTTCGGCTCAGGTCGTGATCTCGCGGTCTATGGGTTCAAGCCCCACGTTGGGCTCTGTGCCGACAGCTCAGAACCTGCAGCCTGCTTCGGATTCTGTGTCTCCCTCTGTCTCTGCCCTGCCCCTGCTTATTCACTCCCTGTCTCTCTCTCTCAAAAATAAGCATTAAAAATTTTTTTCAAAAATAAGTGTTTAAAAAAAGATGGTTTGTGTTACTATGAACAGGAAAAGCTTGCATGGTTACTAGCGTTCTGCAAGTGAGGGTTCATCCCTGCTGAGCTGTAAAGCAGCCTGGTTGGTCAGAGACAGCGAAATAATGAAACAGAACCGAATCGTCCTGGAGATTCAGCAACACCACACTCAGGGCAACTTCGCTGGAAGAACTCTCAGTACTCTCTCTTTTTCACCCACTTCAAAGTCTGATAACTGTTCCTAAAACGTACAATAAATAACAAAAATGAGATTTCCCACATTAGTTTACTCAGTCCTATGTAATTAGTTCTTTGTCCGGCAGGATCTTGGGCCAGCGGTCTGCTTCCCTAGGCCCATCTGGGCTGAGAAAAATCAGCACTAGTCTGTTATAAGCAAAGTTAATTCTAATATTCATTCTTAATATTATGGCGGACCTTTGTATTTTATTTTTATTTCTTTTTCTTTTAGTTTCTTAAATGTTTATTCTTGAGAGAGCGAGAGCATGAGCAGGGGAGGGGCAGAGAGGGAGAGACAGAATCTGAAGCAGGCTCCAGGCTCTGAGCTGTCAGCACAGAGCCGGACGTGGGGCTTGAACCCAGGAACCGCAAGATCATGATCTGAGCTGAAGTCGGACTCTCAACCAGCTGAACCACCCAGGCGCCCCATTTTTATTTCTTTCTGAAGTTATTTTTCCAAGTAAAACCAACATATTTAAAGTGAAAATTAATTAAACAGCAGTTTCTTCTCCCATTGTTCCAGGCACAGTTCTTCGGAGGGTTGATCGGAGGGCAAGCTGCTGGAAGGTAGGACCCTGTCTGCCCCAGGGTCACGGGGGACGGCGGACGAGGTCAAGAGGGCCATCTGAACACCTGACCCGGGGAAACGCAACAGGCCCACAGCCTCCAGGGAAGGACCAGCATTGACTCAGCTTTCAACCCCACACCTGACAGGTGACTGGAGAGAAGTCTGCACTGAGGCAGCTCGGTACAAAATAACAGGGTAAGTGAAAACTTTTCCATCAAGTATTTTTAGGTACAGCCAGTTTTGTCAAAAGGATAAGAAGCCCCACCGCGCCCCCACCTCCCCACCCCCGCATTTGAGGTTTTCACCCTCAAGGTTTCAGTTCTTTACAAGCACAGAATGTCCCAGGACTCGGGATTGCCATTTTGTTAAAGCACTTGCCTCCCAGGGGTGGTGGGTGCAAAGGAACCCATGGGCCGCGGGTCCTGCTGGCCCCCGGACACCTGCACGGCAGCACGGCTGGCCAACACCCGTCACCGCTATTCAAACCACCTACCACGCGCCCCATGCTGCCGGGAGCAGAAAACACAAACATCACAGGGGGAAATCTTCCTTGCTGTCAAAGAACATTCATTTTCGTTAGAGAGAGAGCTCGCACGAATCAGATGACCAACAACAGCAGAGACACCATAGCCTGGAGCTGGAGGAAAAGCTAAGGGCCCATGAATAATTATGGAAGAGGGGTCATTTGAATCCCATCCTGAAAGAAATACAGGATCGGGGCCGACGGGAAAGCAAGAGTGGGCATTCCCAAAAAAAGGAAGAAAAATAATACCAGAACTAGTGTAGACAAGGAAGGAAAGAAAAGGACTCGTGCAGAATGTGCACAACGCAGAACGTGGCAAGGAACATCCCTTTGGTGGCCGGACCAGATTGAATAAAAAGCAAAAGTTTTCATAGGAGAAAACAGCAGAGTAACACTGAGTGTGTTATACGTCATGCCGGGCATTTTTGCCCCATTATGCCACACAATCTTTGAAGAAAAACAAGCCTTTGTGAGGAAAAGGCCACTATCATCCCATTTCACAGACAAGGACACAGTGAGACTCCAGAAGTAAAGCGAGATTTGCACCCAAATCTTCCGACTCTGCCGACAGCAGTTGTGCAGGGGACATGGGGACAGAGATGGACTGCCAGGAACACGGAGGCAGGGACAGACCACGAAGGACACAGGGACAGGGACAAACCACAGGGGACACGGGGACAGGGACAAGCCAGAGGGGACATGGGTGCAGGGACAGACCACCGGGGACATGGGGACAGGGATGGACCACAGGGGACACGGGGACAGGGACAATCCACAGGAGACATGGGGACAGGGACAAACCACAGGGGACACGGGGACAGGGACAAGCCACAGGGGACATGGGGGCAGGGACAGACCACCGGGGACACGGAGACAGGGATGGACCACAGGGGACACAGGGACAGGGACAGGCCACAGGGGATATGGGGGCAGGGACAGACCACAGGGGAGACAGGTACAGGGATGGACCACAGGGGACACGGGGGCAGGGACGGACCACAGGGTACACAGGGGCAAGGATGGACCACAGGGAACACAGAAGCAGGGACAGACCATGGAGGACACAGGGACAAAGACAGACCACACAGGACATGGGGACAAAGATGGACTACAGGGAACATGGAGGCCGGGATAGACCACGGAGGACACAGGGATAGGGACGAACCACTGGGCACACAGGGACAGGGATGGACCACAGAGGACATGGAGACAGGGACAGACCACCAGGGACAAAGGGACAGGGACAAACCACAGGGGACATGAGGGCGGGGACAGACCACAGGGGACACAGGGGCAAGGGTGGATCACAGGGAACACGGAGGCAAGGATAGACCACGGAGGCCACGGGGGCAGGGACGGACCACAGGCAGAGGCAGCCGCCCCAGGCCTGCAGGCTGCGGTTCACAAGGACACTCACTGGCAGGCTTGTCCTGGGTGCTGCACGGCCGGCCTGTGCGCACCTGCTGGCAGGATCTTGGGCTCGGTCCTGTGTCCTATACAGGTGTCTCAGCTCCACGCGCTCAAGGCTCTGGGCTTGCACATGGCTCAGCAGGGGGGATGGTGGGATGGACCCCTCCTGGTGGGGCAGGGGTGAGGAGCCTCAGAGTGCCCGGGAGGAGCTTGGGGGTCAGTGGGGGTCACGTCCTCTCCATGACCCTTCCCACAATGGTTTAAACTATGTTACCATTGCCTTAACAGAGAGCAACAAAAATGCCAGCTTCTGGTGTGGAAACAGCTGGCTTCTGCATCCAGAGGAGGAGGGGGAGGGGGAGGAGGGGAGGGGGAGGAGGGGAGGAGGAGGGGGAGAAGGAGCAGAAGGATGGGGGAGGAGGATGGTTAGGAGGAGGAGAAGAGAAGAGAAGGAGAAGAGGGAGAAGGAGGGGGGAGGAGGAGGAGAAGGAGGAGAGGGAGGAGGAGGGGGGAGGGGGAGGGGGAGAAGGAGCAGAAGGATGGGGGAGGAGGACGGGGAGGAGGAGGAGAGGAGAAGAGAAGGAGAAGAGGGAGAAGGAGGGAGGAGGGGGAGGGGGAGAGGAAACATGGCAAATCCCTTGCTTCTCTTCAGAAGACATTGTTGCAGATTCAACAGAGCAAACTTACTCTGAGAAGTTGCTTCTGAAAGAGTGTAAACGCCCACCCTCGAGTTCTGTAGCTGGCGCCAACACGGCCGAGGAGCCCGCAGGGTCCAGCTGGTGCTCCGTGGACCAGAGTTTGGGTCGCCCTGGCCCACGGGACACAGCCGTTCATGCACACGATGTGCCTCGGGTTCAAACTTGTTATCCTGTGAACAGAATCATCCGCCAGGTTTCCGAACTAAAGATTGCGTGACTAATATATAATAGATACACTGTAACGTGTGTGTATATTATCCTCACATCTGTGCATTCATCCCACATACATTTATGTGCGTATTTGCACCTATCTTGTTTACCTTCATATGTTACATACTCATATACAGTGTCTAAAAACAGATGATGGGCAAGATCATCTTACACGCACATGACATATCTAAAAACAGGGGCGATATGAAGAAAGAAGGGGAGGAAGAAGTGACACTGGCCGACAACTTCATAATTACACCAAAAACTATTTCAACAAGGCCTTACTCCTTAAACACTGAAATCACCAGTAAAAAGTCTACCAAGGGGAGAATAAAAGACCGTTGAGTTCAATTTCACCAAAGAGCGGGAAATTGTGACACAGGTGAAGAATGTCCTTGACGATGCAAAGTGGTAAAGAATTTTAGAGTCGTCCCCGTCATACCCAGAAACCGTGCCTGGTGGCTGGTGTCATGGGACCCGCCCTCGGCCACTCAGGGATCTCAGCCAACTCCCCGCCAAGATTTTATTACCCTTCTAATGGCACAGCCCCCAATTTCAAAACAGGACTGCATGACTAAGCTGACCACGCTGTGGCAAGGACCATACAGCAGCAAAGCTCTAGAATGTGAGCACCAGACCACAGAATTCTTAAAGTGTGGTACCGACAGCCCCAAGTTACAAGCGGGGTGCGTTTCCAAGCTTTGTCAGCTGGCTCTTCAGAACTCAGAACCTACTTCCCACAGTGGGGACCTCACCAAGTAGCAGCACCTGGGGTGCTGTGCCCCCACGAATACTGGGGTCAGCGACCGTGCACGCATCCGGCTCAGACCCACCACACGCCAGACCCCGACGGCCGCTGGGCCCCGAGGAGCGTGGGAGGCAGTGCGGGGATTTGCAAGGAGGGGAGGATGGCACGGGGGGGGGGGGCAGGTGGGCGGCTCGCCCGTGAGGCCCGGAGCTGGGATTTGGCGAGGGCGAGTTGGCTGGGGTTCTGGCGCCCTGCCCAGGGTGCCGTGGCCCCGGGGCCACGAGGGCAGGCGCAGATCCACACGGCCCCGCCTTTCCCTGGGGAGACGACTGGACTCCGCCCGTGGCTCCGTGGCTCCGTGGCTCCGTGGCTCCATCTGCGGTTTCTTCCTCATCCCCTCGCCGCCCGGGTGGGGCTCGCTCTCTGCTGCCCAGCCTGCGGCGTGAACCCGGGCAGGGCGCCCCGAGCCTCCCCCAGCCTGTAGTTGGAGGTGTCTGCGGACGTCATCCAGTCCCTCCCGCGGCTCCTGCGTCCCCGGAGGGGCACAGCCTGGGACGCTGCCTGCCTCCTGGAGACCCTGCCCGGCCCCGCTCTCTGTGTGGGCGATCCCCGAGCTGTGACCTAGCTCAGGTGTCTCCAAACTCCCAACCGTGAGGTAACACTGATTTCTAACTCCAAATACAAAAATGCCAGCCCCGTTCTGCATCCCCGTCCCCCCGCACCTGCCCAAACGTGCCACCACTCGGGGCCCTCTCCTACTTGTCCCGGTATCTCTCCTCCACGCTCCTTCTCCGGCTCCCCAGGGGTGTGCCTGCCCTGTCACCCTCCAGGCCGCCGTCCCGTCCAGCAGGGACGCAGCTCTGGGGAATCACGGCCGCAGGGCTGGTGTGAGGGACACAGGCCCGTATGGCAAGGTTAGAGGGAGGATAGGAGCTTGGCTTCACCAAGCCCCTCCACCCCCTCCCATGCCAGCATCCTCTCCCGCTGCCTCTCTTCTTGGGCCCCAGCCTCCTGGCTGCCATGACCTCTCCTGCCCCTTTGTCCGCTTCCCCAAGTTCACAGGCCCTTGAACACGTTTGGGGAACCCCCGGGAAAACCAGGAATCTCGGATCACTTCATCACACAGAACAGTTTAGCCTCCTTTCCCTCTCTTCCCGTTTCCTGGACCTTGACTTGCACCATCAAAATGTCATACGTGATATTCTCCCAGGAAAACCATCTACACCAGGCATCTGTCCTCAGCAGTAGCTCTGATCTCCTAAGTCTCCCGTTCAGGTTTTATTAGTTCTGGGGGAGTCTAGAAGGAGTCTGCGGGCCTGAGGGCACAATCTGGTCCCCACTCACCGGGTCACCTGTAAGAGCTGCAGGGGGTGGGGGGCGGTTCATCCTCTTTCACGGGTCAACATACTCCTCACAGATGCCGTGTCCTGGACAGGAATCATGTCTCCTGCATCAGGCAAGAGCTGGGTTTAAGGACTGGACGTAGCAGAGAATGCAGAAGGTTCCTCTCCCTTCTTCCCCCCAGGAAAAAACAAGACACCCCTGGTTGATGATGGGGTCAACACAACAGGCAGCAAACACACCCAGTTAAACACAAAAGAATATTCCAGATCTCACACATTTCTAACTTCACGATGCATGATGTTTACACAAGAGATGTTGGGGTCCTGCCTCCTGTGGTGAAAGAAGAAAGAAGCTGTTTCTTCTCCTCCTCCAGGACTTTACTTCCCCAAATATCAGTCCTAAATACTTTGTTTCCGTGTGTTCTAAACAGACGCCTAGGTTAGAGTTGAATCATGTACCTGCAGGCTTCCAGTTAGCAGGTTTTCATTATCTACCTTTAACGAACACGGTGTCCCGCATCAGAGTGAATTTGGAGATGTTCTAGCTGAACAGTGAGCCCTGGACGAGGGCTCAGCTGCCGTCGAGACTCCTACCTCGTGCGCACATGGGCGAAACTCGTTTCTCCCATGTCCGTGGTCCTACCCCTGCCTGCGTTTGAACGCAAGATTCAGAGTAAGTAGCGGGAAGATGGGATTCTAAAGACAGGAAAACAGGACCTGAGCTCCGTCGTTAGGGTCATGCCCTGTGACCACGCGGAGGTTTGATTTGTACATAAATGTTTTTCAACTGTAGACATGTAGGAAAGATGCTCAAATTGATCCCTAAGAAACAGACATAGATAATTTCTGGAATTGTTGTGAAATTGGGATTTTTTTACGGCTCTGGCAGATGTATTCGTAAGCTCAAGACTTTTCCTAAGCATGTGTATATTGCTTGTTCCGTGTGAAAGAAATTTCTCGACATTAAAATTGGCAAAAAGTGTTCTTCAGTTAACTGAGTGGAGACAGGTTGACAGATGTTCACACGGGTCAGAAACAAAACCTGTAACATTATTCATTACTGATAGGTTATTACAGGGTTTTTTTTTTTTCCTTTTTTCAACATTAATATAATTTTCCCTTTCGAACTTGAATTTTTGTGTTTTTTTAAGATATCTGGAAAATCCCCAAATATTTTATAAAGATTTTATTATTTTTAAGTAATCTCTACACCCAACGTGGGACCCAAACCCACGACAGGCTCTACTGACTGCCGGACAGGCGCTCCCGTGTTTTATTTTTGTATTTGTTTTCCTGGCATGGTTATATATAAACTGTTCAGGAACTGAAACTTTCACTTTCTGCCTTTCTCTTCCAGTCAGTATTCTTACTCGTTTCATTTCCTGATTGGGACTGAAAATGACTTGGTCATATCGAGAAAGACGGTGTTAAAACATGAATCACTCGGTGAACCGTACACGCAAGGCTGGCTCCTATCACCGGCCACTAGAGGTGAGGGCTGGACTGGTTTCTGAGCTGGAAACGGGGGTTCCGGGGCTGAAATCAGACCCCAGGAGGTGTTCTGTCTGAACTGCATGGTGTTGGGCCACATGATATCGCCGTTCATTCATTCATTCATTCATTCATTCAAGTTAGCTGGGACTTTAAAAATCAGGACTTTCAGTGTAGTGTTAAATAAACATTTCTGGGATCTCTGGGAAAACCTGAAAATCTGGGAACCGTTGGCGACGGCTGCCCAGAACACTGGCTGGGCGGTGACTCTCCAGTGCGGCCGCCAGTTCTTCCTGTCACCGCCCTGGCCCTGAGGCTGGGCTGTGGCTGCAAATTAGCACTGGTTTGCAATGACCTGCATGTTGAAAGTGCCCTCAACCAGTATAATCTGTAATATATGCTGCCTCTTCACTTGAGGATCAGAGACACTAAGTGACCCCCCCCTCCCCCGGTTACGGAACGAGGGCATCCGTGTGCTTCTCCTCATCACATTCTGGGCCATGTGCCCCGTCTCCTTTCCTCAGCCACGCTTTACGTCTGTAGCTGCACTCACTGAGCACCTGTGATTTACCAGGCACTGCCCGCTCACTATTATTCATCCCCCCAGATCTCTGCACTCAAACTGTCTCAACCCCATGGTTCCCAAACTTCACGCCGACATACCTCAAGGCGCACAGGTGAACTCATGAGACGGAAATACAATTCTAGACACTCGTTGGACACTGCACAAGTCGGCAGCTCAAGGTTGTCCATGTTTTCAATACTAGATTCCTTTAAATGTCGTCAAACTGCAAAACTGGATTTTCCACTGTTGCTATAATGAAAAGCAAATACTGTACGAAAACCAATGTAGGTTGATCTTATTCCAAGAATCAGATCCCATTAGTAAGAAATCGTGGTTGAGAATGAAATGAAAATAATTTTTCTTTCATTTACGTATATTCTTTGTTTGAATAGTTTCTAAGTTTTTAGAACAAAAATAATTTTTAAGTTGATTTGGACCTACTTCATAAACAGGACTCTTGGACATTTCTTTTGGCCTAAAGGCACTTCAAAAAAAAAAATCGCTAAGATCCAGGAAACCAGAAACAAGAAAGTTTTAAAACTTTTATATTAACCCATTTTAGAGATAAGAAAACAGGCCCAGAGAAGTTGAGTAACCTGTCTAAGAGGATAAAACTGAGATTTGAATCAATGAGTATCTGACTCCAAAGTCCATGTTCCTTTTACAGACCAGCTCTGTCCACCCAAATGAACCCAGGATCAGACGTGGCCTCTGCCTCAATGGACTCAGAACCGTAACCATTCTGTGGTGAGTGCTTTACTAACCCTTCCAGCATTGTGTTACGCACCCCCAGTATTTATAACTTTCCAGGAACTTCCATTCTGTTTCCCAGTTGATAGTCTCTGTCTGGCTCACAGCATACACCAAACTCAGGTCCCTAGGGGAAGGGATGATTTCCCCTTGTATCCAGTAACCCTGCTCGTAACATATGACATCATGTCAACTCGGGCCGGTCTGTGACCATACGTGGGATGTGGGAAACGCAGAACGAGGGGCCCCGTGAATCTGAATTTGAAGCCCACGGTCGGGTTACCCAGTAACCGAGGGAATCTTTCTGGTTTGGGAGATTCTCAGACTGGAACGACCAGCATAAGGCACGATGTTAGAAGTACTTCCAAGGGAGATGGTAAACATCAGACAAGTCTTTCCTTCACCACAAACGAATGCAACGTCTTCAAAACAAACACAGAGCCAGAAGAAAATCCTGACAACAAAAACAGTGAACATATTACCAAATGCCACACACACACACAAGTAGTGCTATGGTGTATGATTGAATCAAGATTTACATGGCCAAAAATAATGAAATGCAAATTATCAAAAAACACCACCTTTTCACCTTGAGGGAAGATTGGGGACTTTCACACGCCTTGCTGTATTCCCCAAGGCTTTCTCGTCTGTAGGTGCTTAACAACTGTGAGTGGGTTGCATTGAATCAAATTATTGGACACTAAGAGTGAATCTGAGAATTCTACCATGAGGTAAAACAAAACTCTCTAAAACTCTTCTTTAAAAAGAAAAAAAAAGGGATGCCTGGGTGGCTCAGTCGGTTAAGCATCCAACCTCAGCTCGGGTCGTGATTTCACGGTTTGTGAGTTTGAGCCCTACGTCAGGCTCTGTGCTAACAGCTCAGAGCCTGGAGCCTGCTTCGGATTCTGTGTCTCCCTCTCTCTCTGCCCCTCCCCCATTCATGCTCTGTCTCTCTCTGTCTCAAAACTAAATAAACATTAAAAAAATTAAAAAAAAAAAAAAAGACCACCATTGACAGGTACATTTTATGGTATGTAAATTATAGCTCAATAAAGCTGTTTAAAAACAACAACAACACTCTACAAGGCTTTCTTAAAAATCACACAGATGATAGTTAAAATTTCTCCATCACGTAGAAAATAACTTACTTTCCATTCACATTTCTTATGACAGTTTTAAGTTTCTCCAAGACTTGTGAGTGACGTGTTCATTCGTAAGCAGGCTCGCAAAACCCTCAATAATGCAGGAGAAGTGAGAAGACACAGCTTTGGTGTCAGGCTGGGTCTAAAGCTTGGCCCTATCACTTACTCACGAGTCACATACAACCTTTGGGCCTCACTTTCCTCATCTGTAAAATGGAATGGTGAGGACCCTAACAATAAGAGCGGTTTCATCAGGGTCAAGGGCTGTTCTAATGAGCCATGTGAGGGCAGGGGAGGCGTTGTCCCTTGTCCGCAGGGGAGGCGTTCTGAGACCCCCAGTGCCTGCCTGAGACCACAGACAGTACCGAACCCTACGTGTACCGAGTTTCTCTGTGCGTACTTGCCCTCAATAACATTTACTCTGTAAGTTAGGCACAGGAGATTAACAACAATAAGTAATAATAAAATAGGGCGACGATAACACACTGGCTGAGGCCACTGTTGACTCTCTGCCCACATGGCGGGGGAAGGTCACCCACTTCTGGACTGCGGTTGACCACACATGACAAGCCATGGAGAGCTTAGCCACAGTTAAGGGGACTACTGTGTATCTCATTTAACTCTTGCAAAAACCCCACTACTTAGGGACCACTTTTATTTACATTTTGCAGATGAGGAAACTGAGGCACAGAGGATTTAAGTAACGAGTTTTACAGTGACAGTCACACAGCTGGCCCGTTTGTCAGCTGAGGTTTGAACTCTGGAATCTCAAAGCTTTAGAACAGGGCCTGAAACAGGCAATCAGTGTGAGCTTTTATTATTATGAGGCAAAGGGTGAAAATTTCCCTTTATCTGTGTCCCACTGCCCTCCCCTCCCTGAAAGAAACTACCATTACACACATATTTTATATTTGAACATATATTTATTTATGTAAATGGAACGTCTGTAAATATTAACCATATTGTTCAGCCACTTGCTTTTAACTTGCATATTTGGAGACATTTATATGACAGGGCATAAAGATGATTTAATTTAGGGTAAAGATGATGGTTTGATTCAGTGGGAGAGGGGAGTTACTTAATTAAAGGTGTTAGTACAACAGATTATCTTTTCTACCCTATGGTTCTGTTCACCGTAGGTTGGGTGTGGTGTCCTGGGCCACACAAAACACCCTCTCAGGTGATGGACAAGCTGCTGAGTCTTCTGCCCCCGATACTAAGACGTAAGAACAACAATCTTTACATTTTTGAGATAGCAGGTATCATTCTGACCTATTTATTGGAAGGATAACAATGTTACCAGATTTAAATAGGGCCAGATTTAAATAGAGGGATGATTTCATTACAGGTTCGAGCTGTGAGACCTAACAAGCCCCCAGAAAGACAGTCACAGTGCAGAGCCCGGGATCTGGGGGCAAGAGTAGCAGATACCTGTTCCCTGCGGGGAAAACGCGTTGTGACAGCCCAGCCTGGCCTGGGACACGGACAGCCAGCCAGAACTCCTACAGCCCGTGCAGCCTTTAAACCAACGCCTTTCCCCAGCTCGTACTCCTAACCTTGTGGGCTTCTCTGTGACAACCGCAGAGGCAGAAAGAAATCTTCCTGTGTCCTCTGGGTTCTGCCGCCGGGGGCCTGTAAATTAGAGTAACAAAAGACAGATTAATGAGAAAAAAACAGAAGTTTATTGACGTGTGCATGAAGCATACACATGGGCACCCCGACTGATGAGTCAGGAGTGGTTAGAACTTGGGCTAATATGACACCGTAACAAAAACATACCTTTTCAGAGAAGGAACAGGAGAAGGAAAAGAAATCTGAGTGTGCGGGGACAGCACATTGTGGGGAAGTAAGGATACACAGGAACCAGTGGAGGACAGGATCTAGTTAGTAGAGTTTAGTCCTCTGGTGCCGCTCTGGGTAGGTGAGGGTCTAGATTTGTCCCAGTGTCTCCCTCTCCCTTTGCCCCTCTCCCACTCGCACTCCGTCTCTGTCTCTCTCTCTCTCAAAATAAACATTTAAAAAAGAAAGAAAAATGCATCCACAAAGAAAGAGTTACCACAACGTTTGAGGAAGCAATCCTAGCTGGTTTGGGAAAAGTCCCCTCCCTGTTGCCCCTTGCCCTCACCGATATTCACCTAGTCTGGGTGACACTCCTTTTTAAAGCAAATCACGGAAGCTGTGGCCCCAGGTCAACGAGAGCAGGTGCATTCCGTTGGCAAAGCAGTGGTCTAGACCAGGTGCAGTGACCCGGCAACTCTGGACCATGCCGTAATTCTGGGCGCGGTTCTGTATCCCTGCCAAGTCACCACATCGTGGGAGCAGCAAAACGATAGTTCGACTGAGACAGCGTCCAAAATAATGAAGCAAATAGCAAAATACTGAGGACATGTTTGAGAAGAACTTAATGACTTCAGAAGAAAGAAAAAATGAAGGAAACCTGCTGAGCAAGAAAAGGGGGTGCGTGACCCCACTCCCACGGCGGGGGCGGGGGCGCTCATCTTGTGAACGTCTAGAAGAGAAATAGCGGTGGTCAGCGGGACACTTTCCCCCTTCCCGTCTTCCACAGAACCTCACGGCTCAGGCATGCCTAATTAATTACAAGGAAATCCTTGGTCAGATACGTTGGGGAAATACAAAAAAGGAATCTAAAATCACAGATGCAGATACAGATTTGCATGTTGGAGTCGCCAGGGAACCCTCCAGTAAGCAAAACGCCGATGTCTTCTTTCCCAGAGTGCCTTTGCCACACTGTGTTTCCTGGTCACATCAGTGCGAGTCCTGCACTTTCCTGTTCTTGGAAAAACCGCTAAATACAGTTCCTACGTCTGCGTAGACTATGGAGGCTCGGGGAGCGTGTAACCAAACCATTGGGTATGAAAGGAAACGTAAAGCTTCCTGTGGGCCACTTCAGACCGCCCCCTGAGAGCCCCCGGGGGAACTTGAACAGAAAGGTTTGGGAAGCCCAGGTGGAGGCAGTAAGGAGCTAGGTACAAACCTCTTCTCAGGTGACGGAGGCCCAGAAGCAAGGAGGCACGAGTGAAGGAGGCAGGACCGGCGGGCGGGGCCCCTCGCTATCCACTCACGTCCGTGGTTTCTCCAAAAGGGAATGACCCTCCTCAGTGAGAGACCAGGACTGAAATGCAAGTAACCCGGGGCACCCGGGGGGCTCAGTCAATTTAGCGTCAGCTCTTGATTTCGGTTCAGGTCACGATCTCGCCGTTCATGAGTTCAAGCCCCATGTCGGGCTCTGTGCTGACAGTGTGGAGCCTGCTTGGGATTCTCTCTGTCTCTCTCTCTCTCTCTCCCTCTCCCTCTCTCTCTCTGTCTCTCTCTCTGTCCCTCTGTCTCTCGGTCCCTCCCCTGCTCTCTTTCCCTCTCCCAAAATAAATAAATAAAAACTTAAAAAAGAATGAAAAGAAAATGCAAGTAACCTGAGGCCACGAATGGAGGTGAAGACGGCACTGATGGCCCCGGGAACCCCCTGAGAGCTAGTGAACGAGGGAGGAGGGGCAGCAGAGGCGGGGAGACCCAAAGGCAGGAACAGTCGGCTGGAGGGAAGGGAGAGACATGGCCGTGGCCCGTCGTGGAAGCGGCTCCAATCTGGATTTAAACCAGCCAGTTGTCTCAGCCGCCACCACAGAAGAGGCCGAGTGAAGACGCCCCTGGCCAACCCAGGCTCAGTGTCCACTCGGGCAGGGGCACAGCCCAGCAGGTGCGGCCCAGCCAGGAGCTACCCTGGGGCCGGCCCCCCGACACAGGCAGGTCAGAGGGCACAGCCCCGGCCGGGACACTCGGCTTCTTCGGAAACTAGTGCTAGTGTTAGTTGTACAAACACGTCAAGGTCCAGACGTGAAACGACCCAGGAGGAAGTCCCAGTTGCCGTTCGGGCTCTAAGCCTCCATCTAATGGATTTTCCAGGTCGACCTGAACATGCAGAAGAGGGACGGAGGAGGGCATATACTTCCAGAGGAACTGACTGAAGCCCGAAGGAGCCCCCCGCCCCCGCCCGCGACATCCAGGGCCATTCTAGGCACAACCTGGGGTAAGTCACTTGCTACTATTTCTGAAAGTCACAGAAGCAACAGAAGTGCAGGCAGGGTCTCCCCACGGACACACAGACACTCTCAGGTGGCTCCCATCACCTGCTGAGGCCGGGGGGCAGCTGGACACGAGTAACTGTGCTCAGAGAAACACCGCGACGAGCGAGTCCATGAGGGGAGAGAGGCCCCAAGCCCTTGATGGACAGAAGACAGCGTGGATGTTACTGGAAGGTGCCTAATTTGGAACACAGAATAAGGTAAAACCCCAGTGTCGGGTCGGAAGCCAGGAGACTCAGCAGCAGGACAGGAGGCAGAAGGCGTGGCTGGTGAGGGTTTCTGTAAGAACAAGAAGGTCAGCGCTGAGTTCTACGTGACCTGCAGGGCCACACTGGGCGCTGACGGTCCTCCCATCGCTGTGCAGACCCGGGGCCCTCGAGGAGGTCAGGTGCGTGGCTCCGTCCTCCCGCAGGGCTGGGCTGGATGACGACAAGTGTCACTTGTGAAGATGGGCCCTGATGGGGACCACCTTGCACAAGCAGGGAGCCGGGCTTGGTTAGGCCGGGTCCCCATCTCTGCGGGCTCCGGTCTGAGATGAAAGGAAGGGGTAGAGAGGAAGGGCACAGGCTGCAGTCACTCAGCACCTCCTGCCTCTCCTGTTTCCCAGTTCTAGAACTTTCTGTCAGCCGATGCGTGGGCCTCCGGGCCCGGCGACCTCACAGAGAGGCGGTGCTCCCACAGCAGCACACATTGCACTCAGAACAGGCTTGCATGGCCCCTCGTGCGGTCACTTGTCACCCAGGCACAGCAGGAGCCGCGCGTCCACAGCTGCACCCACTAAGGTGCCACAGTGCCTTCCTGCTCTGCAGAACCCCAGCACGCCCTGCACACGAGTGTTTCCTGAATCTGAAATTAAACTTGTGTCCCTTGTCCTGGCATCTGATTTACTCTCTATCTCTGTGACTGTTTCTTCTGGATGTTTCGTTGTTCAGACCGTGCACCTAGAGATTTCATTGACAAATAACACAAACGCTTTCCTTATTTAAAGTCAATACCATCTATGATAAGACGATGTCTTTTGTTTTTAATGTTTATTTTTGAGAGAGAGAGAGAGAGAGAGAGAGACAGAGCAAAAGCAGGGTAAGGGCAGACAGAGAGGGAGACACAGAATCTGAAGCAGGCTCCAGGCTCTGAGCTGTCAGCACAAAGTCCAACGTGGGGCTAGAACTCATGAACTGTGAGATCATGACCTGAGCTGAAATTAGACGCTTAACCTACTGAGCCACCCAGGCGCCCCAAGACAATTTCCTTAGTTGGTTATTACAACTCACCACACTGTGATATTTAAAATAGTTACTTTCTTGTGTCTCAGAAAACATTGGCATTTCCAGCATCAAATTTTTTAACAAAACCACTTAAACCTATTTCTTTTTTAAACCTAATTATCTGATGATCCTGCTGAGTTCATAGAGGTGGAGGAAAAAGGGTGTAACAGGACATAAAAACCCCCCGTAGGTAAGGACGGTGACAATGATCCTACCTAGCAATTATAAAGCTCTTCCCACGCTCATACACTTAATCCCCTCACTCTGTCCCCACTACAACCACATGAGGAAGCTACCATCCCTGCTTTTTAGGTAACAAGTCTGAGGCATAGACGGATTACTCCATTGTCACAGACACGAGGAAACTGAGGAAACTGACCAGGACTGAATGACCACCTGTAATCTGAGAAGTCAGTCTGGTCGGAGCATCAAAGCAGAAAATCACACCACAGCAGGAGGACAGCAGGGGTGTGAAAAGGAAAGCCCATGCACACCGGTCAGGGTCAGAACGGCTAAAATCAACCACTCAGGAAACAATGGATGTCGGCAAGGATGCAGAGAAAGGGGGAACCCTCATGCACTGCTGGTGGGAATGCAAACTGGTGCAGCCACTCTGGAAAACAGGATGGAGGTTCCTCAAAAAATTAAAAAGAGAACTACCCTACGACCCAGCAATTGCACTACTAGGTATTTACCCAAAGGATACAAAAATACTGATTCAAAGGGGTACCTGCACCCCTCTGTTTGTCCAAGATAAATCTGGATCCACAATCCAAGATCTGGAAGCCGCCCAAATGTCCATCAATAGATAAACAGATAAAGAAGATGTGGGATATATACACAATGGAGTATTACTCAGCCACCCAAAGAATGAGATCTTGGCATTTGCAACAACTTAGATGAAGCTAGATAAGCTAGAAAGTAAGTGAAATGAGTCAGTCAGAGAAAGACAAATACCGTAGGCTTTCACTCATAGGTAGAACTTAAGGAACAAAACAGATGAACATAGCAGGGGGAAAAGAAAGAGACAAACCAAGAAACAGACTTTTCCTAAGTAGGCTCCACCCCCTTCCTGGAGCCTAATGCGGGGCTTGAACTCACAAACCTGAAATCAAGACCCGAGCTGAGATCAGGAGTCCAACGCCTAACCGACTGAGCCAACCAGGTGCCTCTTAAATAGACTCTGAACTACAGAGAACACACTGATGGTCACCAGACTGGTGGGTGGGGAGATGGGTGAAACAGATGATGGGGATTAAGGGGGTACTCCCTGTGAGGAACACGGGGTGATGTGTGGAAGGGTTGAATCCCTACATTGTACACCAGAAACAAATATGGTAATTATATGCATGTTAACTAACTAGAATTAAAATAAAAACTTAAAAAAAAATTTTTTTTAAATTAATTTATTATTGACAGAGAAACAGACCATGAGCAGGGGAGGGGCAGAGAGAGGGAGAGACACAGAATCTGAAGCAGGCTCCAGGCTCCGAGCTGTCAGCACAGAGCCCGATGTGGGGCTCGAACTCACAAACCACAAGATTGTGACCTGAGCCGAAGTCGGACACTTAACCGACTGAGCCACCCAGGCACCCCTAAAATAAAAACTTTAAGAAAAGAAAAAAATTGTAAAGCATGTGGATCAATGACCTACATATTAGAGCTAAAACCATAAAACTCGTAAAACATAGGCAGGAATCTTCACAACTTTGGACGTGGTGGTGGATTTTTGGATACAAGGGCATCAAAGGACATTATCAAGAATGTAAAAAGACAACCTACAGAGAGGAGGAAAATACTTGCAAATCACACATCTAATAATGGCGTAACATCCACAATATACAAAGAACTCCTACAGCTCAACAACAAAAAGACAAACAACCCAATTAAAAATATGGTCAAAAAGCTTGAATAGATAACCATCTAAGGAAGACTTACAAATGGACCGCAAGCACATAAAAAGATGCTCCACATCATTCATCAGTCATTAGAAATACAAATCAAAACCCTAACGAGATACCAGTTTGTGGTTTTCAAAAAGACAAGTTTGTAAACCCAGAAAATAACAAATGCTGGCGAGGACGTGGAGAGCTGGGAATGCAAAATGTGCCGTCTCTGTAGAAAATGGTTTGGTGTTGGCTCCGCGGTCCCTCTCACAGGGACATGCCTGAACTGATTGAAAGCAGGGATTCAAACAGATACGTGTATGCTGAAGATCATTGCACAATTGTTTATAACAGCCAAGCAGGAAGCAACCCAAGATGTTGACAGATACATTGATAAATAAAATGTGATACATTCACAGGATGGGATATTATTCAGCTATAAAAAGGAAGCTCTGACACCAGCTACAACGTGGATGAACCTAGAAGACATTGTGCTGAAGGAAATAACGCAAATGCGAGTGGACAACCGCGACTCAGCGGGCAGAGCATCTGACTCTTGATTTCGGCTCAGGCCGTGATCCCAGGGTCGTGGGATCGAGCCCCGTGCTGGGCTCCACGCTGAGCATGGAGCCTGCTTGGGATTCTCTCTCTCTCTTTCTCCCTCTCTCTCTGTCCCTCTCTCTCTTGTTCATGCTCTCTTTCTATATATATATAAAATAAAAAATAAATTTAAAAAATAGGACCACCATGAGATGAACACACTTGTACGAGTTGCCTGGGACAGTCATATTCAGAGATCACCAGGGGCTAGGAAGATGGGGAAGCAGAGACTTATCATGTGAATGGTATCGAATTTCTGCTTGGGATGACGAAGAGGTTCCGGAAGTAGATATTGGTGATGATTGTAAAATATAGTGAATGGACTTAGTGCAGTGAACTGCACCCTTAAAATGGTTAAGATGGCCAATCAGCAAAACTAAAAGGCAACCGACAGAACGGGAGAAGAGATTTGCAAGTGCCATATCAGATAAAGGGTAAATATCCAAAATCTATAAAGAACTGATCAAACTCAACACCTAAAAAAACAAATAATCCCGTGAAGAAATGGGCCAAAGACATGAATAGACACGTCTCCAAAGAAGACATCCAGATGGCCCACCGACACATGAAAAAATGCCCCACATCACTCATCATCAGGGAAATACAAATCAAAACCACAAGGAGATACCGCCTCACACCTGTCAGAATGGCTCACATTAACAACTCAGGCAACAACAGACGTTGGCGAGGATGCGGAGAAAGAGGATCTCTTTTGCATTGTTGGTGGGAATGCAAGCTGCTGCAGCCACTCTGGAAAACATTACGGAGGTTTCCCAAAAAACTAAAAATAGAATTACCCTACGACCCAGGAATTGCACTAGTAGGCATTTATCCACGGGATACAGGTGTGCTGTTTCGAAGGGACACATGCACCCCCATGTTTAGAGCAGCACTATCAACAATGGCCAAAGTATGGAAAGAGCCCAAATGTCCATCGATGGATGAATGGATAAAGAAGATGTGGTATATAAACAATGGAGTATTACCCGGCAATCAAAAAGAATGAAATCTTGCCATTTGCAACTACATGGATGGAACTGGAGGGTATTAACGCAAGCGAAATTAGTCAGAAAAAGACAAATATCATATGACTTCACTCATATGAGGACTTTAAGAGACAAAACAGATGAACATAAGGGAAGGGAAGCAAAAAGAATATAAAAACAGGGAGGGGGGCAAAACAGGAGAGACTCAGAAATATGGAGAACAAACTGAGGGTTACTGGAGGGGTTGTGGGAGGGGGCATGGGCTCAATGGGGAAGGGGCATTAAGGAATGTACTCCTGAAATCATTGCTGCACTATATGCTAATTTAGATGTAAATTTTAAAAAATAAAGAATAAAATGTTTAAAAATGTTTAAGATGGCAAATTTTATATTACGCAAATTTTACTACACTAAAAAGTGCATGGTTTTCCTTCTTTTGAAATAAGTCACTCACAACCTGTATCTGCAAGACCAGATCACCCCCATGAGCTCCAGATCTGATGTTCCCACTGAACACACCCAAACTCAACATCCAAAACTGATGTCATTGCTTCACCACAACCAAGTCCCTGCTTCCCTTGAAAAATTTACTTCTTGTTCTTTCTCCCGAAAGCCTTGTCCTGCAATGACAGCACTGCCCTCCACTAAATCCATCAGTCTTTAATTCTCTCTTCCTCACTCCTGCCACCAGTCAGCAACTCGGCTTTTGATTGGCTTTCTCTTCATCGGTCCCACCTTCCGGATGGATCTGGAACCGCCTTCCTCCTTCTCCTCCCAGCAGTCGGTCCTGGTTCAGGACTTCTTCTTTCCTCTCTCACCTGGATTATTGGACAACTTCTTCTTGACCTTTCTGCCTCTCTCATATCCCTCTACGGAGAATCATCTGTCGTCCCCGGCCCATCCTCAGAACAACCACCAACATTTGCTCGCAACATCGCAAATCTGAGAATGCCACTTTCTTCCTCTGAAATTTTCCTTGACACCATTTAGGAAAAAGTCAGAAGCCCCTAGCACGCAAGACTGGCCCTTCACAACTGGACCCCCCTCCCTTCCCAGCCACTCACCTTCCAGCAACACTGACGGCTTGCTCTTCGTGCTGTCTTCTTCCTTCGATGTGCTCTTCCTATAATGGCTACCCTCCCAAATCCAGCTCAAAGGCATGGGTCAATCCTCAGTCCCCATGGGAAGGATTAGCCGCTCCCTCTGGCTGGTAGCATTGCCTACTGCAAGCGTTTGTCCCACTGTTTTAAGAGTACTTCCCTCCCTGCACCCCTACCCTAGAGCATAAACTCTGGGCAGGGACTGGGACTTGATCCCACTTGTTCATTTTTTCACAAATTATAATTCAAAGGAACAAGAGAAGAAAAGACGTCTTTCTTGCAACCCAAAAGTGAGTATTCAAGGGAGTTACTAAAATTTGTTTAAAATATTTGTAACCTCAAATGCTCTTTGAATTACTAAAAATAAACAGAAATAGAAAATATAATATATAGGGAATGCTTTGAACTTTAATTCCAAGCAAAGATCACAGAAAACCTCATATTACCATACTAGCTGATCCAAATCCACACGCAAATATTTATCTTTATAACCACATATTATGCACCCGTTACATGCCACACACTGACTAAAGACACCAGGTTCTCAAGTATAGTTGAACTGTGATGACACAGAATTAACGCATCTACATAAAGAGAGCGTATTTAATTTATTTTTTTTTTTTAAGTAGGCTTCATGCCCAGTGCAGAGCCCAGCATGGGGCTTGAACTCACGACCCTGAGATCAAGACCTGAGCTGAGAGCAAGAGTCAGACCCTTAGCCAACTGAGCCACCCAGGTGCCCTGAAAACTTAATTTATTCATCTGGAAAGTTTACCTTTGCTGACTCACCACACCCAACCTCCAGATGATTTGGGGGATGTTTGAAGAATTAAATTTTTCAGCTCCAGCATATCTGAGGGGTTTTCCATGATGTATTCTAGTCAAAAGCCATGGGGCTCTCCCAAGAAATGTTGACTATAATGACAAAACGAGCTGATGATTGGTGTGATAGAAACAGCTCTGGGCTGGCTGTCAGGACCACTAGCAAGTAACCCTGTGACCTTGGGGAAGTGAGTCATTTTGGCTACTGTCATTTTGGCTTCCATTTCATCTTTGATAAAAATAAAGAAGTTGGACTCAAACCTTGACTTTGGTGTTTATTAAAGAACGTTTGCTTAATAATTAGTTGATTAGTTGTATGTTTTTTGGTAATTTTCCTTGCATTTCACACTCTTAAAAAATTCTTTTAAGATGCATCCTGCTACGGTAAGTCCTAAATGATGCTCCCCAACATTTTAAGTTGAAAAGACGAGTCTAAGTAGCAATTTCATTTTGGCAAATAAAGTATGTTTTCTCATGGTTAAATTTATACACCAAAGGCGGGGGGGGGGGGGGATCCTTTGAAAAAAGGCAAATACATTGTGGGCTTCCTGCCAATAAGGACATAAAACTTCCTTGTGGCCATTAATGAAAACTCACACATGCTTCCAAAGTTCTGTAGACACCGAAAAGAAAGAAAACACTCAAATGAGTCACCGGTTTCCACATGCAGGGCTGACAACTATATAAATCTCTGCAGCGGCCGGCAGAGAATGCGGAGCGACCATGCGGCTCGCGGTGCTGTGTGTCCTGTGTCTGCTGCCCCAAAGCCCAGCCCTGCCGCTCCCCCGGGAGGCGGGCGGCCACAGTGAGTCACAGTGGAAGCAGGCTCAGGTATGTCCCTGCCGCTCGGAAGCGCGTTTTTCAGTTGGGGTAGTTTTTCTGATTATGTAGAATATGGGTTTCGATCGGGGAGCACTGCCCAAACTGGGCTCCCGCTCCCGCCCCTCCTCCCTCACCACACAGACGACATGAGAAGGTTAGTGCCCTTCTGTGAGCTCTGGTATTCCCCGTGCAAACCGGGGACAACGGTGCAGTCGACCCACGGGGGTGCCCCCTCAACAAATTGAAGTTGTTGATATCACTTCTTGTGGCTGGAGATTCTTTCCATAGAGAGCTGAGTGTCACTCTTAAGGACTCCTGGTGGTGGCTTGAAATCAGAAAACAAGGGTAGAGTTGGCAGCTGTCCGCTTACAAGCCGACGGGGACGGCGGGCGGGCACGCACTGGTGACTTCGCCCAAGGGGGACACAGATACTCAGCTCATGGGATTGTTGTAGTGAAGAAGCGAGTGATAACAATGCCAACTATCGTGCAGGCCGTTTCTGATCATACGGGCTGCACTGTGCTGTGTGTCAAGGAACCTGCAGCTCTATCCCAGGACACGGACGGAAAGTCACGCGGATTCCCGTACTTGGTCATGGTAACAGGAGTCAAGGGCAAGTCTTGCTGGTTCAAAAACCATGGTCTTTCCAGTATACGACTTCACAAGCAAACTAATAAGTATAAGTAGTTAATTTTCGGTATTTTTCCTCCCGAGCAGGGAGGAAAAGTTTAAGTTCATAAACTTAAGCCTTAAGCATAAGAAAAGTCTACTTGTGTCTCACGTTAACTCTGACTTTGAGAAACTCCCCGTACCGTGCGAAATTCCTAACATTTGACTGTTTTTTACCTGCAAAACAGCGATTTCACAAGGTTAATATAACTGGTTCCCCCGAAGCAGTACATTTGCAAGAACACTGAGCCCCTGTACTTAGTGCGCCGGTTTCTAATAAACCAGAGAAAGCAGGAAAATTGATATCAAGGATGCAAAAAGATCTCTTCCAAAAGAGTGTCTTTGTAAAGCCTGCAGTTAAGGAAGGGATAAAAGGACTTCTTTGCAGAGCACCTGGGGGCTTAGTCAGTTAAGTGTCCGACTTCGGCTCAGGTTATGATCTCAGGGTTCATGGGTTCGAGCCCCATGTCGGGCTGTCTGCTGTCAGCACGGAACCCGCTTCAGACCCTCTGTCCCCCGCCCCTCCCCTGCTCTCTCTCTCTCTCTCTCTCTCTCTCTCTCTCTCCCCCCATCAAAATAAATAAATACACTTTAAAAAAAGAAAAAGAAAAAAGAAAACAAAATGTGTCTCCTTTGGTTCCTCATGGGGTGACCCTGTGCTGATTTCCTTCTCTGAGCCATGACTCATCATGACAAAGCCGTCCCTACTTCCCGGGGTGGCTCGAGTTTAAATGTATGTGAGGATCCTGGTCTTGTCCCTGCCAGTGACAGGTGCTCAGTACAAGCTCTCACGAAGCCGCTGGCGCTGTTGCATTCACTGTTTACTTTTTGCTACTCAGGCTGCTGGACTGCCATGCTCCTATCCAGACACTCGGGTCCCTTAAGAAAGTGCCAAGGCCCCAGCTGTACATGGAATACACCTGGCAGACCTGCCCTGTCCTGCAGCCTCGAGGTGTGGGCTCTGCTGGAGCTTTAGCAATGAAAAGAACCCAGCACGGGCAGTGAGGGGACAGGGCCAGTTCCGGTACTAATGTAATGGGTGGCCCCGAGCACATCATTCAGCTGTTAGGAGCTTTGTTATCTTCCCCCGGAGAATATGCACGTTCAACAAAATACTTTCACAATATCCTTCCCAGGGCTAAAACTTAAAGACCCTTTAACCTCCACGAGGGCCAGACCTCTCGAGGATCTCAGGCGTGGCTGCTGACTTCGGACCTCCCCACGGCGTCTCTGCTGTGCCCTGCGGGGACACACGGGGTGCTCTTCCTGACGGGCCAGTACAAGCCAGCCTGTGGTTTCTAAAGGGCACAGTGGGTCTCTCCTCAAAACATCTAATGGGGTAAAAGGAAAATGGACGGACTCTTTTGCTCACGAAATGGAATGACTCTGTGTCATTATCGATACTAAATTTTTATCTCATTAATGCACACTTATTTCACTTAATGACCGTGTAAGGACTCTGTCTTCAAACCACCGTTGGAGTCCACAGGAGCCAGAGGCAAAGATGATGCATAGACCTCGGAGACATAAGAAAAAGACAGTAAATACGATGAGAGAACAATTTCTTCTTTCCGACAGGAGTATCTCAAGAGATTTTACCCATCTGACGCCAAATCGAGGGATGCCGACAGCTTCGGAGCCCAGCTCAAGGAAATGCAGAAGTTCTTCCGCCTGCCCGTGACTGGAATGCTGGACTCCCGCGTGATAGTGGTAATGCAACAGCCCAGATGCGGGCTTCCGGACACCGGAGAAGACTTGCCATCCAGAAACAGGCCAAAGTGGACTTCCAGAGTGGTCACCTACAGGTTAGTTTTCCTTCGGTTCATTCGGGCAGAGACCAGTAAAACCCTCTTCCTAGGAGGTCAAACGTTGCCTTCTTGTTTGCCACCAGGATCATATCGTACACTCGAGACTTACCACGTGTCACAGTGGATCATTTAGTGGCAAAGGCCTTGAATATGTGGAGCAAAGAGATCCCACTATCCTTCAGGAGAGTTGTGCTGGGAATTCCCGATATCGTGATTGGCTTTGCAAGAGGAGGTAAGGAGGGTTCCCGCAGGCTAGTCCTGGGTGCTGTTTTGCTTGTTATTTATAGCAGCACCTTCCTCTTTTCAGGATTTAAGATCTTTTCTATACATACGATCTTTCAATATGATATACGTATGACATATATAATAGATAATGATCTATATATAGACATATATAATGATGTATATATGTCACTATACTTTTTCTAGTTTGTTAATGTAGAGCCACTATTTTTTAATAAGTTTAATAAGTTTAATAAGTTTATTTTGAGAGAGAGAATGAGTGGGGGAGGGGGGACAGAGAGAGAAGGAGAGAGAATCCCAAGCAGGCTCAGAACTGTCAGCACAGAGTCCCACACAGAGCTCAATCCCATGAACCCTGAGATCATGACCTGAGATGAAATCACGAGTTGGACGCTTAACAGATTAAACCACCCAGGTGCCTCTAGAGCCACCAGAGGGGTGCCAAATCATCACCCATGAGCTGAACCTGGCCTGCCATCCATTTTTGTAAATACGTTTTTATCCTTTTTTCTCTGTTGGGCAGTTCCAGGATTTTATAAATAAATATTTATTAGAACACAGTGACAGTCAGGGCACCTGGGTGGCTCAGCTGGTTAAGCGTCTGGCTTGCTCAGGTCATGATCTCACAGTTCACAGGTTCAAGCCCCACATAGGGCTCTGTGCTGACAGCTCAGAGCCTGGAGCCTGCTTCAGATTCTGTGTCTCCCTCTCTCTCTGCCCCTCCCCACTTGCAAGCGCTCTCTCTCTCTCTCTCTCTCTCTCAAAAATAAATAAACATTAAAATTAAAAAAAAAATAGAACCTAGTGATGGTCCTTCATTTTCCTGTTATCAGTGACTGCTTTGGGGCTACAGTGGGAGGGCTTAGCAATTGTGATAGGTGCTACCAAGCTCACTAATACTAAATTCCTTATTATCTGGTCCTTTACAGAAAATGTTTACCAACCCCTGTTTTGTAGCATAAATCCTGATAGATGTGTAAATGCATATGTGTATATCTATGGGACAGGTTACAACGTACCTAACATCAACACTAAACCAAGAGAAGGGGTTATAACTTCCAAAGGCCCAGTGGTCTTCCCGATGACCTGTTACCAACAGTGGAGTAGAAAAGCAGAAAATGAGAGCATTCAGATTATAGGGCTTCCAGAGATACAACCCATATACACAAACGGCTATTAATGGCTAGTGTTTCATGATGCCAATTTAGAGAAAGATACTGTTCTTTCCAGTCTGTCCTAACGTTGAAACTGCCCGGGAGCTGTGACTGTAGCTGAAATTTGAATTCCGGCACGGTACTGACAACGTCAAAGAGAACATTGCAGAAAGAAGTCATTGCTCGTGGTGCTCCCGGGTTTCAGGAAATGGATCAACTGGATACAGCCTCATACCAATTCAAAAACAAACATCCCTCCATCACAAATAAAAGCGCTTGGCAAAATTCATTTTGACACTTGGTGCACGGTTCTCCTAGAGGCCATCTGTTCTGCCCACAGAGAACTAGCTAGGCTTTCAAGGAAAAGCTCCTAAAAGGTACACACGTTAAGTTCCCAAACGTAATACCCCACCCATTCTCCATCCTGCCCAGGACCAAATGTGACACCCACATGCCAAGCTCTCAGTCTCGGATGGTTATCGGGGCTGAGCAGTGGTTTTCTGAAACAGAATGTTCCTGAGACCCATAAACACGCACACCGCCCTGCTGGTAACCCCATGTGGACTTTGTGGACGGGGTCGAGCTTCATAGCTGCTGTCACTGTATCAGCCACAGTCACTAAAGGCAACCGCCCTCTTTGTTTCAGCTCACGGGGACTTCTACCCATTTGACGGACCAGGAGGCACACTGGCCCATGCCTACGAACCTGGGCCGGGCCTGGGAGGAGACGCCCACTTCGATGAGGACGAGCGCTGGGCCGACGGCAGGGGTCTAGGTCAGCACCTCATCACTCTTCCCCTGCACGTACTTGCAAACGTCTGAACTTGATCCCTGCTCTAAGCGGTAATAAGTATTGACCCATCGTTAGCTGCCGATGACTGTACCCTGTGCTCTAAATGCATTATTTCATTTCACATGCTTATAATGCTGTGTGGATGGGAGCTGGAAGGGGGTGCAAACCACACCTGGTTCACCCTGCTGGGCCTCTACCAGCCACTCCCTGTGTGTCTCTAGCCAAGTTGTTTGACTTCTCTGAGTCTCAGTTTCCACCTATGAAATGGTACTATAAATAATTCCCACCTCGTGGGATTGTTGTTTAAATTAAATGAGATAGGGGCTCCTGGGTGGCTTAGTCGGTTAAGCGTCCGACTTCAGCTCAGGTCACCATCTCGCGGTCTGTGAGTTCGAGCCCCGCGTCGGGCTCTGGGCTGATGGCTCGGAGCCTGGAGCCTGCTTCCGATTCTGTGTCTCCCTCTCTCTCTGCCCCTCCCCCGTTCATGCTCTGTCTCTCTCTGTCTCAAAAATAAATAAACGTTAAAAAAAAATTTTTTTAATAAATTAAATGAGATAATGTTTATGCAGCGCTTAGCATAGTGTTTGGGATACCTTAATAATTTGATAAATTAGAGTTCTTTATATTTCCCAAAAGTAAGGTGTTTTTCAGGGTTTTTTTTTTAAGTTTATTTATTTACTTTGAGAGACAGAGAGAGAGACAGACTGGGGAGGGGCAGAGAGACAGAGACAGAGAATCCCAAGCAGGTTCCATGCAGTCAGTGCAGAGCCTGATGTGGAGGCTCAAACTGAGGAACCTTGAGATCATGACCTGAGCCGAAATCAAGAGTCTGACGCTTAACTGACTTGAGTCACCCAGGTGCCCCACAAAAAGAAAGCATTTAAAAGGACTCTGAGTCTCTCTCTCTCTCTCTCTTTTTCAGTTTTATTTATTTATTTTGAGAGAAAGAGAAGGAGAGAGAGAGAATCTGTAGCAGGCTCCATGCTGTCAGCACAGAGCCCTACGTGGGGCTTGATCCCACGAACCATGAGCCTATGACCTGAGCTAAAATCAAGAGACATACACTCAGCTGCCTGAGCCTCCCAGGCACTGCAGTAAGTTTGTTTTCCTGGAGGAGAAAGGGAAGCAGAGACTATGATACTTGGGAGTTGTAGACCATTCTGAGATCGTTCACTGTTCACTATGATACTTGGGAGTTGTAGACCATTCTGAGATCGTTCACTGTTCACTATGATACTTGGGAGTTGTAGACCATTCTGAGATCGTTCACTGTTCACTATGATACTTGGGAGTTGTAGACCATTCTGAGATCGTTCACTGTTCACTATGATACTTGGGAGTTGTAGACCATTCTGAGATCGTTCACTGTTCACTATGATACTTGGGAGTTGTAGACCATTCTGAGATCGTTCACTGTTCACTATGATACTTGGGAGTTGTAGGCCATTCTGAGATCGTTCACTGTTCACTATGATACTTGGGAGTTGTAGGCCATTCGAAGATCATTCACTGTCCAAGAGGAGCCCACTCCATGGCCCAGCCCGTCATGGGAGACCACAGACCCCCCAGAGCACTAATGAAGAAAATCTCTGGGGTAAATAATATGAAGTGGAGATGATTCTATAAGTAAATATGTTACACGAAATCACACGGCTGCCAAGCATCCTGGAGACGGAGGTCGGGGCCTGTGCGAAGGGAGATCACAGCACGGTGGTGCCTGATGCGGGGACACTGGCCGCCGCGTCCCCTTTGCGAATGACCCGCAGCTGCCCCTCTGTGAGTCTGAGGAAGGAAGGACAGACAGGAGGACAAGGAAGTCAATGGAACACAGCTGATGCCGCCTGGATATGCTGCCCTTAGTGTGGGCGTCCTCATAGCGGCCTCCCTCTCCTGATACTCCGCACCCCCGTCTGTGAGCGACTAGCCCCTGTCCCCAGGTACCGGGGGGTTCACACCCGTGACAGCCCCACACAGCAGAAGCAATTGCCTCTGAGCAGCAGGGGAGGAACTGACATGTTTGTCCGTCTGTCCGCGTCTCCGGGGGGCTCAAGCCCGCGTCCACATGCCTCTGCGTTCCCTCCAGAAAACTGCCAAGTGACCTAGGGCGGGGGGCCACAGGGACAGAACTGTCATTTCTCCAATGGCAGCAAGGGGGTGACACTGAAGCTCCTGTGACTGTCCTCAGCCGTCCCTGCCTGCGAGTCCTCCCCAGATGGTGTTTTCTGTTTCCTGTTACAAATCTTTTATGTCTCTATTTACATGGCTGCTTCCGTCATTACCATGTGCCGCTCTTCTGTCGTAGGAATTAACTTCCTGGCTGTTGCAACCCATGAACTTGGCCATTCTCTGGGCCTGAGACATTCGTCCGATCCCGACTCTGTCATGTACCCCACCTACGGAGCCAGGGACTCTGAGAATTTCAAGCTCTCGCCGGGCGATATCAGAGAAATCCAGGAATTGTATGGTAATATTTATGATCTCCCATAAGGGGGCTTTCACATTGTCTGCTCGGGGAGGACTTGAACAGGAAACCCTGGGAAACGGAAAAACACCCTGCACCTCACCTCTCAAGCCCACTGAGGAAAGAAATTGGAGAACTTAGACACTCCGAGGGTAACCAGGCTATTTCATACGATGAGATCATTGATTTCAAGTTTTCAGTAACATGGTATCGTTTAGTAAAATCCTGAAAATGACACCAGGAAGGTGTTTTTCCCCCCCAAGCTGCCACTCGCTGTTCTTTCTAGCTCAGTTCAGATACTTTCCATAGAGTGTCTCCCTGAGGGGACGCCCTGAGGAATAGAGCATCTTCCTCCCTAGCTGCCAAAGGGTCTGAAAGATCAGAGAAGCCATAAAAATGCTTCCAGCAGATGGGGTGATGTCCTCAGGAGAAAATTATCCCTAGAATAAAGTGCATTTAAGCTCTCAGTGGCACCTACAACGTACTATCAATCGGCATTTCCTAAACTGTGTTCCCAGAACACTGAGTAGTCCTACAAGACAATTCCCTATGGAAAAACCAGTTCAGGAAACACAACCTACTGTATTTCAGGTGCACAGGATATTCAGGAGTCCCTCCCGTGCTTGTTAAACTCAGCACTTCCTAAGGGAGAATCCTTTCAACGCAATGCCCGAGTGAGCCCTCACAGAACAGTGCTGCAGAGAGCGCATTTTGGAAAATACCATGTAACTGTACCTTAAAGTTCTGGCTCACATTGCTGCTGCTGTCAGAAAAATTCATAAACCACTGACAACTGTCGATAAAGTTATCACCAATAAAACAGCAAATGGTGCCTCCCCTTATATACCTGTGAGATTCATGGAGCGCTCAATGGCATGGGTTATTGTGTTAGAACCTTACGAAAAGTAGAAAGGGAACAAAAAAGGGACAGATTAGATTTCAGAAGAAGACAGACCAAGGCATTAAATTCTTACATGTTAGACACTGAGGTGCCCCCAAGTCAAAGTTGGAAAGAGGTCACTTTTGGACAAATGAAAGCAAGACTTAATTATACAGGTTTTAAATGGAGTGAGTTCATTAATCCAAGAAGTCATACGCACAGAAAATATGAATTCAAAAGAATATGATTAACCTCATGGATGTGAAATTCTCGATGTTCTTTTCAGAATAATAAAAATAAATCTAGCATTTAGCCTACCCAGCATTTCACGAGCATTAGTTCATTTGAGGCAACAATCCGATGAGCGGCTGGGGTCCTCCTCGTGCACTTGATCTAGCATTGAGAGAGATTAAGTGGAATCTTATCCAAGACCACACGGTGGTGACACCAGCAGAGACAGGGAGGGGACACATCGGCCCCCAGGGCCTGCCCCTCAGCCCAGCACCACCTTCTTAGCCTTCTGAGATTGTCCTTCAGAACCTTTGTTGCAGACACAGAAAACCAGCCACATGAATGATACGCTGTACTTTCTGCAACACGTCTTCTGTTCTTAGGGTCCTAGGATGGGTTTTATGTGTTTTACACCAGGTGAGATGTTCCTATTTTCTCTCTGAACAGGAAAGAGAAGTAAATCAAGAAAGAAGTAGGAACTTCGGGGAGAGCACACGTTCATTCATGGGATTCCTTGTAGCTCTTCTCCAACCAGAACTAATGCACACAGTCCTTGAATGTCTCTGAGCACTGACTTGGCTCTTGCCTGTATCGTGGTTGGTTTTCACGTGTCTCTCTCTCTCTCCCTCTCTCTCCTTCTGGGGATAAGCCCCCTTGTGGCCTGAGTGTCCCATTCATTGATGACTTTCCTCGAGCAACTTGCACTTGGTAGATATTAATAAATGTTAAATACACAGATAAATAAAGTTTGTATTCCATGGTAAAAGATTTCTCCCAGGAAGTACTCTGTACAGCGAGATCAAAGACTGAAACAAGCAAACAGACCAACAGGAATCCCACCACATCATTCTGGGTCTTCAGCTGCACTCACCCCATCACTGTGTGGTCAAGGAGGGAGGTCCAGCCCCTTTCATTCGCTCGTGTGGCCCCGAAGGCACACTGAGTTTCCCTTATTGTCTTGGCCTATTCTCACTCTGAGTCTTCTGGTGAGCCCAGGTCTTCCCGCAAAACATGTGAATTCCCAAGGATTTCCACTCCCATAGTCACTTGTGGCTGAGTTCCTACCCCCAACCCAATTTCCCTGCATCTCTCCTGATACAACTGCTCCTCAGGGCCCACCCGACATCAGTCCCATCCTCTTCTCTTCACCTGACTCCCAGCAGCACCTCCGTGAGTCTCCAGAGATGCTGAAGATGCATCAACAGTGGGGTTCACTCCCCACCAGGACAGCGACATCAAACACACCCAAAATTGGACATGATCCCCCTCCCTCAATCCTTCACCTGCCCCAGCATCAGTAGCTTCTCACCGGCCGCCCACCTCCCCAGACCCCAACTTCTTATCCTCAGGTCTATACCCCATTCCTTCTGACTTCTCCCAGAAACTCATTTTCCCAATGTCCACACAGCTCACTCTGCAGCACAGAGACCGCGAAACAGTCTCACGCAGAAATGTGTTTCTGTGGGAGAAGCACTCTCCGAGAAGAAAGGATCAGTAAACTTGGTAATAAGGCAATGGAAATGATCAAATCTGAGGAAGAAAAGGAAAAAGGGTCAAAGAAAAGTGAGAGTAGCTTAACATACCCATGGGGCACCATCGAGTCCCCACGATGGGGTTGCTGATAACGGGGTTGCTCTCTGCATGTGAGAAAAGGGGGTGGTCTGTGGAAAATGGCCATACCTTCCACTTGATTTTGGTGTGAACTTAAAACTGTCCTAAAAAATAAAGTCTTCAGTTTAGAAAAACAACCTTATAGATTAAAAATTAAATTACAATCTGGATTTTTTTTAAATCAACAAAATTCACAAACTTTTACCTGGATAGACTGAGGAAAAAAAGAGAGAAGGCTCAAATTACTAAACATCGGCTATGAACGTGGGGACAATGCTACTGATTTTACAGAAATAAAATTTAAAAATAAGAGAACACTGTAAGCAATTAGATGCCAAGAAATTGGATAACGTAGACTAAATGGACAAATTCTTAGAAACACAAAACCTACCAAGATTAAATCATGAAGAAATAGAAAATCTAAATAGACCTATAATTAGTAAGGAGATTAAATCAGTAATCAAAAGTCTCCTGACAAAGGAAAGCCCAGGACTGAAAGCTTCACCAGTGAATCCAACAAACATTTAAAGGAGAACTGAAGTCACCTCTTCTCAAACTTTTCCAAAAGTTTAAAAAGAAAGGAACACTCCTTTACTCATTCTATAAAGCCAACATTACCCTTGTATCAAAGCTAGACAAAAACAGGACAAGAAAACTACAGACCAACAGTCCTTATGAAATGGATGCAGGAATTCTCAACCAAATTCAACCAAATTAGCAAACCAAATTCGGCAGCATAGGAAAAAGATTATACGCCAAGCAGGTAGGACTTATGCCTGGGATGCAAACATGATACAGTGATATGCAAATCGATCAGTGTCATACACCACATTAACAGAACAAGGGGGAAAAGCCCATAATCGTCTCAATTGATGTGGACAGGCATTTGACAAAACTCAAACCTTTTTATCTTAAAAACACTCAACACACTAGGAATCGAAGGAAGCGCCTACAACATGATAAAAATATGAAATACCCACAATAAACATCATACTCGGTGGTGAAAGACTTAAGTCTTTCCCCCTAAGATCAGGAACATGACAGGGATGCCTTCTTTTGCTGCTGCTACCCAACATTGCCCCGGAAGTCCTAAGCCAGCAGGTAGACAACAGAAAGAAATAGAAGACAACCAGAATGAAAAGAAAGAAGTAAAACTATCTCTGTTCACAGATGATAAGATCTTACACGTAAAAAACCCTAAAGATTACACGTGTGCACGTGCACACACACACACACTTGATAATTAATAATAATAATAAACTAATAAATCCAGCAAGGTAGCAGGATACAAAGTCAACAAGCAAAAGTCGGTTGCATTTCAGCACATGAACAAAAAGCAACCTGAAAAGGAAATGAAGACAATTCTGTTAACAATTCGATCAAAAAGAAAAACATACTTGGGAATTAACAAAGGAGGCGAAAGACTTGTACGATAAAAACCATAAAACATTTCTGAAAGACGTCAAAGAAGACAAATTAGTGGGGAGATCCCATGTTCATGGACTGGAGGACTTAAGATTGTCCACCCAAAGTGATCTACAGATTTAATGCAGAAAGAGGAAAGCTTATGCTAAAATTCATAATGGAATTTCAAGGGACCCTGAATAGCCAAAACAATCCTGAGAAAGAAGAACAGAGCTGGAAAATTCACACTTCCTGATTTCAAAATCACTACAAAGCTACAGTAATCAAAACCAGATGCTACTGGCATAAGGAGAGACATAGAGACTAGTGGAATAGAAGAGAGAGTCCAGAATGAGCCCTCACATACATAGTCAAAGGATTATGACTGCATAATCCTTTCTGTGACTACACCGAAAACATACTTTGATCAGTAGTCTCAGTTAGCCATTCAACAAACATTCACTGAGTCAGGAACTTAGGGATGAAGAAGCCTACAGAGGTGAAAGACACACACACATACCGTCCAGAATCTCCACGTCTGGTGAACACAGCAGACATTCAGGAAATGATTATACATACCATGTTAAGTGCCACCATAAAGGGCTGTGTGACGTGTAATGTGTTTCTGAGCTACATCTACAAACTCTAGCGTACCACAACTCACATGCAAGTCCAAAACTCCAGTGTGACTGTAAAATAGTCTGGACAAGTAGGACGTCTCTAACAGGCTTGGGAGTCCCCACCAGACCGGTCAAGACTGTCTCACAACGATGATGTAACCAAGACTTCACAGACCCCAGACCCGCATCCTGGTCTGAAGGCTCCCCACCTCCTCCACCCCCACCACTCTGCTGTGTCCCCTTTATCCCTCCTAGATGCAGGAAGGATACCCAGCAATAAATCTTGCATATCTAATGTCGTCCTGGCATCTGCTCTTTGGAGGACCTCAACTAACACAACGGGTGTCTCAGTAACCTATCACTGCACTAAAACACTACCCTAAACAGTCACTTTATTACATTTCATGATCTTGTGGATCAGGAATTTGGGTGAGTCTCCACAGGGTAATTCTTTGGTTTCATGGGGCAGATGGGCTGTTTGTGAGGGTCCGAGATGACTTCACTCACACGTCTGGCACCTTGTTGCAGGCGGCTGGAGATCAGGGCTCAGCAGAGATGGTCAGCCCTATTGCATACACGTGATCTCTCCACCATGAGATGGGAAGGTGACAGGACTTCACACACTGTGGTTCAGGGCTCGAAGGGCAGGTGTTCCCAAAAGCAAGGAGGTGGATAGCCTCGGAAGTCACGGGTGCTGGAGTCCACTGGTCGAAGCAACCACAAGCCCGCCCAGAGTAAAGACAGGGGACACGCATGCCACCTTGATACACCAAGCGCCAAAAAAAATTGAGGTTATGCTTTAAAACTGCCACATGGGGTCATCCTTCCTCTTATGAAACCATCTACCGCTCACACTGGAGATTTCTTCATTCTAACACAAGTGCGCTTGCTGCAATTAAATGTCGTAAGGATCGGCAAAGGTAAGTCCTAGTTTGTACCTTTTTGCCACCACAGCCCAGTCATCAATGCCCCAACCAACAAACACCTCTCTTTCAGTGTTAGTGCTTTAGTGTTCTGGAGACAGATGAATCTATAACTGTGGTGACCATGGCTGTGTCTTTGGGGACAGATGTTATATTTTCTTCAGGTATGGAAGGCTGTCGTGCAACATGACCCTGGACACTTATTCACTGATCTTTCTACGTGTGTGAAAGAGTAACTCTGAATACCAGCAAGCGGGAAGAGGACGGTGAACCGCACTTTGGCCCGAGCTCCAGCTAAGGGACAGCTGTGATCTGTGGCAACGTCAGTGGGTGAGGAGAAACACGGTGTCATGATTACCAAAGGGTGATAGGTCCAAGTTGAGGGAACAGCACAGGGTTTTATCCCTGCTCTCTTTCGCTGAGGCATTTTCCTGAGGATTCTAGACTTTGGAACCCAGGACCAGAGACTGTCTCTGATTACAAAGTAATGGTGGACTTGCTGTCTCTGACTTGGATGATGATGACTGTTGAGTTCGTTCTGTATGCAGGTGTATGGGTTACACATTTGCCTGGAAGAGACCTTGAGAACAACCTCAGCTTATTCAGATGCATTTGACAGGCTTCTTTCTCTTGCCTCTCAGATTAGCAAACTCGCCTAGCCCCGAATAAAAACAAGCAACTCTATAGAAAAGTTGACAACCTTACATAATGGGTTGAAGTTCTGTTTGAACTTAACACCTACTCTACTTCCTCAGTTTACCTGTAACTAGATCACACACAGGGAAGAATCCACCTCAAAGTACCTAGACCACAACTTCTTAACCTATGGAATCATTCTAGTACAGACACCATGCTCAATCTAATACTTCTTTAAGCTTCCATGACATTGGTAGGAACGGTGGAGTTCTGAGCAGAAAAGACAGTGTCTATGTCTGAATTGTTCAGAATTAGAAACTTAGTGATTAGCATGATCACTGGCACATAGAAGTCATCTAAAGATATTTGTCGAATGGTTGAATGCATTAATGAATATTAATTTGAGTTAACTTGCTCAATTAAAATTTTCATTTTAAATATCTTTCAGGAGATGATGATATAAATTGAAAATGATAGGCAGAATACAGAGTACTTTAAATTTGAAATAGCTAAATGGTTTCCATTCAGTTTAAGTATTAATAGTTAGAAAGATATTCATTATAATTTACTAGGATAAATTTCCTTTGAACGTCATTTCTTACACATCCAGGTCAGACAAATATAGCCTTTTTAGCTAAACCCTATTATTCTGATTATCTAAATAACTGTCACATCGCCAACAAAGACTACAGGGTATCGTGTTAATTACTTTCAGACAGGGAATTTATCTGTTTTGTTCAGTATCTAAAAGAGCATATGGCATAGAGTAGGCACCCATTTAACATTTGTTGAAAGAAGAAATTAACTGATACATAAATGAGTGGTCCAGAAAAGCAATGACTATAAATAGACTTTTTCCTGAATGATACCCCTTTTCCTGGGCTCACTGGCAAAATTGCCACCATGTGAAAGCTTGGAATAATGATTTGGGATATTCCATATTCCAAGCACTCTGGTGCTTAATAGTTGCTTAATTTTCCTCTTGGTTGTCCATGGCTATCTAGCAAATAAACCCCAAACCTAATGTCTTGAAACTACTACAACCATTTATTCTCACTCATAAATCTGTGGATGGACTCGATGGTCCTGGGGGCCTTGATCAGGGTCTCCTCAGGAAGTGGCTGGGCTCGAATGTCCAAGATTGCTTCATTCACAGGTCTGGTGCCTTGGCACAGGTGGCTGGAGGGATGGTACCTCTTTCTCTCTCCAAATGGCCTCTTTACACCATGGCCGATGCCCAAACCTACAGATTCCAAGAAGCAGGATGCAGAAGCATCACTTCTGCCCTGTCGCATCATGCCAGGCAGCCCGGATTCAATGTGAGGCAAAACAAAGCCCACTTCTCAACAGGAGGGCATGACAAAGACTGTGTAACCATCTCTGTCCACTTTACCTGCTTACGTTCCAGGAATCACGGCAACCCTGAAATGAGGGTAGTATTTCACCCATTTCATAGAAGAGGGAACCCTCATAGCTGCTCTGTGATGACACTTGGGGTTGAAGCCATGGCTGTGTGTTTCCAGTCTTTGTTATTGCCTCTCTAGTAAGATAACGGTAAGGATCTACTTTCTGTCTTGCTTGTCCCTTTCTTGGGCCTGAAAGCCATATTATTTATAGAATTATCGGAGCCTTGGATTGCTTTTGGTTCCAAATACTGTCCCTTCAGGGTTGGCCATCATTGTTGTCCACACAAAAAGCACCCATTCCTTATGCAGCCTGGCCTTCCTTTCTTTCCACAGCCCAGTGAATGGTTTACTTCCTGTGTTCTGGTCTTTCAATAAGGCTGTGCTCACCTGAGTTAACCCCACGGATTTCAGCTCAAGGTTAACTTGCCCTAATAAAACAACCACTTTCTCTGCTAATGTGTCCGCTGAGAACGCAAAATAGTTTAATAGTGGCCTAGCAATCATAATCCTCCTGTACCCCGAAGTCCTGAAGATATTTCATATTTTCTTCTAGCAATTTTATTCTACTGTATTTAGCTTTTTATTTATGTACATGTGTATGTATGTAGGTATGTATGTACTTATTTATTTTATTTTATTTTATTTTGAGAGAGAGGGAGCATGAACCAGAGAGGGGCAAAGAGGGAGAAAGAACCCCAAGCAGGCTCTGTGCTGTCAGTGCTGAGGCTAACACAGGGTTCAGTCCCACAAACTGTGAGATCATGACCTGAGCTAAAATCAAGAGTCAGACACAACTGACTGAGCCACCCAGGCGCCCTGCTTTGTACCTACATTTTGAGCTTATTTTTATATTTTTCCTGAAGTAGGGACCTAATTTATCTTTTTCCATATAGTGAACCAATTTTTCCTACAAAATGTTTAAGTAACCCAAACTCTCATAGGCCTGTTTCTGGGTTCTGTTCTGTTCCGTGAGCTGTTTGTATGTTTCCATACTGTTACTGCATTATTTTTCCTATGGCTGGGTGATGTGTCTGACTGGTTAGTAGGGTGAGTCTGTCTCCTCTTTTCTTTCTCAGGACTTTTTAATTTTTTTAATTTATTTTTATTTAAAAAAATTTTTTAACAATTTATTCATTTTTGAGAGACAGAGCACGAATGGGAGAGGGCAGAGAGAGAGGGAGACACAGAATCCAAAGCAGGCTCCAGGCTCTGACCTGTCAGCACAGAGCCCAACGTGGGGTTCGAACCCATGAACCGCAAGATCATGACCTAAGTTGAAGTTGGATGCTCAACCAACTGAGCCACCCAGGTACCTCTTCATGACTGTCTTAATCAGATATTAGGGAACTACACCCCCTGGGCCAAACTCTGCCCACCAACTATTTGTAATTAAACTTTTATTGGAACACAACCATGCCCATTTGCTTACATACTGCAATGGCTCCTTTTGAGCCCCACGACAGTAGGGTTGAGTAGCTGCATCCAGCCACCAAAGCTTAAATGGTTAGTATCTGTTACAGAAAAAGTTTGCCGACTCCTGGTCTTAGTTATTCACAGACTTGAATTCTTCCACATGAAGATCAGAAATATTTTGGCAAGGTTCCCAGCTCCAGGTTCTTGATTACAAGCAACAGAATCTGGTTCTATCTGATGTAATGTAGAAATGAATTTACTGCAGAAGACATCGGAGTTCACCGGAGCTCTTGGGAAAAAGCCCAGAGAAACAGGCTCAAAATCTGCGCGTAAACCAAGGAAGAGCAGGCGGCAGCAGGACAGACAGACAGAAGGGAGTACCTGCTGGGACGCCAACATGGAAGCTGCCACAGTGAAAAGTCCTCTGAACCCTCCCCGCATCACTGCATCACTCAGGATTCAGAACCCTGAGAAAGAGAATTTCATGTCTGAGCTCAGATCACGTACTCATATGCTAGTTTCCAAAGAGCAAGAAGGGGTGTCTGGCCCTTCTTCCACTTCCACAGAGGGGTTCCTGCCTTCTACCAAGACTCACTCAGTGGAGGACTCATTCCAAATATGAGCAGGGCAGGATCTCTCCAAAGGTGACCGTGACTTTGCTTGAAACTGCATTAAATTAGGGAAAAATTGTTACCTTTAAATATTGAAGACGATTCATCTCACTATTAATTCAACTCTTTCTTTATACCCTTTGCTGGAGTTTTAAATTTTCTTCTGTAATGATCCTGTGAATTTTTGTCTCTTAAGTCCTTGATATTTTGCGGTTTGGTTGTTGTTGTTTTGGTATTTTATTGTCTACTATCTTCTTGACTTTATTATGGCTGATATTGAGGGGTGCTACTGATTTTTGGGCATTGGCCTTATAATATTGACCTTTCTTATTATTTCCAAAAGTCTGTTGGTTTTTAGTCTTCGTGTAAATGATCACAATAGTTATGACTGTGATGATCTCATCTCTTTCCATCCAATCCTTGTATTTCTTAGTATTCTTTTGTGTCTTATTACATTGCCCTGAACCTCCAGTGTTATGTAGAACATTACGACAGCATGCGTCTTGCATTGTTTCAGATCTTAAAGGGAATGCTTTTCAAGTGTTTCCAGGTAAAAAGATAAATACTTTTCTATCCCATTGAGGAAGTTTCTTTTTGTTTCTAGTTTTCTACTAACTTACATAGTAAATAAGATGCTTTTTGTGCATCTGTTGAAATGTTCCTAAGTATTTCCTTCTTTAGCTTGTTAGTATATGAAATTACATTAATAGTTTTTTTCTAATGTAGTATTTTTCTCCTTACACTCCTAAACGTTAACCATAATTTATCACAATATAGTATATTCTTTTAGTCATTGAATTCCGTGAGCTAGTCCACATTAGGATCTTTGCATCGGCATTCACCAGTGAGACTGGACTGTAATCTACTTCTAGTGTACTGTTTTTCATCAAGTTTTCATATGAGAGTTAAATTGGCTTCACGAAAGGCAATGGCAATCTTATCCTTCCTAAAGAAAAGAAATAATAAAACTAAGGTTACAAATCAGTAAGATGGAGAATTTTTGAAAGTAAAAACGATTACCCAAATTCCAATTCGTTCTTTTAAAAAGAGACAGATAACCAGTTGCCCACACTCCTCTCCTGGTAGTTATTAACAGCAGCCCCCGTCACCCACAAGGCCTTACCCACGGGGTGAGCCTGCCACGATGGACGTGGGTTTGATGCTGTGCATGAGCCGAATCACAGGGTAAACTTACCTGGTCTGTCTGGGTTGTAGGCTTCTCACTGGCAGTGTAGAAATCGTAACGTTTGCCTCACTGGGAAGCTGGAAGTGCAAAGTAAACTCTTAACATCTACACAAAAGTAAGTTGACTCCAGCACCAGTGACTGCCGTCCCTGCGATCCACGAAGCGGAGCCAGGATCCCCGCCCACAGACTGCACAGAAGAATCCCAAAGCCATCTTGACCAGAGGCAGGGGACCCCGTGTGTGAGGCCACACCACCACGAAGTGACAGAAAAGATACGTGTTGGTCTCCTCCCCCCAGTTCCTGGCACAGGCCTCCTGATTGATACGCTGGTAATGTCCTGGCTGATCGGAGTGTCTTTTACTTGTATGAGGTGACCCCAGGGGGGGTCTCCTTTCACCACAAAGACCAAGCCAGGATTAGGAGCTTGAAATTTCAGCACCCTCCCCCTCCATTCTCTCAGGAAGGGAGAGGGGCTGAAAATGGACTGATCATGCCTAAAGCAAGGGGCTCAGAGGGCTCCCATGTCGGTGAACACATCCACATTCAGGGAGGGTGACACCCCAACTCCAGAAGCTCCTGTTCTGGGGCCTCCCAGAACTCACCCCACACGACTCTTCGTCTGGCTGTTCATCTGCACCTTTGTCGTGTCCTTTAACAAGCGGGTAAACGTGTTTCCCTGAGTTCTGAGAGCTGCCCTAGCAAATGCTTTACTCTGACGAGGGCGAGCGTGCGATCGCGAGATGTCCAGCCAAGGGGGACAGAAGTCGCGAGGACCCTGGGGACCCACCCCTCATGACCCACAACTGAAATGGGGGTTGAGGAACAGAGTCCCGGGACTGAGCCCTGACCGGGTGGGACCTGAGGCCTCCTCAGGGACACAGCGTGGGGCTGAGTGAAAACGTGGGACACGCAGCTGGACGTTGGGGAGAACCGGTGTCAGAAACGCGTGTGGGCATGCGCACACGTGGGCGGGCGGGAGCTGACGGCGGCAGGCGGGCGGGGAGAGGTGCGCATGCGCACGGGCCAGCGGGACCCAGGACGCTGCAGGCCTCCAGACGCAACGCCAGGGGTTCCCCTGGGACCAGCTCCTTCAGCGCCGGGGTTTCAGAGCTTGGGCCAATATTCCAGCGTCCTAAATGTGTCAGGGAAACTGCCAGAAGCGGCGGAGCCGACAGCACGGTGCCGACGAGGACCACAGGCAGGTGAGGCCACGTGGGCCCGAGCGGCCCCAGGGCGTGACTGGAGGGGGTGCGAGCTGCTGGGGCGGCGGACGCTGGCCCTCTTCCGCCCGAGGTGCCGGCAGCTTGGAGGCCACGTGACGCTGCCCCACGGGGGAGGGCCACGAAGAGAGGTCATGATTCTCGCGTCCCCAGGTCTCCGGTCTTAGCTGCAAACCTGCAGCGGATCCCGGCTCGGGGCTCAGGCTTGTATCTGCGGGTCTCTCGGGGGTGGCCCTTCCGCACCGGTTTTCCCCGCCCTTCCACCTGCCGCGGGCCCCGACCCCGCACCGCTCACCGGTGACCGGGCCGGCCGGTAGGTGCCTTCTCTCCCGTCTCGTCTTGATGCGCTTTATCTCGGGAAGGAGACCCTTGCGGGACGGAAGGGAGTCCCCTCTTCCGTCTTACTCTCCAGGGGTGCCGGTGGGACACGGACGGCATTGCTCACGCGTGTGCGAGGACCTCGGGGTCACCGCAGGGCCACCAGCCAGGCCGCGGTACCTGTGCCCCTGCCCCGGCCCCGAGAGGGTTAGCGCCGGCTCGCTGGGGACAGGTCTAGTATTCTCCGCCCCCTTCCTCTGGACAGGCTGACCCCGCCGCCTCCCTCCGGGATTCGCCCTCCTTCAGTCCTTCCTCCACTTCAAGGCTCAACCCCAAGGTCAGCTCTGCTGTGAACTTTGCCTCCGCTCTCCCCTGTCCTCTCCCATCTTCCCTCCTCACTTAGTATCTGTGGTTGCCAGTCTCAACGTCCTTATCCAAATGTCTGTCACAACACCCGTGACACTTTATTCTCTCTAGCTGATTGTGGCTGTGTCCCTCCAATGGACTGGAGCCTCCTTGAGGACAAGGACTTGGTCAAAGTTCTTCTGTAACCCAGTCAACGTAATAAAGTAGCCAGCACATAATAGGTCACACTTGGTTTCTTTTATCCCCTCTGCAGCCAAATGTAGAGGAAAGTCAAAACCTTTTTTCAGAACAATTAGAGATCCCGCCGTTTCCACCCTATTTACCACTTCCTCTCTTCACCAGATGTCTCAGGAAAGAATAAACAAAGTCAGGCAGAAACTCAATTTTTTGGGTACAGACATGTATATGTTTCAAAAGGGTAAGCAATTACATCTTCCTTACAAAAGGAATTCTGTCTTAAGGCGACAGAATAAAATAGGTGAAAAGGGGATTGTGAGAGTTACTTTGCATTTAGTTCAACATCTACTTGTGAATAAGTCAGTTTGCAGATAATCCAGTTGAATTGCTGGTTTTCAAACCCATTTTCCTAAAATGGATCTGCTTCTTTGTAACTGGGAACTTCCTGGAATGTGAACCATAAACACATAACTTATTTTCACGTTAATGACAAACTTATTTGTCAGCCATCTGCACCCATTACTTTGGACAGAATCTTCCTTTGTGAACATGCCCCTCAGAGAGTGGTCATTTAAACCAGGAACAGGCACAGTGCAGCCCAGGGTCAGAACCACACCAGAGTATTTCCAGAAAGCTCTAGACTTTATCCTGGGAACACGGCTAACTACAATAGGTCTTTCCTTCCTGTAAACATCCCCACCTTTGATAACCTTCACCAACCTCACCGGTTTTCCGAGTATGGCCTGGCCCTGGCATCATCAGCAACGCCTGGGCCTGGTGACTGGTTAGAAATGCATACTCTTGAGTTCCAGCCCAGGCCTGCGGGGGCACAAACCCTGCATGTGAGCGACTCCCCACATCCGGTTCCTTTACCTTCAAATGTTTTTAACCTTTTACAGCCCACGTGTCCCCTCACAGCCGTGGGAAAGAGAAAGTCACCCTGCCTCTGGGAGCTGGCCTGGCCCTCACCGCTAGTGAGTGCACAAACAGTTTCGCAGAACATCCTGAGACTGGGCGGCTCCGTGAGCTTGTCTGAACACAGACAAAAACAGGAACATGTCCAAGCCACAAAAATAACCAAAATGTTTTCCATCCTAGCGGAAATGACTGGCCGTTGTCTCTGGGCCAGTGAAAGCTTTAGATTCTGTTTATCCCTGTCCTCGTCCTGTTCCCACTCATAGAATTGCCCCTGCTTGAGGACAGCATCCATCCATGTCTCAGTATGACCTAACAGAAGCCGAAATCCTCCCCAAAAAGTCCTTTTCAGTCACTTCCTGCTAACGTGTTGCAGGGTGCACTGTCTCCCTGGATACACTGAGCAATAACCCTGCTTGCTCAGGAGCAGGCGCGTGCCTGGTGGTCTTTGACGGTGCCGACACGGGCGTCATTGCACAACCTTGCTGCTAGTTCCCCTCCCTGAAAAGGTGATTCCCAGTCCAACCCAAGGCAAGGAGGAAACGGAGATACTCTTTAGAAACATTTACAGTAATGTGAGAGAGTGATTTTATTGAATCTAAAAGTAGGGCATCGGGCTGCGTTTTGTATACCAGTTACTCAAATTTTATTTTCCTGCTCCTCATAATAGTGTCTTACAAGTGATCAGCATTCAGTTTTTAAAAGAGAAAAGCAGTTGGTTCTTCATCACCAGTTGTTTGAGAAGCACGGTCCCAAAACGTTCTCTGATACTTTTCTTTTTCAGCACTGCTCTCATATTAATCTTCTTAAAATTCTTAAGTCACCTTAAAGTTATACCCTTTCTCAGTCATCTTTAGCATTACAATCTCCTCTGTTTTCCAGTTGGAGAGGAAACTAACGTAGTTTGAATATCTATCATATGTTACTAATTATACAAATTTAAATACACTCAATACCCAGGAAAGAATTTTTATTTTATTCTATTGTTTTTAATTTTTATTTATTTTTAAGTAATCTCTACACCCAACGTGGGGCTTGAAGTCACAACCCCAAGATTAAGAGTCGCATGCTTCACCGATTGAGCCAGCCAGGCGCCCCCCCTGGCCAGGAAAGAATTTTAAATAAGTATCAGCATCCTTTTCCAAAACCTAGTTCCCAATGTTTTTATGGGTGAATTTTTTTTTTTAAACATCAAGGAACATATATATCGAATGTTATTTAGACAAGAATAAAGCAGGACAGGCTTCCTAATTAATTTTTTAGAGGCTATTTAGTAGAACAAAGCTCATCAATACAGCATTTGAATATTAGAAGATGGTACCATTAGTATTGACGTAAAGGTGCTGTGCCAGACCCTTACTGGGATTGCTTCTTCTTTTTTGGCTGATGTCATCAGGTACCTACTGAGTGTTGGCACTGTTCTCAGCATGCTGCGGCCGCATTGGGGCCACCAGCCCTTCTTTCCATTATAAGCATTGTCATCCTTGGCTACAGAAGTAGGGGGACACAGGTAGAGCCGATCAGAACTCCTCACCCCTCTGGTGTCAAGGGTGGCTCCAGAGGTGTGCTTATGGTACACATAGAATATATCCACTTTCCCCAGAATTGTTCTAACTGTAGGCAGCAGGGAAGTAGCCTTTTTTCCTTTGTCGTGCGTCATTAGGATGCAGGACAGACTGCCGGTAAGCCGCCCCCCCCCCCCCACATGCCTGGAGAGAATCTGTCTGACATAGTAGGTAACAGGTCAGTCCAAACTATGGGGATGCAAAAGATACAAGAGCAAGGGAGAGACTCTCAACACTGTCCGTAGGATTCCCTGGGGCCAGGTCTCCCCTGGAGCCCGCACCCTCCCTTCCCCTTCCTAGGGCTTGGTTTCATTCCTAATTCCCAAATTCCTGTTTTAGTTTAAGGTAGTTCGATTTCTTTTTCTGTCATTTTCCACCCAAAAGCCTTCGCTAGCACAGATCCTCAGTGAGCGGCGGGTGTGGTAGAAGGAGCGAGGGCCAGAGAAGGGACAGGTGCAGCCTTAATCCTGTGACCACTCTTCCCTTGGCCTCTCCAAGCTTCACGCGCTTTGTTTGCAAGCTGGAGTTTGAAACAGCCCACTCCTGAGAGTTCCACTCAAGCTCTGGAAGGGCAGGGAATACGTCTCACCTCCCTTCGTATGTCCCCAGCACTTAACCAATTGTCACAGACTGGGCCCTTCATAAATATTTATTGGATGAAACAACAAATGAAAGTTTAAATTGGGAGGTAAATGCCAGAGCGCTAACGCTCCTACAATGGATGGTGAGCGCATGGGAGGCTCACCTTTCTCTTCCGTGGGAAGACAGAAAAGAATCTGTCTCTACTCGCATCTGCTTGTCACTCGTCCCTAGTAGAAACTTCTGACTCACCATTTCCCCCCAGGCACAGTGCCTGGTAAAGGCAGCTGGGAGAGTTGAGGCTGCAGAGCCAGCTAGAGGGAGGGAGGCCCCAGGCCGCCAGGAGACTCCTGCGACTACACTTCCTACCCACTGAGGAAGAGGCATGGCTGAAGGAGGAGGGCCAGGAATGATGACTGGTATGTGACCGGCTTCCAGAAGGAAAGAGAGAGGAAGAAAACTAAGAGGACACTGGAATCTCCAGGCCTTTGCTCTTTGCTCTCCCAGGCCCTGGCCCCTGTGTCCTTCAAGGGCTCCTGCAGGGGAGGAAAAAAGTTTTCCACCCCTCTCAGGGTCCCTGGTTGGATCCGGAAAGTAAACCGACAAGGACAGATTAATAGGAGCAAATAATACAAATTCATTTAATAGAAGTTTTACGTGACCTGAGAACTTTCATAGGGAAATGACCAGCGTTTTTACACCAGGTTTGATGGCGAGGGGACAGGGTGGATAAGTGGGTTAGGACAAAGGAGATGAGGGGGTGAGCTGGAGGAGGCCTAGCCAGGCCTGCCTGTTGGGATTCTTCTCCCTCACCCTGGAGGTGAGGCTGCTCCTTCTCTCCTCGTATCGGGAGGACCCCTCTCACTGGAGGGTCTCATGACCTGCATCAGGGAGAAGGGTCAGGGGAGGCCAGAGAGACCGCCCGCTTCTGCCCTCTTCTAACGCTGTCCCTCATCTTTCAGGGTAGTGTGTCCTGAACCCTGTCACTTGAAAACCAGAGGTTGGTTTAGCAAAGGTCCTCATGGAGAAAGCCAGCTCTTTGGCCTGTTTGTATTTTTGCTTTTCTCACTTCCCGTTTAGCCTTTGAAGATTCCTAACTTCATCAATTTGTTGAAGTCTAGTTTTCTAAATGTCCCTTTATCCTTTATCCAACATTTGTATGCGTTTTCACTGTGAAAGTCAACTGAGGTGTCTAGGATGTTGTATTGCCAGTGACACTGGTAATTCTACTTGACCATTTGCACAGAGTTTCACTGATTTCATTTCAAAAAGGTTCCCTTTATTTAGTGTTCTCTCTCTTTATTATCATGGAAAATCTTAATGTTTTAGTCTACCTGGTCTTTCCTCTCATATTTCATCATTAATTCTAGGGTTTCCCAGACTTCTTAAAACTTTCTGATGTTTAAAGGAAATACGTGCTCAGGAGTGTACACAGTTTTTATAAAACAGTCAGCAAAGTAGGGGCGCCTGCGTGGCTCAGTCAGTCGAGCACCCAACTTCAGCTCAGGTCACCAAGTCACGGTTAGTGAATTTGAGCCTCATGTCAGGCTCACTGCTGTCAGCACAGAGCCCGCTTCAGATCTTCTGTCCTCCCTCTCTCTCTGCCCCTCCCCGATTCACGTGTGCACTCTTTCTCTTTCTCTCAAAAATAAATAAACATTAAAAAAAATAATAATAATTTTAAAAATAAAATAATCAGTCAAACCAAGTAGTTAAGAGCATGAGTTCTGGACGCAAACGTCCTGGCTTTAAATACCCTTTGCCACTTAGCTGTGTGGCCTGTCCCTTGGACTTCCTCGTGTATAAAAAGGGGATGATAATAATAGTACCCCTCCTTGTTGGGGACTGAGTTAGTTAATATACGTAACGTTCTTAGAACCGCCTGCCGCTCATAAGAGCTATATTGTGTTGATTTCATTCAAATTATAACTCTGACCAAATTATTAAAATTATTACTGCTATCCAGTGCCTGTCAGTGACAATATTTATAAATCAGTAACATTTTTGCATAATCATAGAGGCTTGAGCCTTCCTGGAGAAACCGTATGAAACCATGCTCCTAGGAAGCATAGGGAAGCTAGACCTAAGTGTTTTAGACGAAGACAGAAGTAACACTGACCACTTGCTGAGCCAGATGCAACAGTAGGGGTTTTCTATGAATTGTCTCATGTCTTCTTTCTAACATCACTTTGACAGAGGTGCTCTTATTATTCTCGTATCCCAGCTGAAGAAATGGAAGTTCTGAGAAACTAAGGGGCTTCCCTGATGATTGCAGATGAGGCAAGGACGGATGGAGAATCGGGCTTTGGACGCCACAGTGAGTATGTTTAGCCGGGCAGATGCCCAGCCTCACATCTCTGGAGTCAGCACACGCTCGTGTCCCCTGAATTCATGGGTACGGTTCCACGTTGCTGTTGGATGGGACATAAGACACTCCTTTGTCAAATAAGTCCTCCTGGGGCGCCTGCACGGCTCAGTCGATTAAGTGTCCGACTCTTGATTTTGGCTCAGGTGATGATCTCACAGTTCGTGAGTCTGAGCCCCACGTCAGACCTCGCGCTGACAGTGCAGAGCCTGCTTGGTATTCTCTCTCTCCCTCCCTGTCTGCCCTTCCCCTCCCCTCTCAAAATAAATAACTAAACTTAAAAAAAATAAGCTGTTTCCAAAACGTGTGTGTGTATGTATGTGTACACACACACATATTTATCAGTACTCCTTATTCTCATTTCACCGAAGAGGAAACTAGAGCTATACGTCTGTGGCTTGGGCTCCACAATTAGAAGTGGCAGAAATGAGGCCAGAAGTCCGGTCTTCTAACACTTAACGGCAGTGTCATTCACTGTGCCTGTCTTAACCCTGAAGTCAGGCTTTTTCATTGGTGTTTTATAAATACAGTATCTGATTTATTTGATATGGGGAAAATACAAATTGTTTTGTTAATACAGAAACCCAGGGAGTTGAAAATTAGATACTTTATTATTGTTAAACTTATGGCTTACAACAAGCAACAAGACAATTCAAAACCAGACAGTCTGAACATAAGTACCTTCAAAGAAGTAACCTGTATCTAACTATGTTAGATTATAATGCCACTGTCCTTACAGCCATAGCACCTTTCTGATATGCTAGAGGGTCACCTAAGCCATCTGGTTAATAAGAAATAATATTTTAAGCCTCAGTACAACTTCCTTCTTCCACTGAAGCCTACTCACATGTGAACAGATAGAATACAAAATACAGTATAAATTAAGACCAAGGCCACCCTGAATGAGACCGTGGGTCACCACCTCCTCAGGAGCTCACGTCACCAGTCCCTGAGCTCCAGGCACCCAGCGAGGCCAGCGCTCGGTAACGAGAGTGCACAAGACCCGGAGGCCCTCAGGCAACTCGGATTCCGACGTGTTATCTCTGACACCTGGAGACTGGAGTGTCGCAGCTAGCTGAGCAGCTAAGCCTTCCCTTCCCCCAGCCTGTGGGGGTCCTCGTGTTCCACAAGGAAGGGAACGTGACGTTCTCATCTTCGTGTCCCCAGGACCGGGCACAGAGTCCTAATGCAGAGTGGGCGGGGATACCTGTCTTTGGAACGTTGTAACAGGTGAACGGAGGAATCAGTGAGTTCACGGATGTTGCTGTGACCGTGTGACTGTGTCAGGGACAGGATGGTTCAGACGTGGCATCTTCCTCCTGTGGTCACAGACAAGGTCCATGTGCAAACACCAGAAGATTTCTGTTCACCTCAAACTCAATATAAACCAGTCATATGAGATGTGGCTGATAAAAAATCATGAAATAACTTGCAATTGAGTTAACTGGAGTATGGTGCTCAAAAGGGAGAAAGTTAATAGGGCATCCTTCCCTCCACAGTCACTTCCAAATGTTCCAAATGCCATGCTCAATTCAAAGGGGAGTGATCTTTCTTTCCCAGACAGACACTCTCCCCATTGTTCTGTCTTCTTTTCTTCCACTGGCTTGGAGCTTTGTTTGGTCCTCTCTTTCTAGTTCCTTTAGGTGTAAGGTTATGGTGTTTATTTGAGACTTTTCTTATTTCTTGAGCAGGCCTGCATTATTATAAACTTCCCTCCTGGAACCACTCTTGCTGCATTTCAGAGATTTTGGACTGTTATATTTTCATTTTCATTTGTTTACGTGTATTTTTTAATTTCTTCTTTGATTTCTTGGTTGACCCATTCATTCTTAGTAGCATGCTGTTTGCTCTGCCTGTATTTGTGTATTTCCAGAGTTTTTCTTGTGGTTGACTTCAAATTTCATAGCGTTGTGGTCAGAAAAGGTGCATGGTATGACTTCAGTCTTTTTGAATTATTGAGACTTCTTTTGTAGCCTAAAATGCAATCTCTTCTGGAGAATGTCCCATGTGCACTTGAAAAAAAATGTGTATTCTGTTGTTTGGGGATGGGCATGTTCTGGATATATCTGTTAGGTCCATCTGGCCCAGTGTGTCATTCAAAGCCACTATTTCCACACTGATTTTCTGTCTGGATGATGTATCTATTGATGTAAGCGGGGCATGAAAGGATCCTACTATTACTGTATTACTGTCAATTTCTTCCTTTATGTCTGTTAATATTTGCTTTATGTATTTAGATGCTTTCATGTTGGGTGCATACGTATTTACTATTGCTACATCCTCTTGTTGGATTGTCCCCTTTATCATCATGTAGTGACTTTCTTTGTTTCTTGTTACAGTCTTTGTTTTAAGGTCTATTTTGACCAACATAAGTATTGCTAACCCAATTTTTTAAAAAAAGTATAATATAACCTCAAGATTGAGTTAACGGTAGCATGGTGCTCAAAGGAAGAAAAGTTGGTAGAGGATTCTTCACTGCTGTGGCCACTTCCCAGACATTCCAAATGCGATGCTCAATTCAGAGGGCAATGATCTTTCTTTCCCAGATAGACCCTCACCCTCTTGTTCTGTCTCTTCTACCCACAAAAATCCTTCTCATCCTATCTTCCATCTCTCCATTGTCCTCAGAATTCTCTCCTGTTCCACAATACCACTCCCCACAGCACCAATTTATTTCTCTTTCCCCTAAAGCCCTGTTATGTTACGGTGCTTATCTTTTTTACCTAATTTTTTCATTATTTATTTACACCTTATTTATCAAAAGAACACAAACTGCAAAGCACTGATCAAAGGCAATTGATTTTTATTATTTTTGTTGTACTTGCTCCCATGTGCATTTCATGGCATTCGATTGCGATCTTCTAAAGGCCAGTGAGAGACCTTTGTCATTTCTTTCTTTTTAAATTACACACCACACCAAGCTAGTTGTTCTGGGAGAAGAACAGAAGTTACTTATCTTACCGTTGATTCAGACATCTACAAGCCACGACAAGAGGAAGCTGATACACTGGCCAGGAACAAGAGCAAACATTCTCACCAAGCCAGGAGCTGGGTTTTGCAACATCTCTTAGTTTATAGATCTATAGATATATTTTCATGTACATAAATAAGAGTTAAGCAACTAAGGATGTAAACACGTCGTTCCCAGAAGAGGAAATACAAATGCCTAATAAAATAACCAAAGGTGTGCTGTCTCAGTTAATAAAAAGAGAAATGCAAATTGAACAAAATGAGACTCCATCACTTGCCTATCACGTTGGCAAAAGACAAAGAGGTAATGTTCAGTGTCAGCAAGAGTGGGAATATAAATTTGAAAGTACATTTCACAATGCTGATCAGAATTTTTAAAACACACATGCTCTGACTGAATAATCTCCGTGCTAAGAATACACTCCTCAAAATCACTTTTTCCGTGTCGCCAGGATATTGGCTGAGGGATGCGCGCAGTGCCGTAAATTAAAATTAGGAGAAATCAGAGATAACCTAAATATCTGTCAAAATAATTAATTTTAAATAAACTATACCCATGCACTGATGCCACGCTGTCCTCGCAAAGGAGGAAGCATATCTCTTTGTGTAGCTGTGGAAACATGATCACAATATATTGTCCAATTAAAAAAGCAAGTTGTGAAACAATAACTACAGTGTAATTCTTTTTTGTGGAAAAAAACCTGTTGTATGTTTCCATGTTCATATAATTGCACGTACAAATCTCTGCATAACTGTATGTGCAAAAACACACATACAAACAAAAACAGAGGTCTGGAGAGAAAAAACCTAACACCTGTGGTTACCCCTAGGGAGGTCAAACAGGAAGGACTTTTTTTCTTACAGACTTCTGTGTATTGTTTAAATTGTCTTTCAACTTTCATGTGATACTTATGACTCCTTTTGAAATAGAAAATAAACCTAGTAAAAGTAGAGGCTTTTAAACGTTGTTATAAAATGTTTGAATATTCAAGGAAGCAGTGATCAAACTTCAGAGACTTCATGCATGAAAAATCTCTTTATTTTAAGCATTCTTTAGAACTCTGTGCTCACAAAATTATTCACATATATTTGTGTCAGTTACAGAAAACTGAAACCCTGTGTGGTAGCCCAGAACAGTCCCTTCCGTGTGGTAGATGAGGTGAAAGGAACTAAATTAAGAAAAACTTCTCTGGCACTTTGCTTTTAAAGCATTGACAACCCAAGTGTAGGGCTCTCAGAAACAATTCACCCGATCATTGGTTGATGCGAGGGGCCCCAAATTCAAATGCCACAGGACAGGCAAGTCAGGTAGCAACATCAGTGAGGCCAGCTGGGAGTAAGTAAAGAGGGAGGGATGTTTGGGGCGAGCACTGTCTCTAGCTAGTTGGGACTACATCTTTCAATATTTCAAGAGGAATTAGACATGAGAATT